>NC_044311.2:17425589-17760589 GCF_007474595.2 Lynx canadensis
AGTTTTCACTCCCATACTTTTAATCCTGCAACTTTTGCTTCAGTAATTTAACCTTCTTTAATGTTTCCTCACCTACAACATGGGCCTGCTGAGCGTGAGGAATAAATAAAACAACATGTATCGGGCATAGAGTCCGGCACATAGCAAGCACTCAGTAAGTATTTAAGCCATTTTTTCTAGTTGCCATCATCATTGTGAAGGTGGCCATGCATTTTCCAAAATGGTACCTGGGTTCAGGAAGCAGGCATACTACCTTTCTATCACCTGGTAATAAAGACTAGTTCCTGGAAAAAGGTCACTCCAGAGCATAGGAGCATGGATCCACAAAGTCATTTACCAATCCCTTTCTTTTATCTCTTACATGTTTATTTGTTGACAGAGGGAAAACAGGCAAGAGTTTCAAATACCTTAAGATATCTTACTTATTGTTGAGATATGTTTGAAGTGATAGACGCAAAGACCAAGTACAAAAGGCAGGGGTTATGTGGTAAATTAAATCCTGTAATGGTGATAACAGAAGAGACAAAAGCTAATGTAGATCTCTCTTATTTTGTTTGGCTTGCTTATATAAGAAAAATGAAGGGTGACTGGGTAACTCAGTCAGTTAAGCATCTGACTCTTGATTTCGGCTCAGGCCATGATCTCATGGTTCATGGGATTGAGCCCCGCATCGTGCTCTGCACTGACAGTGTGGAGTCTGCTTGGGAATCTCTCTCCCTCCCTCCCTCTCTCTCTCTCTCTCTCTCTACCCTTCCCTTGCCTGTGCACGCTCGCTCTCTCTCTGTCAAAATAAATAGTTACAAAAAGAAAAAGAAAAATGAAAAAAGATAAAGGATGAGGGAAAGGAGAAGAGAAAGAAAGGAAAGGACTAAGAAAGTGAAGTAAAAGAGAAACATAAGAAGAAGGAGGAGGAGGAGGAGGGTAAGGAGGAGGGGGGGCTAGGAGGAGGAGGACAGGGGAGGGGAAAGAAGGAAATAACAGTGGAAGAGAATCAGAAAGGAAGAGACAAAAAAGAAAACAAAAGATAAACTAAAAGGCTGAGACTACAGCCCGGGGTAATCCAAAGGTTAAAGCCAGGACCGGCGTGTAAAACTAGGAGAGAATACAAAGTGCATTTACAACTGAACTAATTGTTGAATTTCTGTCCCTCTTTTGTAAAGGGAAATGTCTCTGTCTGTGGAAAATTAAAACTTAGACTTCTCCGGATCTTTGAGTTCCAATGACATCACTGAGTGATCACTTGAGTCTTGTTTACATGGTAACGTGGATGTCATCGCCACCCCTTTCAAGTAAAATATTGTAAGGCCGGAGGGAGTGAACACAAAGAGAAGTGCACTCCAGGACGCCCATTTTGCTAAGAACACCGGCCTTCCGGCTGGAACAACAAAGACTTCTGGAGTCGACTGACAATCCACCTCATCTCATCCAGTTCTGCCTTCATTTTCTACTGTTTGCCAAAAAATCTGTACCTCAACGTGTACATGCCGTATACGCAATCTCTTCATTCTATTTCCAGACGGACTCTTTGACTAAATGTACTCTGTTGGCCCAAACAAACAAACACAACTCAACCAACCATTAAAGATGACAAATGCTTAAGCCTACCTTCTCTAGTGCAGAACCTCACCTGCATCGTTTACCTAAAATGAAAGGCAGGAATAGCATTCCGAACTTGGCAAAAAGTGGACGACCTAAAATTCCGTAATTTGTTGTTTATGTGTAGAAGTCAACCAAGCATATTTCCTTCCCCATAAAGGACATCCTTCTTATCAGGTGTCCCACCACTTAGTATAAAATTGGCGGGATACCTTGCAAAGCAGATGCCTTTCTTTATGGACACGATAGCAATCAATTGTGTAAAATGTATTTCGCACAGAACCTAAAATGAAGCAAGTCAGTTTAGCTTCAAAGAGTGATACTAATACTTTACACACAAATCCATCACATCTGGACAAAAATAAAAGCTGAGAGGTGAGGGGCGCCTGGGTGGCTCAGTCGGTTAAGCGTCCGACTTCGGTTTGGGTCATGATCTCACAGTTTGTGAGTTCGAGCCCCACGTCGGGCTCTGTGCTGACAGCTCAGAGCCTGAAGCCTGCTTGGATTCTGTGTCTCCCTCTCTCTTTCTGCCCCTTCCCCACTCACGCTCTGTCTCTCTCTCTCTCTCTCTCTCTCTCTCTCTCAAAAAGAAATAAACATTAAAATGAGAGGTGATATTGATCTGAACTCTGGAGGTTGAAATGGAAAAGGACAGAGGCATGTAGATACAAGTAGGAGTAATAGTAACACATATCTATCAGCAGGCATGGCCAGAGCACTGAGTCAGAACAGATACAGACTATAAGCCATGGAAACTGGCAGGCTTATCTCTGTGTGTCAGTGAATACCCACCCAGAACACAAAGTACATGATGAAGAAGTGAGAAATATGTTGGTGGTAAAGGGGCAAAACTCCTGAAATGCAGAATGGGGTGTATGGTGATGCCATTTCCCCAAATGAGAAAGACTGAAGGGAAAATAAATTGAGTTTGTTGTGGCAGGAGTAATATAGATTCTAATTTCTAATGTAAGAAGCTGTAGATGCTTGGGAAACAACTAAATGGAGAAGTTAAGTATAGAGTTGAATAGATGTTTCCGGAGCTCAGAGGCCGAGAATGAACTACAGAGATCACTGAGCCAGCACATTAAGTATGATTTAGGGCCATGAGAATGGAAGAAATTACTTAAAGGCCTGGGGGACGAAGAAGAGGGCCCAGGATAGACTCCCAAAGTTGGAAAGATCCAACCTTCATTTAGGGATGGACTAATAACAAGGGAGTTGGCTGAGAACTAATAAAAGCCTAATGAGGAAAACTGGAGATATGGTGTCACAGAAACCACACCAGACTCAGTGAGGCCAACAAAAAGGGAACTCATGGAGGAAAAGAGACCAGTCAACTCTATCAAATTCTCCAAGAAGCTGAGGAAAAATGTAGCTCACTGGATCGGACCACACAGGGGTCACTGCTGATCTCAACAGAAGTTGTTTCCAGTGCAAGCAGAAGCCACCTTGGAGTTGGATGCGTAGTAAAAAGGGGACAGAAAGTGAAAACAGCCTACACGGCCAGGCCTCACCAGCAATTTGACAAGGAATGGAGTAAAGAAATGGAGCGAGGGATGTCAGAAGTTTGGAAGAGGTTAACATACGTTGGCATGTAATCTACACAACTCTGTGATCTAGAGAGGTATTATTTCCCTCACTTACCAGATAACAGAAAGGCTCAGAGAGGTTTAAGAACTTGATCAAGGCCTCACAGCTAGTAAGAAGCCGAGCTGAAAGTTGAACCCGGTCTATCTGAATCCGAAGCACTAGCATAGACGGCCACTTATTACATTTTATTACACGTATTTATCCAATAACTGCCTCCCTCACTTTCTAAGTGCAGGAACTGAGTCTAACTCATCCTTGAATCCCCAGCATCTACCTCTTTGACACATCTTTCCAGCACTACTTTGGAAGTGCCTTTTGACTGTCAGAAAGAAAAGGCATATATACCCAAATAAAATGCAACTAAAATGGCTGTTAATAACAGGTATCTAGTAAATGCATCGCAAAAATGAACGAATGAACCAAAAGTCAGATTTCAGCCATTGACACAGAACTTCTCTACAGAACAAGGATTTAAAGAACAAGAGATAAATATAGAGGAATTGGGGAGCCCCTGAAATATTTGTAATACAAAAGGGGTAACAGAGGAGTAGTGACTTTCTGAAAGGGTGAATATAATAATTAGACCGGTATTCAAAATGTATTTGTTCACACAGTTGCATTTCCTAAGTTTGTAACCAGCAAAACTGTAAGAACTTGCCCTAATCTTACACAGTCACCAGTCTCCACCGTAATGAACAGCTTGCTTGCCCACTTACACTGTTTTTCCCTCAGTGGTGACAACACATACGAGATCCTTATTCCCACATGGAATCCATTCTCAGACAATACTGATTTCATTGTGCTCTTGAAACCAATGTATGTGTAGCATGGAAAGGAAAAGGTGCATTCAGTCATTGTGATATTCTGTGTCCCTCACAAGAATAAATGGATTTTTTTAAAACATTCATGTGATTGACTGATTCCTCCCAATCACTACGTGTTTCACTCAGCTGTTTTGCTGGTATGTTACTTCAGAGCTTTTTAACACAGCTATTAATTGTTCTCTTTATCATATGAGTGAGGCACTTTTAGCAACGATCCTAAAGTTAAAATAACCCACAACAGCTTGAAAACGTGTGAACTCTGATGTTTATTTGCCTTAATATGTTAATAACTTAAGTTTCTTCTGAAATAATTTTGTTTTGAGCTTCCTCCAATAAATTCTTTCCTTCTCAATTTTAGAAAATTTACCCTTTGAAAGTCTGAATGGAAAAAAAAAAGCTTTTCAGGTTAACAAAATTATTTCATGATGTAAGATACAGTACTTTGGTTTGTTTAAGATTAGCTAGGAAAGAAGTTAAAGATCTGCCCATCAACTAATTACATATATATTGTTAAAAACTACTTGAAGCAAGTTAAATAAAATAAGGATGCCTAAAGTGGGTTGAATTTGCATTCTGATTATTTCCAGATGACTTCTAAACCCACAAAGTTTTTTTCCTATCCTTTTCTTGCTTAATGTAAGCATTACGAACTAGTTTTAGCCCCCCACCCCCCATATCTATAAGCATCAAGTATTTTTTTTCCTAAAAAGGATATACTATACAATTTAGCTATTCATTTATGCAAATGATGGTAAACAGAATTATAAAGACAGATAATAAACAGCAAATGAGGTTATTTTGTTTCACGCTTTATGTTGTCAGAGTTCTGAGCATGGTTTAGTGTTTTCTATTCATGACTTTATATTACCAAATTACTCCCTGATGGTGTCTCAGATGTGCTTTTGTCTGCAAATGAGAAGGAATAAAATACCAGGACATTAACGTTAAATTACAATCGTTAATGGCGTAAATACGAAAATAATTACTGCATCATACCATCAATTGTTATGTGTTCATTACGGAAGTTCTTGTAAAGCCTTCATTTTCTTGTTACAATTATTTTTTCCTTTATTTTTGTCTGGCTATTTTATAGCCCTGACAGTACTTTAGCAACATTCAGCAGTTACACAAGCCATTTAATCCTGCTCAAAGCTTCATTTAAACTTCATTTTAGTTGCATTTTATTTGTGTATATATGCCTTTTACTTCTTTCTGACAGTCAAAAGGTACTTCCAAAGTAGGCGCTGGAAAGACGTGTCAAGGAGGTTAGCTAAAACCAGCAATCAACTTCAGCGAAGATTTCAGACTTACTTAATAACACCGCTCACTACAGTACCTTTATTGATCGAACCAAATGCGCCCCCATTCCTTAAATTTTAGTTTCAGTGCCCCCCACCAACATCTCTTTTTAAAATTAAATTATAATTTTACAGCCAATCGGGCAAGAAGCTTTTCAATCTCTGCTCTCCTTCTTCCTCCCGTTCTGTCTCTTGTGCTCTTTCTCACCCTCCTCCTGATCAAAACTCATCCTTCCGCTCCCAGTGTTTTCTCTCCAGCCGGCAGGAAGGGGATGCCCTCCAGACACACACACACACACACACACACACACACACACACACACACACCCAGTCGCCTCGCCCTCCGAGGGTCGCCCAAGTGCACCCTTTTGTCTGCTCCACTCCGCAACCGTCGCTTAGCCTCTCTCCTGCCAGCCTTGGGCGAAGAGTGACAGAAAAACTCACACCGCTGTAGCGAGCTGGAGGGGGAAGGGGGAGGGCTGGAGGCTCCGCGGGCGGTCCAGCATCCCCACCGCTGCGCGCACACGCGCGCGCGCACACAGGCGCGCACACACACACACACACACACACACACACACACACACACACTGAGAAGTCTTCTGTCACCTGTTCGCTTTCAAAGCCAGCTCTGGAGCTAAGTGAAACTTATCCCCCCCCCCTCCCACCCCCGCCACCTCCACCCTCACCTCCGGGAGTTCGGGTATACGAAGGCATCCTGTGGCACAGTTTTTTCCAAAATATTTGAAAGGGGGAAAAGTGCACAGTAGGAACACTGCAATTACGTATATTCCTGGTACAGCCCTCTTCCTCTCTTTTTTTCGCCCACCTTCTCTGCAATCACACCAGGCCTTTCCCCGCTAACGCGCGCACACAAGCACCCCATCTCTGCTGACAGTCCAGGCTTGGAACCTCAGCCTCCAGGGTTCTGTCCGTGTCCCTCTGCCCGGCACCAGGCCCGGGCACTCTCTCCAACTCCTGCCATGTGCAGCCCAGCGCTACCGGCTCCTTAGCCCCAGCCCAGGCTCCAAACTTTTTCTCGCCCTTTCTCCAGCCCCAAATCACGCGCATCCCAGAGGCTGGACGCCCTAGCCGGTATCCCAGAACACAGGGGAGTGGGGCGAGTATCGCTGCCCCCGTGGGCTCCAGGTCTCACGGTGCCTAGCCCTACTGTGTACAGGACGGCGATGGACCCGGCAGGGATGCAAAGGGAGCCTGGGCGGATCCGGCTGGCAGGTGCAACTTGCCAGCGACTCCCGGGTTCACGCCCTAGGGGACCGCGGGTTTGGCCTGATGAGAACAAAGCTGGAGTCCGGGGAGACTGTCAGCCGGGAGGCGCTAAGACAATAGCAATAAAGGGAACTTGGAAGAGAACCGCTGCGCAAAGTTGTCTCCGAGTCCGGATGTCCTGGGATGGCCGCAGGCTCCCGCTGCATACCCCCAAACCCCTAGCCCCGGGCCCCGCCGCAGAACACGCAAAACCCTGGCTCAGCAGCGGTCCTTGGATGCTATGCAAATACCCTGGGAGCCCAGACGCAGCTTGGGGCGCGGGGGACGCTCCGGGACTTGGACAGCAGCTGCCGGCAGGAAGACCCGCCAGCGCGCTCTCCTGGCTTTACCTTTCCGCGGGCTGCCTTGGAGTCCGCGGCGCGCCGCCCGCTGGCTGTGCCCTCAGCCCCTGCCGCCGCCGCCGCCGCGGAGAGCAGGCAGCGGGAGCCGGCTCGCTGCGCCCCGCCCCCGAGCGCCAGGCACCGCCCCCGAGCACCAGGCCCCGCCCCTCCACGCTGGCCGGCAACCTCGCGGAGCCACGCGGGCCCCCGGGTACTGCTGGCCCGCGAGCCGTGGCAAGCGGCGGCTGCCCCTGCTTCCGCCTTTGCTGCAGTCGTCGCCGCCGTTGCTGCTGCACCGCATAGACTAGGAAGCCCCGAAATGTCAAGGGGTACCCCCCCAACGAACCAGATGATTGAAGTGACCTCTAGAACACCGCGAGCAAGGTCCATGCGGGAGCAGAGTCAGCATCACCAGAAAGCTTGCTAGAAATGCAAATTTATGGGCCCCATCCCAGATGAACGGAATCAGAATCTCTAGGGAGAAGACCTAACGATGAGTATTTTAACAAGCTCCTGGGATGATTCCAAGCACATTAAAGTTGGAGAAGCACTACTCTTTTGCTCAGAGAGCTAAGGGCTTGATCAGATGCAGTCCTAAGATCCAGGAGCCCACCCGAACGAAGGTTTAACTTGGCAGCATTTGCAAAGCCCGAGAGAACGCTGTCTGCGCCCTGGATGTCATTCATCTTGCTTTATTGACTGCGAAGTCTTTAGAGATAAACAGAGGGGGGAACACATTTACTTCTGATCTGACAGCTCTAATGAGCTCAAGGAAGAATTATGTAAACATTATTAAGTGTAATAAACACGTGTCGGCATCAGACAATCTTCTCTGAAGAGAGTTGGCAAAAGCCGGCATGAGCCAACGTTTTATTCATAATGTCTTTTTAACTTTATGCTGCCTGTGTAATAAGCCTTTGGCTTTGCTGTTGCCCAGATGGAAAATCATTACCCCAGTAATGGATGAGCCAGTTCAAAAGGAGAGCCACCGGGATGCGGAGCACTTTCATTCATAAATGCTACTCATCAGAGACAGGGGGAACCATCTCCTGACAATGTAGCCATTTTCACCACCGCACTGTTGTCCCAGCTTTCTCTCAACTTCCTGAGGCATCACTTGGCTCACACTCTAAAAGCCAAATAAAAAGTTAGCTATTTTTTTAAATTTTTTTAATGTTTATTTATTTTTGACAGAGAGACAGAGCATGAGGGGAGAGGGGCAGAGAGAGAAAGGGAGACACAGAATCCGAAGCAGGATCCAGCCTCTGAGCTGTCAGCACAGAGCCTGACGCGGGGCTCGAACTCGTGAACCACGAGATCATGACCTGAGCCAAAGTCGGATGCTCAACTGACCGAGCCAGCCAGGCGCCCCCAAAAGTTAGCCATTTAGTCACCTTACCATTTTATTTGTCGTGAGCTCCCCCACCCTTTTTATTCTACTTTCCAGAACTTCAGACCTTAGTAAATATTGGAGAAACGGATGATGGCTTGTCAGAAGGAGGACATGAGGGGACCGCCTTGGTTTCCACTGCTAGCTCTAGAAATTGATTCTGGCTTTGAACTGTTATTTTGGGTAGATTTGGAAACTGGAAGTTTGGGTCTTCAAGGAAGCCTGGTCAGTGGTATCCAGAACAGGAAGACCTTCAGGAAACCTCCTTTCCATCCCTTTTATTTTCCTTTTTCATCAAAAATGGCAGGGGCGCCTGGGTGGCTCAGTTGGTTGGGTGTCCGACTTGGGTTCAGGTCATGATCTCATGATTCATGGGTTTGAGCTCCACATCTGGCTCTGTGCTGACGGCTCAGAGCTTGGAGCCTGTTTTGGCTTCTATGACTCCCTCTCTCTCTGCCCCTCCCCTGCTCACACTCTGTATATACATATATATACATATATACGTGTGTATATATGTGTATATATATATATAATGGCAACCTGCTTCAGCACTAATAACATTACCATTTTAAGTAATGAAAAGGGAGCATCATTATCAAGAGATCCAGTCCATCAAAAATCCAGAACTTCTCCCCCCTTCAATTCCATTAGTGTTGCGAGAGAAAGATCTAGAAATCTGGCATCACAGGGCTTATTCTAGATGGGATATAGAATAGGAAGGGAAAATAAAGACCAAAGAGGAAGAAGAAGAATGAACAAAGGAAGGACAGGAAGGGAGGAAGAACGAAAGGAAGGGAGAAAAAAAGGAAGGTCAGGAGGAAGGAACAATAATTGCTACTCAGGCCTTAGAAGTTAATCAAAAAGAAAATTGAAAGGAGATGGCAGGGTAAAAGAGGAGGTGTGTTGAGTCAGGGCTCTGCAGAGCGACAGAACCAATAAGAGACAGAGGTAGAGACAGCGACAGAGTTGAGATAGAGAAAGAGATAGAATTATTTTAATTGGCTCATGTGATTATGGAGGCTGAGAAGCCCCACCATCTCCTGCCCCAAGCTGGACACCCAGTCGTATAATTTGAAGGCCTGAGAACTAGGGAGATGATAGTGTACATTCCAGCCAGAGTCTGAAGGCCTGAGTAGCAACGAGGGCAAGAGAAGACTGATACTTCAGCTCCAGCAGTTAAACAGAGAGAGGCCAAATTCTCTATTTGTCCACCTTTTTGTTCTATTCAGGCTCTTATGGGATTGGAGGATTCCCACTCATCCTGGGGAGGGCCATCTGCTTTTCTCGGTCCATCCATTCAAATGCTGGTCTCTTCCAGAAACGCCTTCACAGACACATCCAGAAGCAATATTTAATCATAAATCTGGGCACCAAGTGATCCAGTCAAATTGACACATAAAATTAACTATCATGGGGCAAGGAGACCAGAGCTCCATTCTTCCCCAGCCATTTGTCAAGGGTAGGGTTGTTAGGTCAGTTTCCAAGGAGCAGGCCCTGAGTGAGGATTTATGCACAAGTGATTTATGAAGAAAGTACTCCCAGGGAAAACCACTAAGAGAATTGGGGGTGAGAGGGACTGGGAAGAGGGGAAAGCCAAACAAGGGTCTCGAAGTCCCATAGTGAGTAGGCCTTGGACTCATTCTGCAGGGAAGGTCTGGAGTTTTAGCTTCTAATTTGTCTCAAACTGAGCCAACAGAGCTGGGCATTCATATTCCTTTGCAGGACAGTTTATTGGTTAACAACCTCTCAGGGGAAATAAACTCCTTGGCACTTAAGTAGGCTCCAGCAGCTTGAGGGTAGTCCTTTAAAGAAAAGTCAGTGTTGCTATTGAAAGCAATGGGACTCAGAAATATGGGGGAGGTGGGATGTCACACAAAAATACTAAAAAGGATTTTAGATGATCTGAACTGAGCACTGACTTTGTCTGTTTCAATATGTGTCTTCCGATATTGTACCCAGCTCACATACCAACACGTGAACTGAGTGGCTGAAACCCTACCCATGAGGGGTCAACACTGGAAAAGCAGCAAGTAGCTATGGGACATCCCAGGGGTGAGGGGCATTGAGGAATCTTGGACAGGCTTGAGTCATGTCAGGGAGCTGAGTTATAGGCTGATGTGGCAGTGTCCCCATAACATGGTCACCTGTGAGAGCCAGCATTTGGCCACCTGGCCTGGAAATGTATAAATGCCAGCAGAGAAGCTGTGACAACACACACAAAAGCAGTTATATTGTTTTTAAGTTCGTTTACTTATTTTTCAGAAGGGCGTGGGGAGACAGAGAGAGAGAGCAAGAGAGCACAGGCATGAGAGGGGCAGAGAGAGAGAGAGAGAGAGAGAGAGGGAGAATACCAAGCAGAATCCACACTTTCAGCACAGAGCCTGATTCAGGGCCCAATCTCACAAACCATTAGATGATGGCCTGGGCCAAAATCAAGAGTCAGATACTCAATTGACCGAGCCACCTCGGTGCCTCAAAAGCAGTTAAATTTTGAGAATTTGCCCTTCCTCCTCCCTTCCCCTCCCAGCCCCCAAGACCAGAGGAGAAGGGAGTTTTGCCTTGAAAATGGAAGAAAAAGAGATCTCCCAAAAGCAAATACTGAGTCCTAGGTGCTTCTCTGAGAAGAGAAGTAAGCACAGGCCATGCTCTCTCCCAATTAAAGCTTCTCAGCTCAAAGACTGGCTTGTGATCAGGGAGAGAGGTCTGAATGGGAGATGCAATGAAAATTTAAACTCGATGGATTTTAAATAGGTGAAAGTGAGTAACTGAAAGTACCCCAGAAGTTAGGGAATCTACCCAAAGGTCTTGTTAAGAGATCTCGCACCTGGTAAAGAAGAGAGATTTGACTTAGGCATTTGGGACCAGTGGTTTGAGAAAAATATAATAGTTTCATGTTTATACTTCAGTTTGTACAATAAATTGGTTATATTTGGAATTATTTACTTCTCCTGGCTGCCACCTGTGATGTGTCCTCAAGTAACTCCCTCCACCTTAGGTGGGCCTCCACACCAGTGTTTACTGGGATGGCTGTGGCCTGGCAAGGCTTATCCACTGCCTGAGGACATGTCCTGCCCAATTATCACATCCTCTGAAATGGTGGAAATATTAGCAAGGCAAGGCACAAAGGAAAAGCTATAATTACAAGTGGTTAAACACCCTGGGTAAGTCTAATTATTTTACGTTTCTTAAAAAAAAAAAAAAAAAAACTGGTTTAGAAATTTGCATAGGATGGTTTCCACTTGTTACTTTTCATCTGTAATTTCCTTTAGAATATCTACATAAATACTTTTTTATTTTGCTTAGAACGGTTGGCTCTAGTTATATGCACACGGGCTCAACTCTTGGGGAAATTGTTACAACCATCAGTTGGAAATTGATTCGGATGCTAATCTGAAGCTGGGAGGACTTCCGGTTTTGCAGACGTTGTCATTTCGCCACCTTGCAGATGGCGTGATCCCACTGTTGGTTTTCACAAGTATTTGGAATGCTCTGCATAGTCCAGCTGGACAATCCCACTCAAGTTTTCTCCTTTCCTTCTTCCTGTTTGAGTTCCCTCACCTGCCTTCTAGCTGATTCCGTTCCCAGGCCTCACTTGCTCTCTTTCCCGCGTGGACCATGACTCCCAGATACATTCTATGCCAAAACCAAGTGTGATAGATATGATTCATTAAACACAAGTATACATCATTATCAGGTTTGGGTAGAAAATAGACAGCGTAATGAATGGTCTACAGTTTGAGACTCAAGAAAGTATAGTCGTTTCATGGAGGGTTTTCAGGGGTAGCATCAATTATGAAAGTAAAAGTGATTTGTTGTGTTACAAAAATGCCATAAAGATAGGCTGTTTTCCACTTCCTTTAAAATCCTCCACTAACCCTTAGAGGTATATGATTTGCAGATCATATATCTAATAAAGAGTTTTATATACAGAAGATATAAATGACACAACTCCATGGGAAAAAAAAGACAAATAACCACATTTTAAAGTTGGCAAGAGGTTTGAGTAGACATTTCTCCAAAGAATATATGCAAATGTCCAATAAGCACGTGTAAAGATGCTCAACATCATTAGTCATCGGGGAAATCCAAATCAAAACCACACTGAGATACCACTTTGCATCTACTTGGAAGGGTATAATAAGAATAATAATACTTTTTAAAAAGATGGACAATAGTAAGCACTGGTGAGGATGTTGAGAAACCAAAACCTTCACACATTGCTGGTGAAGATGTAAGACGGTATGGCCATTGTGGAAAACAGCTTGGAAGTTCCTCAAAATACTAAGTACTGAGTAGTCCAAATGACCCAGCAATTCCAATCTTAGATATATACCCAAGAAAACAGGAAACATGCTCACAAAAATGTGTACATGAATGTTTTGAAAGCATTATTCGTAATAGCCAAGAAGTGGAAACAAATACCATAAAGTGAGGAATGGTAAACAAATGTGGTATTTCCATACAATAGACCAATATTCAGATAGAGAAAAGAATAAAGTACTGATGTAGCCTGTAACATGGAAAAACTTTCAAAACATTATACTAAGTTAAGAAAGGAGACACACAGGGATCATACTGTAAGGTTCAATTTATATGAGAACGGCCCCAAATAGCAAACCCAACGAGACGGAAAGTAAATTAGCGTTTTCCAGGGGCTGGTGGCAGCAGGGAATGAATAGTGAGTACTTGTTAATAGATTCAAAGTCTCTTTTTCTTCCTTCTTTTGTTTTGCTTTGGTTTTTAAATACACTATTTTTAAGAGTCATTTTAGGTTCACAGCCAAACTGGGCAAAAGGTACAGACTGTCCATATACCTCTTGCCTTCACAGATGTATGGCCTTTTCCATTATGAAAATCCCACACTAAAGTGATATGCTTGTTACAGTTGATGAACCCACATTGACACCTTATTATCACCCAAAGTCCGTATTTTTTACATTGGGGTTCTCTCTAGCTGTTGTACATTCTATGGGTTTGGCAAATGTAGGGTGACATGTGTCCATCATTAGAGTATCATACAGGGTTGTTCCACTGCTCTAAATATCTTTCATGCTCCTTTCTACCCCTCTAACCCCTGACAACCACTAATCCTTTGTTTCCACAGTTTTGCCTAATTCTTTGTTTCCACGGTTTTGCCTTCTCCAGGATGTCATACAGTTAGAATCATATAATATATATCCTTTCCAGACTGGCTTCTTCCATTTATTAATATGCACTTTAAAGTTCCTCCGTGTTTTTTCATGGCTTGATAGTCTTTTAGCGTTGAATAATGGTCCACTGTCTGGATGAACTAGAGTTTATAAATCCATTCATCCTAGAAGGACATCTGGGTTGCCTCCAAGTTTTGACTATTATGGAAAAAGCTGCTATAGATATCCATGTGGAGGCTTTTGTGCGGACCCAGGTTTTCAACTCCTTTGGGTAAATACCAAGGAGCAGAATTGTTGGATCATAACCGAAGAGGATCAGAAACTGCCAAAGTGTCATCTAAAGCACCAGCAGTGAATGAGAGTTTCCTTTTCTTTGCATCCTTGCCAGGATTTGGTGTTGTTAGGGTTCCAGATTTGGGTCATTCTAATAGGTGTGCACGGGTATCCCAACATTCTTTTAATATGTGTTTCCCTGACGACTTCAGATGTGGAGGATATTTTCTTTCATATGCTAACCTGCCATCTGTATATGTTCCTTGAGGAAATGTCTGTTCAGACCTTTTGTCCGTTTTTAAATTAGGTTGTTCATTTTCTTATTGTTGAGTTTTAAGAGTTCTTTGTGTATCTTGAATATCAGATAAATCTTCTGCAAACGTTTTCTCTCGGTCTGTGGCTTGTTTTCTCTGCATAGTGTCTTTGACGCAGCAAAAGGTTTTCAGGGTTTCTTTTTTGGGTGATGCAAATGTTCTACAATTAGAGATGAAGGTGGTTGGCATACAGTATGGCAACCTTCCCGATTTGGTTATTAAACACTGCAGTTTCTGTCTTGGGTTCTCTTTCCTTTTCTCTGTGATAGAAGTAAGCTGCTATGTCATGAGCAGCCTTCTAGGGACACCCAGGTGGTAAGGAACTGAGGCTTGCCTACAACCACCTGCATAAGCTTGGAAATGGACCCCCCAGCTCTGGCCCTCTTGAGATGACTTCAGCTTTGGCTGCAAGCTGAGCCAGAACTATCCATCTCCCCCCAGATACTTGACCCTTGGAAATGGTGTGAGATAATAAATAATTTTAGCTTCAGCAGCTAACTTTTGCAGCAATGTGTTCTGCAGCAGGTGATAAATAATAGTGTTCATTTATTACATTGTTTGACCATTTTTATGTGTTCATTTTTAAATGTATATTTACTTATTTATTTGTTTGTTTTTGAGAGAGAGAAGAGGAGGGGCAGAGAGAAATGGGGAGAGAGAATCCTAAGCGGGTTCCATACTGTCAGCCCAGAGCTGGATGCAGGGCTTGAACCCATGAACCATGAAATCATGACCTGAGCCGAAATCAAGAGTTGGGAGCTCAACCGAGTCACCCAGGTGCCCCTATGTGTTCATTTTTAAAGTCAATTTAAAAAGCATATTGAGGGGTGCTGGGTGGCTCAATCGGTTAAGCACTGACTTCAGCTCAGGTCATGATCTCATGGTTCATGGGTTCAAGCCCCACGTTGGTCTCTGTGCTGACAGCTCAGAGCCTGGACCTTGCTTGATTCTGTGTCTCCCTCTCTCTTTGCCCCTTCGCCACTCACACTCTGTCTCTTTCTGTCTTTCAAAAAAATATATAGACGTTAAAAAAAATTTAAAGGCAAATGGATCATTTCAAATTTCAATAACTAAGATTTTTTAAATGCAAAACAATCCTTGGAATTCAGTATTTTCTCACTTAAAGAACAATGAGAATATGTAGAAGCAGATTTAATTATTTGTATATTGTTATTTGTTATGTTTATACATTATTATTCACTGTATTTGTTTCTGTGTTAGAGCTAGATCACAACAGAATGCATAGAGATAAGTGGATGGATGATTATCGTTAAAATAGAAATGTAATATCAAAACTATGAAAAAGAAAACTATTAGCAGAGAAAGCTAATCTTGTTAAGATTATTAAGCCACAAAATTAGTTTTGAACTTCCTGACAGGACAAGAAGGGAAATTTTCCGTTCTCTGGAAAAAGCACAAACTTTTAAGGGATAGAAATATTTTCCTGGTTCTAAGCTCTAAAAGCAACTTATCATTGGGTTCTCGGGAAATATTAAAAATTTCATGGACTGTTTTTTTCCCAATAGCCTTATAGCGAATAAAGAAGCAATTTTTCCCCCCGGCTGTCCTTGTGTTAATTATCAGTAAAACCGAGAGCATCATATTTATTTGGGATCAGTCTTTTTCTTTTTGCTTTATAGGATATTAAACAAGTGATGAGGTAATCAAGCCTACTGATTAAATAGTTATATCAGTGTTAATTTCTTGGTTTTGATAATTATACTACAGTTATAAAAGAGATTGTCCTTGTTTTTAGAAAATGCACACTGAGTATTTAGGGATAGAGAAGGAATGTGTGTGCACCTTACTCTCAAATGTTTATACAGGTGTGTGTGTGTGTGTGTGTGTGTGTGTAAAATGATAAAGCAGATACAGTGATATTAACTATTAGATAATCAGAGTGCATACAGGAATATTTTTACTACTGCAGATTTTCTGCAAATCTAAAATTATTTCCAAATTTTATTTTATTTTATTTTTTTTTTCAACGTTTTTATTTATTTTTTGGGACAGAGAGAGACAGAGCATGAACGGGGGAGGGGCAGAGAGAGAGGCAGACACAGAATCGGAAACAGGCTCCAGGCTCCGAGCCATCAGCCCAGAGCCTGACGCGGGGCTCGAACTCACGGACCGCGAGATCGTGACCTGGCTGAAGTCGGACGCTCAACCGACTGCGCCACCCAGGCGCCCCAAATTATTTCCAAATTTTAAAATTATGAAATAAAAAAGAAATAAGTGGCTTTACTTTAGAGAAGATCATCAGGAATGACCTGTCTGAAGAGGTGACATTTATGCTAGGACATGAAGTTTGGGAAAGAGCTAGACACGCTAAAACCCAGTGCTTCTCAAACTTTAACACGCACCATGACTGCCTGGAGAGCTTATGAAAATACAGACACCTGGGCCCCACCCAGGAGTCTCTGATACAGCAGACTTAGGGTAGATTCTAATAATTTGTATTTTTAACATGTACCAGATAATGCTGATGCTGCCATTCCATGAATCATGCTTGATTGGCACTGTCCTACTTGGGAGCAGCAGAGGGTAAAGCAATACTTTTTCAGAAAAGAATTTTTAGATTTCAATCAGATATACTTTCACAGAAAAATTTACAGTGAGAAATTCTGATCTATGTTTAAAAATTTATGAAGTATATTCATTCATTTTGAGAGAGAGAAAGAGCACAATTGGGTCAGGGGCAGAGAGAGAGGGAGGGAGAATTCCAAGCAGGCTCCTTGCTGTCAGCGTAGAGCCTGATGTGGGGCTTGAACCCACAAACCATGAGATCACGGCCTGAGCTGAGATAAAGAATCAGATGCTCAATTGAATGAGCTACCCAGGTGCCCTGAGAAATTCTGACTGATTTCAAGGTATATAATAATACTATTCATGAAATATTTGGACAGATTGAAAACCAATATTCCATAAGATGCTAAAAAGTTAAAATGTAAGTCATAACACACATTTATGGAGATAAAATACGCAACACAAATTTTCAAATGTAAACTCACATTATACTTATGCATAAATTATTAAGCTCAATTAAAATTATATAGATAATATCCCACATTGGAGGCACTGTAGCATATACAGCGTATGTGTCTGTATGTGTAAAACATCCAACGATTTAGTTGGCCCTAAAAAGATCTTACTCTATTTTTTTTAGCTTTTAAGAAAAGGATGAAATTAAGTCAATTTCAACTAACACGCACAAAAAAATGTATTTGAAAAGATTTGTCAAATTTCTATAAATTAGACACCAGTTATGTAACTGATTTCCATTATAATATTCAGATAATTTAACTCTAGTTTTAGAAGACCATATTCATTTCTTTAAAGTTAGCTTCTCTATCTATCTACCTATCTATCTAATCTGTACACCCAAAGCGGGGCTCAAACTCGTGACCCCAAGATGAAGAGTCGCACACTCCACTGAGTGAGCCAGGTGCCCCTAGAAGACCACATTCGAATCCTGATCATTCAGCTTCAAGTGTCTTTTTTCCTTTTTCCTTCTCTGCTTCTCAGACATCTGCCTACAATCAAATCAAGTCTCCTCGCGAAGTATTTAATGCTCTGTAAAATCAACACATAAATGCACTTGTGGTATCCACCAATTTAAAGGGTCCCTGGAGTAAATTCTGTTTTAATGTTAATAATCACTTCTAAGTTATAAACACATTTCTGCTTGAATTTCAAAATGCTGTTAAGAGTCTATGAAAACTCTCCAGTGATTCTAAACTATATATATTTTTTGCAACATGTATATCCTTAAGCACAATTAACTTGATTTTACATAAAGCTATGAACAATCAAGCACCTTTGCTTAAATGGAAATAAAGGAAGGTCATCTTTAGTTTAATGTTCACTAAGTGCTCACTGTGTTCTACGGCTGTTATACAAAGATGAACAAGGGCAGCCCTCCCTGCTCACTGTGGACTTAGGCCCATAATTCCAGAGCATCTAAACTCTTACACAGATGAAGGTGATAATTCTTCATAATCGGTATATTCCAAAGTGAAACATATTTTTCTTTACATTTGCAATTATAATGAGGTGATTTTTGTTTTTGTTTTTTTTTCAGCTGAACTTTAAAATTATAGCTGTAAAATGCCAAAAAAAATTCTTTGGGAATTTTGCTAAAATTTATTAATTTGTTACAGATATAATTTTGAAATTAAAATCTTGTTTTAATTTTTAAAATTCCTCTTTTAGAAGGATTAAGTATTTCTCCTCTCATTCTCTCTAGGCATTTAGAAGTAATAATGGCCGATTATTATTCTACATCATTCATTGATACCTTAACCTATAATTTATTATCTTTACCAAGAATGAAACATCTCTAGTAAAGAAAGATGATTGTGAGAGATGACAATTTTGTCTACCTTTATACTATCCTCTTCCCCACAAAGTATTCCAAATAAAAACAAAAAATTGCAAAATGTGAAATCCAGATATTTATTATTACATTTTGAATTCTGTACCTGTTCTTCTAAGAAGTACTTTTAACATCTATTTTGATTTTCCATATCATATTATAGGGGTTGGAGGCTGGGAAGACAGTGGAGTAGGAGGACCCTAAGCTCATCTCATCCCATAGATACAACTTGATAACACTCACATCATGTAAGTAACCCAGAAATTAAGTGAATAGTGGTAGAACAAACTCCACCAGTAAAGGTACGGAAGAGGGCACATCCAAGAAGGTAGGGAGGATAGAGAAGTGGTGGGGAGTGAAACAAACTGTGGCCTTCCAAGGGCTAAAGGCAACTGTGGGCACAGAGAAGGGTAAGAAACAGGCTATCACATCAGGGAGCCCACAGGAGGAAGACGAGTCCCCATAACATGTGGGGCTGAAAGTGAGAGGGGCAAATTTCATGAGTTCTTACAACCAGTGCGACTTAAAGCCAGGAATTTTAAAACTCAGTGGGCAGAGCTCTTGGAGAGCCCTAGGGAGGTAGGAAGCTTATTCCTAACTCTTAAAGAGATAGAATGACAAATATCCCACTGAGATATAGCACAGAAGGGGCGGTTTGGAGAACGCCTGGGGCATATGGAGGGGACAGTTATTTACCCATGTCTGAACCTGTCCAGAGAGGCAGGGATAGAAGGGAGACCCCTCCAGTAACAAAGGAGCCATTTCCGTCCCCTGGTTCTCACAGCCATCTGTGAGGTATAAGCCAGCATGGCACTTATACTCACTACCCAACTTGATTTCACCAGGCCTTGCCCCCTGCACTTCTGCACATCAGCCTTTTCCAGTCATGCTTGCCTCAGTCCCAGGGCTCCAGGTCCTCTTCTCCTGAAGACCAGAGTAAACTCTGCCAACACTGCATCTCCTGACCCATATGTTTTGGGGGCCTGGGTCTTAGCAGTGGTGACTGTTCATCTCCCAGGAAGACAAACACACTTTGTTAAAACTGAACACCCTGCCGGCTAGCAGATCAGCCCTGACCAGCCTTGGTCTCCAGAGCAGCTGCCTGTTCCCCATGGAAGATGACCAGTACCACCTTGTTAAAAGTATGCACGCTGGGAGATCCTGACTGGCTCAGTCAGTAGAGCATTCAACTCTTGATACTGGGGGCATGAGTTCCAGACCCATGTTGGGCATAGAGCTTACTTTTAAAAAAGTCTGTGCCCCACCCACTACTTTCAAGATCAGCAGATGTAGCTGACTTTCTTTAACACACAGAAACAGACACAGAGAGGTAGTCAAAATAAGGAGACAGAGAAATATGTCCCAACCGAAAGAATAGGACAAAACCACACCAAGAGACTTACTAAAGTCAATGGATATAAGTAATATGCCTGATAGAAAATTTAAAATAATGATCATAAAGATGGTCAGTGGACTTGAGAAAAGACTGGAGAACATCAGTGAGAACCTCAACAAAAAGATAAAAAGAACCAATCAGATATGAAGAACACAACAAATAAAATTAAAAATACACTAGATAGAACACAGAGCCGGCTAAAGGAAGCAGAAGAATAAATTAATAACCTTGGAGACAGAGTAATGGGAAGTAATAAAGCTGAGCAGGTGAGAGAAAAAAATATGCAAAATGAGAATAGACTTAGAGACCTCAGTGACTCCGTCAAGTGTAATAAGACTCAGATTATAAGGATCCCAGAAGTAGAGAGAGAGAAAAGGGGTAAGATAATTTATTTGAAGAAGTAATAGTCAAGAACTTCCCTGATCTGGTAAAGGAAGCAGATATTCAGATCCAGGAGGCACGAGATCCCCCAACAAGCCAACCCAAGGAGATCCCTACCAAGACAGATAGTGATTAAAATGGCAAAAAGTAGTGATAAAGAAAAACATGTTTAAAGCAGCAACAGAAAAGAAGATAGCTACATATAAGGGAAACCCCATAAGGCTGCCAGCAGATTTTTCAGCAGAAACTTCGCAGGCCAGAAAAAAGTGGCATGATGTATTCAAAGAGCTGAATAGGGAAAATCTGCAGCCAAGAAGTCTATCCGGCAAGACTATCATTCAGAATAGAAGGAGAAATAAAGACTTCTCAGACAAGCAAAAACTAAAAGAGTTCATGACCACTAAACCAGCTCTCCAAAAAATGTTAAGAGGGAACTCTGAGTGGAAAGACCATAAGTAAGACTATGAAAGGTAGGAAACACAAAAGCAGTTAAAATAAGTATATTTGGGGGCATCTGGGTGGCTCAGTCAGTTAAGTGTCCGACTTCAGCTCAGATCATGATCTCACTGTTCATGAGTTAGAGTCCCGTGACAGGGTCTGTGCTGACAGCTCAGGGCCTGGAGCCCGCTTGAGATTCTGTGTCTCCCTCTCTCTCTGCCCCTTTCCCACTCATACTCTGTGTCTCTCTGTCTCTCAAAAATAAACATTAAAAAAATAAGTATGTCTATAAAAATCAGGCAACAGGTTCACAAAATGAAAATATGTAATATATGATAGTATAGACCTGAAACAAGGGGGAGAAGAGTAAAGAATGGGTTCAAGCTCAACCAACTGTCAACTTAATATAAACTGCTATATGCAAAAGTAGCTTATATATAAAATGAATGGTAACCACAAATAAAAAACCAATAATAGATACCCAAAGAGTAAAGAGAAAAAATTCCAAGGATGTCACTAAAAGGAGCCAGAAAAGCATGAAAGACAGCAAGAGAAGATTCAGGGAAAAACTACAAAAATAACCACAAAACAGGTAACAAAATGGCAATAAATACATATCTATTAATAATTACTTTGAATGAAAATGGACTAAATGCTCCAATCAAAATACATAGGGTGACAGAGTAGATAAAAAAAAAAAAAAAAGACCACCTCTATGCTGCCTACAAGAGACTCATTTCAGACCTGAAGTCACCTGCAAATTGTAAGTGAGGGATGGAGAAACATTTATCACGCAAATAGTTGTCAAAAGAAAGCCAGTGTAGCAAAATTTATTTGGACAAAATAGACTTAAAACAAAGAATGTAACAAGAGACAAAGAAGGACACTAATAATAATAAAGGGGACAATCCAATAAGAAGATATAACAATGGTAAATATTTATGCATCCAACATGGAAGTACCAAAATACCTAAAACGGTTAATAACAAACATAAAGAAACAAATCAATAGTGATACAAAAACAGTAAGGATCTTTAATACTCCATTTACATCAATGGAAAGATCATGCACACAAAAAATCAAGAAGGAAACCGTGGCTTTGAATGACACACTGGACCAGATGGATTTGACAGACATGTTCAGAACATTCCATCCTAAAACAGCAAAATATACATTCTTTTCAAGTCCACATGGAACATTCTCCAGCATAGATCACACATTAGGCCACAAAACAAGTCTCAAAGAATTCAGAAAGATTGAAGTTATACCATGCATCCTTTCTGACCACAGCATTATGAAACTAGAAATCAACAACAAGAAATATCTGGAAAGAGCACAAATATAAGGAGGCTAAATCACAAGCTCCTAAACAATAAATGGGTCGACCAGGAAATCAAAAAAGAAATAAAAAATTATATGGAGAGAAATGAAAATGAAAACACACTGGTCCAAACCCTTTGGGATGCAGCAAAAATGGTTCTAAGAGGGAAATTTATACAGCCCTACCTCAAAAAAAAAAACCCTCAAATAAACTAACTTTACACCTAAAGGAAGTAGAAAAAGATGAACAAGCAAAACCCAAAGCCAGCAGAAGTAAGGAAATACTAAAGATTAGAGTAGAAATAAATGATATAAAAAACAAAACAACAACAACAACAAAACAAAAACAAAAACAAAACAATAGAACAAATCAATGAAACCAGGAGCTGGTTCTTTGGAAAAATCAACAAAATTGATAAACCTCTAACCAGACTCACCGAGAGAGAGAGAGAGGTGGGGGAGAATACAAATAAACAAAATCACTAATGAAAGAAGAGAGGTAACAACTAACACTACGGAAATACAAATAAGTTAAGAATTTTAAGAAAATCTATATGCTAACAAATATGCAACATAGAAAAATGGATAAATTACTAGAAATATATAAACTACCAAAATTGAAACAAAAAGAAATAGAAAATTTGAACAAATTGCCAGCAATGACACTGAATTAGTAATCAAAAGGCTCCAACAAACAAAAGTCCAGAACCAGACAGCTTCACAGGAGAATTCTACCTAACATTTAAAGAAGAGTTAACACCTAGTCTTCTCAAACTACTTTAAAAAATAGAAGAGGAAAGAAAACTTTCAAGTACACTCTGTGAGGACAGAATTACCCTGATACCAAAACCAGATAAAGACACCACACAAAACAAGACAACTACAGGGCAATATCTTTGATGAGCACATATGCAAAATTCCTCAACAAAATATTAGGAACCAAATCCAACAATATATTAAAAAAAATCATTCACCACAATCAAGTGGGATTTATTTCTGTGATGCAAGTGTGGTAAATATTCACAAATCAATCAACGTGATACATCACATCAACAAGAGAAAGCATAAAAACCATGTGATCATTTGAATAGATGGAGAAAAAGCATCTGACAAAGTACAACATCCATTCATTATAAAATCCCTTTACAAGGTAGGTTTAGAGGGAACATACCTCAACATAATAAAGACCTTATGCAAAAAACTCATAGCTGACATCATACTCGGTGGGGGAAAACTGAGAGCGTTTCTCCTAATGTGAAGAACAAGACAAGGGTGTCCACTCTCACCATGTTTATTCAATATAGTACTAGAAGTCCTAGCAACAACAGACAACAACAATAAATAAAAGGCATCCAAGTTGGTAAGGAAGCAGTAAATTTTTCACTATTTGAAGATGACATGATACTAAATATATAGAAAACCCTAAAGACACCACCAAAAAACTGAACTGATAAATTCACTAAAGTCACAGGACACAAAATCAATGTACAGAAATCTGTTGCATTTCTATGCAATAATAATGAAGTAGCAGAAAGAGAAATTAAGAAAATAATCCCATTTACAATTGTACCACAAACAATGAAATACCTAGGAATAAACTTAACCAAAGAAATAGAAGACCTGGACTCTGAAAACTATGAAAACATTGATGAAAGAAATTGAAGATGACACAAAGAAATGGAAAGATATTCCATGTTCATGGATTGAAAGAACAGATATTGTCAAAATGTCTATATTACCCAAAGCAATCTACATATTTAGTGTTATCCCTATCAAAATACCAACAGCATTTTTCACAGGACTAGAACAAACAACCCTAAAATTTTGATGGAACAAGAAAAGACCCCAAGTAGCCAAAGAAATCCTGAAAAAAAAAAAACAAAACAAAACAAAACTGGAGGTATCCTAATGCCAGACTTGAAGTTCTATTACAAAGCGATAGTAATCAAAGGATAGTACTGGCATAAAAACACATAGATCAATGGAGCAGAAGAGAAAATGCAGAAATAAACCCCCAATTATATTATCAATTAATCTTTGACAAAGGAGGCAAGAATATGCTAATGGGAAAAAGTCAGTATCTTCAACAAACGGTGTTGGGAAAACCGGACAGCTTCATGCAAAAGAATGAAACTGTACCACTTCCTCACATTATCCACAAAAATAAACTCAAAATAGATTAAGGACCTGAATGTGAGATATGAATCCATGAAAATCCTAGAAGAAAGCACAGGCAGTAATTTCGCTGACATTGGCCATAGCAGGATCTTTCTAGATATGTCTCCTGAGGCAAAGGAAAGAAAAGCAAAAATAAACTACTGGTACTATGCTAAAATAAAATGCTTCTGCACGGCACAGGAAACAATCAACAAAACTATAAGACAACCTACAGAATGGGAGAAGATATTTGCAAACAACATATCTGATAAAGGGTTAGTATCCAAAATATGCAAAGTATTTATGCAACTTAACACCAAAAAAAAAAAATCCTCAAATAATCTAATTAAAAATTGGCAGAAGACATAAACAGACATTTCTCCAAAGAAGACATCCAGATGGCCAACAGACACATGAAAAGATGCTCAACATCACTCATCATCAGGGAAATGCAAATCAACAATGCAATATCACCTGACACCTGTCAGAAAGGCTAAATTCAAAAACACAAGATACAACAGGTGTTGATGAAGATGTGGAGAAAAGGAAACCTTTATGTACTGTTGGTGGGAATGCAAAGTGGTGCAGCCACTGTGGAAAACAGTATGGGGGTTCCTTAAAAAATTAAAAATAGCACTATCCTATGATCCAGTAACTGCACTACTGGGTATTTACCCCCCAAATACAAAACACTAATTCAGAGGGATACATACACCCCTATGTTTATCACAGCATTATTTATGATAGTCTAATTATGGAAACAACTCAAATGCCCATTGGTAGATGAATGGATAAAGAAGAGGTGTTATATATACACAATGGAATATTACTCAGCCATAAAAAAAGAATGAAATCTTGCCATTTGCAACAACATGGATGGATCTAAAAAGTATAATGCTAGGGTGTCCGGGTGGTTCAGTCAGTTAAATGTCTGACTCTTGGTTTCAGCTCAGGTCATGATCTCATGGTTTGTGAGACTGAGCCCCACATCAGGTTCTGTGCTGACAGTGCAGAGCCTGCTTGGGATTCTCTCTCTCCCTCTTTCTCTGCCCCTTCCCCACTCATGGTCACACACACGCTCTCTCTCAAAATAAATAAAGAAACTTTAAAAAAAAAGAGTATAATGCTAAGTGAAATGAGTTAGTCAGAGAAAGACAAATACCATAGGATCTCACTCACATGTGGGATTTAAGAAACAAAATAAATGAACAATGGAAAAAAAAGAGAGGGAGAGAGACAAACCAAGAAATACACTCTTAACTATGGTGAACAAACTGATGGTTACCAGAGGAGAGGTGGGGGGGGATGGGTGACATAGGTGATGGAAATTAAAGGTTACACTTCTCATGATGAGCACTGAGTAATGTATAGGATGGTTGAATAGCTACATTGTGTACCTGAAACTAATCTAACACTGTATGTTAACTATACTGGAATTAAAAATTTTTAATTAATAAATATTATAAAATCCTATTATTGGAGTACATGGGGCACCTGGGTGGGTCAGTCTTTATTAAGAGTCTGACTCTTGATTTCAGCTCTGGTGATGGTCTTGCAGTTTGTGGGATTGAGCCCTGCATTGGGCTCTGCACTGACAGCATGGAGCCTACCTGGGATTCTCTCTCTCTGTCTCTCTGCCCTTCCCCACCCCTCAAAATAAAGGAATAAACTTTTTTTTTAATTTTTTTTAATGTTTATTTATTTTTGAGACAGAGAGAGACAGAGCATGAACAGGGGAGGGTCAGAGAGAGAGGGAGACACAGAATCTGAAACAGGCTCCAGGCTCTGAGCTGTCAGCACAGAGCCCCACGTGGGGCTCGAACTCGCGGACCGTGAGATCGTGACCTGAGCCGAAGTCGGACGCTTACCCGACCAAGCCACCCAGGCGCCCCAGGAATAAACTTTTTAAAAAATGTTTTAAAAATCTTCTTGTTGGAGTACAGATTAATAATTCTGATACCACTACACATGTATACTGGAATAAGTCAATGAATGGCAGATCTGTGGAAGCCAGTTTTCTCACTGTTAGAGTGGGAGGTTATAGATAAGCAAGGAGAGGAGACTTGAATGATTCATGAATCAATGGATTGGAGGTGGAGATGTTAGTATAAGCTCCTGTATAGCTTACTATGTATTATGATAGTTTCATATAGAAATATTAATATATACTGATTAGTAATCACATGTATATCCTTTTGCTGTCAACTGAGTGGATTTGGAAGCAAAGACACCCCAGTAGCAATGAGCACACCTAGATCCCAGAGCTTGGTTTCTAACACCAGTCCCCTGTAAACAGAATCGGGGCTTTTTGGAGAAATGGATGATTCTAGGATCGGGGCAGAAAATACAGAAGATGAGCCTGGAGTATCTTACGAGGCCAGAAAAGAATGAAGTGCTAGGAAAAAAGGGTATATAAAGCCCAGGATGTTGGTGATGTGTCCAAGGGACACAGAAACCAGCTGAAAGAGTTCCAAAGCTGGAACAATTTAAACAAAATGAAGTATTATTAGATTATGACCAAAAATCAGCATGCAAAATAAAGAGTCTGTACAAATATACATGATTGAATTAATAATCAATGGAAGAAGAGACAAATCTCCCATTAGAAAAATTCTAAATAATTTACGTACATTAGTTTGTCTCGAGGAAAAAAGGAAGAACGTAAACCCCCACTCTAAAGGATGGACTTTTCATAGTGGCTTCCTTTCAAAAAGTATAGTAAGGAAATGGGTTATAGAAAGAGTGATAGTGGAGAAGCCTGACAAACACTACCTCCGACCAACATGAGGAGTCATAACTCATGTTGATGGTATACACCCTTGATATGACACACCCTTGATATGACATGGTGAGAATGGCCCTTTGCCTCTGTGGTTTTCCTTTCCGAAACTCATAGTCCAAGTCTAATCATGAAAAAAATATCAGACAAATTCCAGCTGAGGAGCATTCTACGAAACACCTGACCAGAATTCCTCAAAATTGTCAAAGTTATCAAAAATAAAGAAGTCCGAGTGACTTCCATAGCCAAGAGGAGGTAAAGACAATGACAATACAATGCAATGTGCTATCCTGGATGGCATCCTGGCACAGAAAAAGGACAGTAGATAAAAAGGAAGGAGATCTGAATAGCATGGACTTCAGTTCATAATAATGTATCAATATTTTAAAAATAACAAGGTATCGATATTAGATAATGGTAACAGATGTTCATACTAATATAAAATGTTAATGATAGGGAAACTGGGTGCCTTGTTTCTGGGAACTCTGTAGTATATAATTTTTCTGTAGACCTAGAACTTTTCCAAAGAATAAAGTTTGTTTTTATTTATTTATTATTATTTTAATTATTTTTAAAATGTTTTATTTATTTTTGAGAGAGAGAGAGAGAGCGAGAGAGCATGCAAACGAGTGGGGGAGGGGCAGTGAGATGGGACAGAGGATCCTGAGGGCTCAGCACTGACGGCAGTGAGCCAATGTGGGGCTGGAACTCACGAACGGTGAGATCATGACCAGAGCTGAAATCAGACGCTCAACCCGCTGAGCCACCCAGGTGCTCCTAAAATTTATTTTTAAAAACATATTAAAAACAATTATAAAAATAACTAATATTTATGGAATGACTCCTCATTCCTGGAAAGTACTGAGTTTTTTGTTGTTTTTTTTTTTAATGAAAGATAGCATATTTTCAGAAAATGATCAAAACATGAATGTAGGGGCACTTGGGTGGCTCAGTGGGTTGAGCATCCGACTTCGGCTCAGGTTATGATCTTGGCGTTTGTGAGTTGGAGCCCCACATTGGGCTCTGTGCTCACAGCTCAGAGACTGCAGCCTGCTTTGGATTCTGTGTCTCCCTCTCTCTGCCCCTCCCCTGTTCATGGTCTGTCTCTCTCTGTCTCTCAAAAAATAAAAGAAAAACGTTGAAAATAAAATAAAATAATTAAAATAAAACATGAATGTAGAGTATAATGAATTACTATAAAGCAAGAAATAAAACACTAGCAGCTATTCAGAAGCCTCAAAACACCACTCTCCGATACAACCCTGTCTTTCCCCTTGGCAGTAACCACTCTCCTAACTTCTACAATATTCACTTCTTTGCTTTTCTCTATAGTTTTTCCACTTACGCATGCATACTTAAAGAATGTAGTTTGATTTAACTCTTTTGAATTTAAATGATTGTAAATATTCATGTATTATATTACGACTGCTTCCTTTCACTCAATATTATGTTTGTGAGATTTTGTCATGTTATTTTGAGTAGCTGCAGGTAATTTTTTGTGGTTGCTTTTTAGTATAGTAATTCCAATTGTATATCACACAATTTCTTTACCTGCTGTGCCATGGGCAGATAATGAACTATTCCTAGGTTTTGCCTGTTGGAGACAATGCTGATGTTACTCATATATGTGTCCTGATGTTAATATATGCACTTTCAGAGGATTTTCAAAGGATTCAGTGGATTTTCCAGGTCTTCAATACGGTCAATTTTCCTAAAAGAGAGAGACAGAGAGAGAGAGAGAGAGAGAGAGAGCCCATTTTCCAAAATGATTTACCAGCATAGACTCCCCAAAGAAGTGCATGAAAATCTTTGTTGCTTCACATCTTTGCAACATTTCATACTGTCAGACTTTAAAAATCTTTTGCCTATCTGTTGGCAGGCAAAGATACGTCCTTCTAGTTTTAGTTTGCATTTTTCTGCTTATTGATGGCGATGTTTAAAATACTGCGTTTTTCATAAGTTTATTGGCCTAATGTATTTTCTTGTTTGTTAAATGCCTACCCTAATCTTTTGTGTTTCAGTGAGGCATTTATCAAAGGAAAATCTTATTTAAAAACCTTAACAGTGACAACATGGAGCCTTTAAAAGGACGTGGCGATGTTAAAATGAATATAACTCATCATTCCTGATGCACTTAAAAATCATTTCACTTGGACCTTGAACCCCTTTTAACATCTCACTGCCAAACCAAGCCAATAATAAATTGCAAATGCTAGAGGAAAATTAATACACTTAAATTCATTAATGTGTCTATATCTGGAAGATGAATTGTACAAAGCTCTTAGCAACAATCTGTAAAATATGTTGTAAATAGTTTTGAAACTCTTTCAGGTGGTGTTCTGACTTAAATTTCAGCTTGAATATCTGAGATACCATATAGTTTTGGGTACAGGTTTAAATTTTCAGTAGGTTGCTACTATAATATAGAAATACAGAAAGCTTAATGGCAAAATCATTTATTGAGTTTTCTCTACTGAGAGTAAAGGTCCTGGTAGAAATTGGTTTGGTAAATTGAATCCTGTCTTTAAGAGACAAAGGTCTGCACCTAAATTAGGCATAACTTGTAGACTCTGTACAGGGCGATGTGCAGAGATATCAAAGTAATTGAGTTCTTCTTACTGAAATATATCAATATTTTATTTTATTTTTTTTTCAACGTTTATTTATTTTTGGGACAGAGAGAGACAGAGCATGAACGGGGGAGGGGCAGAGAGAGAGGCAGACACAGAATCAGAAACAGGCTCCAGGCTCCGAGCCATCAGCCCAGAGCCCGACGCGGGGCTCGAACTCACGGACCGTGAGATCGTGACCTGGCTGAAGTCGGACGCTTAACCTATTGCGCCACCCAGGCGCCCCAGAAATATATCAATATTTTAAAATATAATGATTAATATAATATATAACTGTAAATATATAGGGTTCCTATGACATATTTCTATTCTCATATGTGCATAAATATAAAATAATGACATCGATCAAATTGCAAAGCAATTTGTAAGCTAATTTATTTTTATTAAAATATGTTTAATCCATGTTATACCAAAAAGTCTACGGGAGTTCTCTATTTTGATAATATACCTGGCATGTGTTTGTGTACTAAAGGTTACTAGGTTTTGTTTGTTTCTTTGGAAGATTACTGAAAACATCCTCATATGCTATTTGATTTTACTATGAAGTCCAGAAATGTTGTAGCAAACTGGCTTGAGGTATTCATTTGAAAGCAAGTTCAACTTTTAACCATGACAAAGTAACCGGTACCAGACATGTCCTCTTGGCAAAAGAACTATTACGTTGGGGAAAAAAAAAAAAATATGACATCATTGTTTCAGAAAGTGAACAAAGTCTGCATAAGACTGTGATCCTTGAAACAAGAGGAATAGAAGACATGAGCCCCATGATCACCCCACCTCGTCTTTCCCCAAAGCAGGAAAATACAGCTAACAGGATTGGTGGGCTTAACTGATCTGAAGATGAGATGGGTGATCCAGGCTACAGAAACATCCACCATTCACTAGGCTGTTATCTGAAAAGAGAAGCTATTGTGATGCGGAGCCCAGCAGTGCCTGTGGGAATTGACTATGGGTTCTTATAGCCAAGGGCAGAGAGAGACTCCACGTGCCTAGCCAAGGTTGCTTTTCCAGGACTCAGAGCCAAACAGTAATACTGGAGGTCATACCATGCTGGAACTCACTGGAGGCCCAGCCCCGCTGAAGCGAAGCATCTTCACTCACACTCACTTGAGATTCAGAGAAATTAGATCTTAAGAGTAAAGACCAGGCTGTAGAGTAAGGATAGTCCCTGGGATAAAGTTAAAAACTAAACATAAATAGGGACACCTGGGTGGCTCAGTCAGTTGGGTGTCTGCCTTCGGCTCAGGTCATCATCTCACGGTTGGTTCGAGCCTCGCATCGGACTCTGTGCTGACAGCTCAGAGCCTGGAGCCTGTTTGGATTCTGTGTCTCCATCTCTCTATACCCCTCTCCTGCTTGCTCGTGCTTGCTCTCTCTCTCTCTCAAAGGTAAACATTTAAAAAACGTAAATGTAGACAAAGCTCTAATAAAGAATAAATTCAAGCCTGAGAAGAACAAAAATATCTACTGGTGATTTCTATATCAGCCATAAAAAAAAGTTAACATTGTTGGGTTGCCTGGGTGGCTCAGTCAGTTAAGCCTCAGACTCTTGATTTCGGCTTAGGTCATGAACTCATACTTTGTGAGTTCAAGTCCTTCACCGGGCTCTGCACCAACAGCTGGGAGCCTGCTTGGGATTCTTTCTCCCTCTTTCTCTGCCCCTCCCCTGCCTCAAAATAAATAAGCCTAAAAAAAAAGTTGTTATTGTTTAAAGACGAGATAATCCAGATTACTTGTAATTAAAAACAAATTTTTTTTTTTAGCATTTATTTATTTTTGAGAGACAGAGACAGAGTGCAAGCAGGGGAGGGGCAGAGAGAGGAGACACAGAATCCAAAGCAGGCTCCAGGCCGAGCAAGCTGTCAGCATAAAGCCCAACGCTGGGCTGGAACCCATGAGCCATGAGATCATGACCTGAGCCAAAGTCAGACGAAGTCAGACGAAGTCAGACGCCTGAGCCACCCAGGCGCCCCTGGATCCCTTATAATTTATGGTCCACTATGTCCAGCATCAAACTAGAAGTTACTACAAGTAAGAAAATAGGAAAAAAAAAATGTAAACACTATTTTAGAGAATAGGTAGTCTATACAAACCAATACCAAATACCTAGATGTTGAAATTAGAGGACAGGGAATTTATTTATTTATTTATTTTAACTTTTATTCATTTTTGAGAGACAGAGTGGGGGGTGGTGCAGAGAGAGAGGGAGACACATATTCCAAAGCAGGCTCTAGGCTCTGAACTGTCAGGACAGAGCCCACATGGGGCTCGAACTCACAGACCGCGAGATAGTGACTTGAGTTGAAGTCAGACGTTTAACCAACTGAGCCACCCAGGCACCCCTACCAGACAGGGAATTTAAAGCAGCTTTTATAAATATTTTCAAGGAAAATATGATCATGATGAATAAACACTGATAGGTCATCTCAGAATAGGAATGGAAAGCATAAATATGAACCAAATGAAAGTTGTAGAATTGAAAAGTATAATATTTGAAAAAAAAAAGATAGCTTTAATCATAGATTGGCAACATAAGAAATATCACTGAGCTCAATGAAAGCAGTATTGTATTATAAATTTGAACTACAGAGAGAAAATGAGATGAAAGAAAATGAACAAGGTAGGATCTGTGAAACAATATCAAAAATTGTAACACAGAAATTATTGGAGTTTCAGGAGAGGAGAAGAGAAGGCAGATGAGGAGGACGATGAGAGAGAATAGGGCAGTAAAAAATATTTGAAGAACAATGGCCAAAATTTTCCTGAGTTTGGCAAAAACACTGCTGTTGTTTTTTTTTTTTTTTCAATGTTTATTTATTTTTGGGACAGAGAGAGACAGAGCATGAACGGGGGAGGGGCAGAGAGAGAGGGAGACACAGAATCAGAAACAGGCTCCAGGCTCTGAGCCATCAGCCCAGAGCCCGACGCGGGGCTCGAACCCACGGACCGCGAGATCGTGACCTGGCTGAAGTCGGACGCTTAACCGACTGCGCCACCCAGGCACCCCTTCACTGCTGTTTTAAATAAACTAAACAAAATCATTTGATTTAATGGGAGGTGCATACGTTTTCATTGTATGTGGATTTCTTTTTTTTTTTTTCCTTGAGGTTTTTACCTCTTTGTGGTAAAGACTAAAATAATATTAATACAGACTCATGAGGGTAATGTGCTAAAGTTCAGGATATCCAAAGTTGTAAATCTGAAATAATGACTTGTGTGGATAAGTCAAAATAACTATTCAATAATTAAATCTACAATGAATATATTTTTAAATAACCAAGCATCTGATTTCATTTTACAAGCTTATACTTGCATTCTTTATAGCTGATGATCACATAATTCTTTGTAAATGATATGTGATAAAAAAAAAACTGCTGCATAGTCTTAGAATGTTCATCAAGAAACATACATATCAGTGGTAAATCACTTTTGACATAAAACGAAAGTAGATAAAGTGCACTCTTTTGCTCTTCGTTTGAAAATGTGTAACGTGCAGGTACATCCACAGTAAACCAAGATATTGAATTAAAATTTCTCAGACTAAAAATTAAAAAAAAAATTTTTTACATTTATTTATTTTTGAGAGACAAAGAGAGAGCACAGTGCGGGAGGGGCAGAGACAGAAGGAGACACAGAATCCCAAGCAGGCTCCAGGCTCTGAGCTGTCAGCACAGAGCCCGACACGGGGCTCGAACCCATGAACTGCGAGATCATGACCTGAGCTGAAGTCGGAGGCTCAACCGACTGAGCTACCCAGGCACCCCTTTTTAAGAATTTTTTTTTATTTATTTTTGAGAGACAAAGAGAGACAGAGCACAAGTGGGGGAGGGGTAGAGACAGAGGGACACAGAATCTGAAGCAGGCTCCAGGCTCAGAGCTGTCAGCAAGGAGCCCAATGCGGGGCTTGAACTCACAAACCATGAGATCATGACCTGAGCCGAAGTCAGACGTTAACCGACTGAGCCACCCAGGAGCCCCCCCAAATTTTTAAAATTAATAATAAATTATACTCCTTAAAGTTTTGTTCTTTAATAATAAGCCATCAAAACTGACTTTAGCAGAGTGGAGCTAGGGAGGAGCTAATCGAATCACAGGGAAGACTGAAGGAGATCAAAGAAATGAAAAGAAACAAAGAAGTTTCGAAAAGCATTAGTAGCATGGGTTGGTCCACAACTTCATTAATTATCTATTGCTGTTTAGCAGATTAACCCCAAATGTCATCACTCAAAATGACAAAAAAACCCACACAAAAACTGTTATATTTCACAATTTGAATGGTTAATAATTTGGGAGTGGCTTGACTGAGTATTTCTGGCTCAGGGTCTCTCATGAGGTTGTTGTCAAGATGTTGGTCACAGCTGTAGTCATCTGCAAGTTAGAGCTAGAACATTCACTTCTAAGGTTGATTTACTTTCATGACTATCAAGCTAGTGATGGCTTTTAGCAAGAATCTCAGTTCTTCATGTGGACTCTTCCAGGTCTGTTTGAGTATCTTCACATTATGGTGGCTTATTCCTCTTAGAAGGAGAGAAGAGAAGAGAAAGGTAGGGAAGGGAAGGAGAGGGGAGGGGAGGGGAGGGGAAGGGAGGGGAGGGGAGGAGTGGCGAGGAGAGGAGCTGCTGTCGCATAGGAGCGTGCTGCTTGTTCTGTGGGTTCTTTCTTGTTCTTTCCTTCCTGCTTTTCTTCTCTCTTCTCTCTTCTTCTCGTCTTCTTCTCTCTCTCTTCTCTCTCTCTCTCTCTCCTCTTCTTCTTTCCTTTCGTTTCTTTTCTTCTCTTCTCTTCTCTCTCTCTTTCTCTTTCGTCTCTTCTCCCTCTCTTTTCTTCCTCCTCTTTTCTTCTCTTTTCCTTTCTTCTCTGCTCCTCTCTTTTCTTCTCTTCTCTTTTCTCCTCTTTTCCCTCTTCTCTTTCTCTCTTCTCTTCTCTCTCTTCTCTTCTCTTCTCCTTCTCTCTTCTTGAGGTACAGCTTAGCATGAGAGAGAGAACCAGTAAAAGCTGTAGCCTTTTTATAACTTAACATTGGTAATTAGATAGAAACTTATACATTCTCTACATTAGAGGCAAGGCACCAGATGTGGCCCAAATGCATGGAGAAAGGTAAGAAATTCCACCTTTTAAAGGGAGAAGTGTCAAAGCATTTGAAGACATATTTTGAAGCCATGACAACAGCCTTGTCAGGCTGCCACTGGGATGAATCAGCTCCAAATATTTTATTCTGGTTTTATATCACGCTGGTGAAAATTAAAAGTGAAGGGAAAGTCATATTGTCATACTTTGTTCATGAATCTGCTCTTTGGTGGGAGAGTGTCAAGACTTCTTGGTTTACATTTCAACTAAAATTACACATGATGAAAATTAATAATTTCCTAAAAGGAATTAAGGTTTTATTATTTTGATTTGTGTCATTCCAGTGATTTGGATATTAGGTATCACCCAAACAGTAAAATTCCTCAATATTGGGAAAATTGAAAATCACTCATGTAAAATGAAAATTAAATGTATCAAATACTTACATACCAAAGATAGCTCCATATCATATTCCATGTTCTTTGGCTAGCACAGTACTAACAACAGTGCTCACAAGATTTAAGACCTTCTGTGTTGCTTTTCAATCCAATATTTCAAGCACAGTTAGATTTTTCATCTTACACAACTATGGATTTCCATTCTTCAATACTTTCTCAGAGCATATGGTGTAACTGCTCATTAAATTCCTTCCTCTTCCAACTGTACTTCAATTAGTGGTAACATTTTTCTGTTACCAACTCTTGAACTGAATTCTACTATCACTAAGACAGTTCTTACTTTAGAGATGAATAAAATCTTCTTAAAATTCTTCCTGAACCGACACCGTTAACCTCTCAGAATAGGAGAGAGTTTCATTACTTTCCTTGTACACACGGCCCAGAACCAACTTCAGCTGGTCCTCTCTCCCTCCCTTTCCCTCTCCTTTCTTCAAATAAGTTTCATACATAGAGAACTCAAGGTTCTTAAAGAGATAACATTGTAATTGCTTCTCTATGGGACTCAGGAGACCGTGATGCATTTTCTGGTTTTGCAAGAAAGTGTTTTTCTGATGATGCTTGGTGGAGTCCCTATGTTCCTGAGGAGAAGGGGCAAACTCGGGGTAAAAGAGTTGTGTCTGCACTCTCCATTCCCACCTTATTCTACCCCAAAAAGAATGACTCCATTTGCATCTTTTACATGCAGAATTTATAAGTAAGATGCCATGGAAATAGTTCACAGCTAAAAGTAAGGTTGAGGCCAAAACGAAAGCAAATATACAAAACCACTGATTATAAGAGTAGTGTAAGTGAAGGAAAACAATCTATTCTAGAGTTGCCCTGTATGGCAAACTCTGCTTCTGAGAAATTCGGGGTTCCTTTAACACACGTTCTCAAAGGACACTTGCCATTTTTCCCTGTGCACTCCCAATGTGACAGTGGATTCTGGAACATAGTGAGATTTCTGGAAAATAAATAGATGAAGTCTTCTCTAACTCCTTGTTTGGGGCCCAATTGACTTTGTAACTTTCTCCTATCCTCATTAGAGTCTCCACCATTATGACCCACACTTCTCAAAGCCTTTCACTGGCTATTTCCAACCAGGCATCACTCCAAGCCTCCACCAAATCCTACTTTCTTTCCTTCTTCCTTATCAAAACTAACTGGCCCTGGGACGCATTTACTCATTTTTACATGACTTAATAGTTCATCTGGTAACCAATTTGACCCAGAGTGATAATGGCTTGGTAAATAACCAACTATTCCTTCAATTATTTGCATAACCACTGATTAACTTACTCAACTACTATGTATCAGGCTTTGCATTCCCAGAAAATTTTTAAAAATTTAAGCAATTATGTTTGGTCAGTGGAGTGACATATTCAGTCAGGGAAGCTCCACATGGCACTCCATGAATCTCTGCTACTTACTTAAATAGAGAATTTATGAGAGTTTGTGGCATTATGATCCTTGTTCATGTGTTGGTGAGGGGATGAGAGGAAAGGGTGTTTCTAGGCAAAATAAAGTCTTACCCTGACACTAACTACTTGGGTAGTTATGAACAAGTTGCTTTGACTGTACGATCTCAGTTTCCTCACCTGTACAATGAGTGGCCTAGAGACAATTATCTTTAAACACCTTTATAAATCTTTATTTAGTATTGCTATTGTCATTTTCAAAATGAAATATCTTCTTTTGCTGTCTCCTTCCATAATATACCTGTCACTGTTACAAGATGTCCCTTCATCTACTACCCCCAAAAAGGAATAACTAATAAAAACTCAGAAATATATTTAAAGGATAGCTTTTTGCAGCCAATTGCATTTATTTAAGATATATTTATTGGGTTCCTCCTATATGTCAGGCAGTCAAGACAGACATAGCTCTTACCTACCATGAATATATTATCCAGAAAAAGTAATAAAGCACTATGTCATATATGGTTATTATACATTTATTGTTAGGAACCCATAGTGGACACCGTTTAAATAAAGTGTCCTTACCTTGTTACAGCCCTCTACATATCAAAATGCTTGGCTTATGTTAGTGTCCTCTGTCTTATTTCACTTAAGGACTATCCCATTTCAGTATTTTCATAAATATGTCGCCTATTTAATGAAAATGGGGTTCTTTTATCCCCAAAATTCTATTCTGAAAATTTTCAAACGTGCAAAGATGAAAGAGTAATATATTGATCACCTGTAAGGGCCCCTCTTAGATTTTCCATGCAACAGTTTACTATGTCACATTAGGATTTATCCACCTCTCTACCTATTAATTCAGAAGATAGAGATTTTAGTAAATAATATTATGAATGGAATTAGATTTAAACATTATAATAAATTGTTTGAGGTGATTAATAGTTTATCTTTTGGCATTATATATCTAAATAAGGGAAATTGGAATATGTTTTGTCCACTATATTTTCTGTTCTAGTTAAATCATAAAGAAAAATTGGCACTACGGTATGAAAATATCAGTAATTTTTCCATGTCTGAAGACAGATTTTCTAATTCCTTAAATGGAGGATTGAACATGTTTTTTTAAGGGCAGTTTTTATAAACTCCATTTATCCAAGACATATATATTGAGCTCCTCCTCTGTGCCGGGAAGTCAAGACAGACACAGCTCTTACCCCCCAGGAATACATTGTCTAGGAAATGTAATAAAATAAAGCTGTGTCCACACATAATTACTATACACTTACCATTAGGAACCCCATAGTGGACACTGTGGTACATGGCCCAATCCCCTTTCAGGACCATAACACTCATTTTCCTGACTGCCAGGAGTTTTGATGGCTGAAAGCTGACAGCTGAATCTTTCTTTGGAGCTTGCCCTCAGCAAGCCAAGAATTACCCAAGAATTGGTCCCTTGTGTGGGTGGGGGAAGCTCACATTCAAATCTCATCTCTCTAGGAGTATACGGGACCAACCCTCTTGCCTCAATGGGGACCTCACTGAAGGGTCATCCCGGTTTCAGAGCTCCCTATGAGTTCACCTGAAGTCTTTACTGAGAATGAATCAGAGCTCCACTTTATCCAAACTTATTCCCTTCACTCCCCCATGGGTATTGACTCCAAATGATTCCCTAATAAACTATCTGCAGGCAAACCTCCATCTTAGAGTCTGTGTTTCAGGCAATCTAACCTAACTGAAACCCACTGCATTAGAATGAGTTCTTTTTCTTATTAGAATTTTCATTTGCATAGCTCCCACATTGTCACAACTAATACAGTGAGTGCATTACGTTCGTTATAAATATGTGTAGTCTTAATTAATTTCTATAGTAGGAACTATTATCAACCTCATTTCACAGATATATCATTAGAAGTAAAAGGTTCAGTTACTTGACCTTAAATATACAGATTGCAAGTAGTAGAGCTAGGATTTGCTCCAAACCTTGCTGGTCACAAAACAAGACTTAGCAGATTGAGAAGACTGAAATCATATCAAATGCCTTCTGACCATAACAGTATGAAACTAGAAATCAGTAACAGGAGGGAAACTGAAAAATTGGCAAATGTCTGGAAACACAACAATACACTCCGGAATAATCAATAAGTCAAAGAAGAAATCAAAAGGGAAATTTAAAAAAAAATCTTGAAACAAAAGAAATTGGAAACACAACATACCAAAACTTATGGAATGTTGCAAAAGTAGCTCTCAGAAGGAAGTTTATGTAGTAAATGCCTACATTAAAAAAGAAGAAAGATCCTAAATCAACAACCTAAATTTATGCCTCAAGGACCTAGAAAAAGAAGAACAAACTAAGCCCAAAGTTAGCAGAAGGAAGGAAATAACAAACATCAGAACAGAAATAAATAAAATAACGGGTAGAAAAACAATAGAACAGATCAACAAAACAAAGAGCTGGTTTTTTGAAAAGATAAACAGAATATGACAAACCTTTATCTAGGCTAAGAAAAAAAAAAGAGAGAAGTCTCAAATAAATAAAATCAGAAATGAAAGAGGAGACATTACAACTGACACGACAGAAATACAAAAAATCATTGGAGATGACTGTGAACAATTATATGTCAACAAATGGAACAACCTGGAAGAAACATACATTACTAGAAACATACAATCTACCAGGACTAAATCTTGAAGAAACGGAAAATCAGAACAGACCAATAACTAGCCAGGAGATTGACTCAGTAATGAAAAACTCCCAAAAAGAAAAGTCCAGGACCAGATGGTCCACTGTTGAATTCTACCAAACATTTAAAGAAGAATTAATACCAATGCTTCTCAAATTGTTCCAAAAAGAAAAGAGAAAAGGGGGGAATATTTCCAAACTCATTTTATGACACCAACATTATCCTCATCCAAAGCCAGAAAGGGATATTACAAGGAAAGCAAACTACATGCCAATATCCCTGATGAATATGGAAGCAAAAATTCTCAATAACATGCAAGCAAACTGAATTCAACAGCACATTAACAACATCAATACACTGTGATCAAATGGGATCGTTCTCTGGAATGCAAGGATGGCTCAAATATGCAAATCAATAAATATGAGGTACTGCATTAATACAATGAAAGATAAAAATTATATGATTATCTCAACAGATTCAGGAAAAGCATTTAACAAAATTCAACAACCTTTCATGGTAAACACTCAACAAATTAGGTATGGAAGGAATATAGCTCAACAAAATAAAGGTCATATGTGACCAATCCACAACTAACATCATACTCAACAGTGCAAAGTTTCCCTCTATATCAGGAATAAGACAACGGTACCCACATTCACCGCTCCTATTCAACATGGTACTGAAAGTGCTAGCCAGAGCAATGAGGCAAAAAAAAAAAAAAAAAAAAAAGAAAGAAATAAAAGACACCAAACCAGAAAGAAGTAAAATTATCTTTCTTCCCAGATGAGGTGATCTTATATAGAGAAAATCCTAAAGACTCCACCAACAACTGTTAGAACTAATAAATGAATTTAGTAAAATTTGTAGAAAACAAAACCAACATAGAAAAATCAGTTGTGCTTCTACACACTAACAGTGAACTATCTGAAAAAGAGGGGGAGCCTGGGTGGTTCAGTCAGTTGAGCATCAGACTCTTGATTTCAGTTCAGGTCATGATCTCATAGTTCCTGGGATCGAACCCCATGTCAGGCTCTTCACTGACAGCACAGAGACTGCTTGGGATTCAATCTCTCTCTCTCTCTCTCTCTGTCTCTCTCTCTGTCTCTCTCTCTGTCCCTTCCTCACTTGCACACCCATGCACGTGCACTCTCTCTCTCTCTCTCTCTCAGAAAATAAATAAACTTAAAAAAATAAAATAGAATAGCATCAAAGATAAACACTGAGGAAAAAATGTAACCAGTGAGGTAAAAGATCTGTATACTGAAAATTGAAAATTATAAGATATTGATGAAAGAAATTGAAAAAGGCACAACTAAATGGAAAGATATCCTAAATTCATGGATTAGAAGTAATATTGTCAAAATACCCACCCATAGTACCCCAAATTATCTATAGATTCAATTCCATCTCTATCAGAATTCCAATTCCAATTTTGCACAGAATTACAAAAATAATCATAAAATTCATATTAAATTGCAAAGTACTCTGAATAGCCAAAAAAAAAAAAATAAAATAAAATTACTGACAAGTAAAACAAAGCTGGTAACATCACACTTCTTGATTTCAATCCTTATTACAATGCTATAATAATCAAAACTATACGTCAGTATGGAGTAGAGAGCCCAGAAATAAACCCACACACATATGGTCAAGGGAGCCAAGACTACTCAATGGGGAAAGAATAGTTTCTTGAGTACCCTTGACCACAAACTGTAAATTCCTGGAATACGTGTGGTAAAAGCTCTTTGACATTGATCTTGCCAATGGTTTTTTGGATACAATATCAAAAGTATAAACCAAAAAAGCAAAAATAAACAAGTAGAACTACATCAAACTAAAAAGCTTTGGCACAGGAAAAGTAGCAACCAATAGAATGGAAGGCAACCTAAGAAATGAGAGAAAATATTTGCTAACCATCTACCTCATAAGGGCTTGATATCTAAAACATGTAAGGAACTCATATAGTAGATTAGCCAAAAAAAAAAAAAAAAAAAAAAACTGAAAACAAAATAGCGTAGATAACTTGAATAGATCTTTTTCAAACAAAGACATACAGGTGGCTAAGAGGTACATGAAAAGTTACTCAATATCCCTAATCATCAGGAAAATGCAAATCAAACCCACAATGAGATATCACTTCACACCTGTTAGGATGGCTATTATCAAAAAGACAAGAAATACCAAGTGTTGGTGAGAATGTGCAGAAAAGGCAACCCTGTGCACTGTTGGTGGAAATGTAAATTGGTATAGCCACAATCAAACCACCGTGGAGGTTCCTCAAAAATTAAAAATAGAACTATATGATCCAGCAACCCTACTTCTGAGTATATATCCAAAGGAAAGGAAATCACTCTCTCAAAGAGATAACTGTACCTCCATGTTCTTTATATTATTGTTCACAAGAGCCAAGACATGGAAACAATCTACGTGTCTATCGAAGGATGAAAAGATAAAGAAAATGGGATATGCATATATAATGGAATATTATTTAGCTATAAAAAATCTTGACTTTTGTGACAACATGGATGGACCTTGGGGACACTATGCTAAGTGAAATAAGTTAGGCAGAGAAAGAGAAATACTGAATGTTCTCATTTATATGTGGAATCTAAAAAAGCCAAACTCATGTAAATAGAGAATAGAAATGTGCTGGCCAGGGCTCAGGGGTTGGGGGAAACAGGGGACATTGGTCAAAGGATCCAAACTTCCTGTCATAGGATGAATAAGTTCTGGGGATCTAATGTCCAGCATCATGACTATAGTAAACAGTATTGCATTATGTACATGAAAGTTGCTGAGAATAATAGATTGTAAATGTTATCACCACAAAGAAATTGGTATTTATGTGAAGTGATGAATGTGTTACTTAACCTTATTATGTTAATAATTTTGCAAAAATAGGTATATCAAAGCATTACAATGGGCCTTACACTTAAACATGTTATATGTCAATCATAGCTCAATAATGCTGCGGGAGAACAGATTATAAAGTCAATCTAGCAATCTGTGTCTTAGTCATTCTATATCTTATTATTCTCTAGATTTATTCAGGGATTAACTGTACCTTCTACTTGTCAAACTGGAGAGGCTTTCAATATCAAAGGCATGAAAGATGGTTGCTTCCCCCGTGCTGATTTCACAGTTTTCCCTATGAAATGTTGAAATGTTGAAAATGTTGCAGACAGAAGCAGCAGAGAACAATTCTAGCTAGCCTTTTGTGAAGGAAAGCTATGCAGGTAAGCAGTAGAGAGAAGGAAAGGGAAAGAGAAAATGGCAGGAAATGAAGGTGAAGCTAAAAGGAAATTAAGACAATGTCTGATTTAAATAGCATATTGCAGCTGAGGACTCCAGAACAAAACATCTAGAAGCTTTGGGGCAGTCGGGCTATATAGTAACAATGTAAATGCTAAAATGAAAATGACATAATTTTACCAAACCAGATTTCCATGGAATCACAGGAAGTCTTTTAAGTTTTAATACTCTATATTTAATGATGTTTCTTGATGTATGGGAAAATCAATGTTCATTTATTCCCTTAAAAAAATACTCAAAGAGAAATTCCTAGAACTACTTACTAGGTGTGGCAGGTGAGATAAGGGGAACAGGGATGCCTGGGTGGTTTAGTCAGTTAAGCGTCTGACTCTTGACTTTGGCTCAGGTCATGATCTCATGTTTCGTGAGTTTGAGCCCCACACTGGGCTCTGCAATGACAGCACAGAGCCTGATTGAGATCCTATCTCCCTCTCTCTCTGCCCCTCCCCTGCTTGATCTCTCTCTCTCTCTCTCTCTCTCAAAATAAATAAAAATATACTTAAAAATATATATAAGGAGAACAGAAGTAGTTATTTAAAATTTTTTTTAACGTTTATTTATTTTTTGAGAGACTGAGAGAGACAGAGCATGAGCAAGGGAGGGGTAGAGAGAGAGAGGGAGTCACAGAATCCGAAGCAGGCTCCAGGCTCTGAGCTGTCAGCACAGAGCCCGGCACGGGGCTCGAACTCACAAGTTGTGAGATCATGACCTGAGCTGAAGTCAGACGCTTAACCGACTGAGCCACGCAGGTGCCCCCAGAAGTAGTTATTTTAGAGTTTTACTGTGCTCCAGATGTTGTGTTAGACCTATCCTGTGCCATTTTTTACTTCACTTTCTCCACATAAAATGGTAAGATCAGTATGACTATACATTTTTTGGTGTTTTAGGCTAAAAAATGTGTTCGCAATAGCGAATGCATTTAAAGTACTTCTATTTGTTAGGTGTTTACAATCTCTTTACATTTTAATTCATTACTCCCCAGAACAAACCTATGGGTGGATAACTACTATGGTCATCCTGAATAAAAGAGGTGAAGCAACTTGCCAGAGGTCACCCTGCTGGAAATTGTTGAGCTGGGATTTTAATGTAGGCAGTCTGTGTCCAGAGGGTGAGCCCTTAGCCGTGACTCCTTACTGCCACTTTTTTTTTTTTTTCAGGAACAAATGTAATTCATCAGTGAAAAATCTGTTACCATAGGGGTATGAGTGACTCTTGCCTTTGCCATGGCTACAGTGGCCACAGAAATATTTATGGAGCACTTACTATGTGTCAAGTCTTATGTGAAGCACTTGACATGATTTTTGCTGTTCAGTAGAACCCAAGATTCCTTTTTTTTAAGTTAAAAGAAATGAATGTACCTGACACAAGGTGCCCTAGGGCAACATAGCTGGAGAAATTAACATGGTCTAAAGTGAAGGTGGGAGGTAGGGAGTGGTCTTTATAGCTGAGGTGGAATTTATTCTCAATTCAAAAGAAGACAAATTGGGATTCATTAAGCACTGTGTGCCAGTCCCTTTACTGGGCTACTTTATAAGCATGATCTCATTCAGCATTATTAATCATTATGATTTCCATCTTATATATGAGAAGCTTGAGGTCTAGCCAAATTAGGTAACTTGCCCAAGGTCCAAAGGCGGTGGGGTAGAGTCGGGATCTGATCTGGTCTATTTGACTGAGAGCTTCCAGCATTCTGCTGCCCATAAGATTTGGATTGGTTGAAAAATGACAGAGAAGTCCTAGAAGGGGGCTCCGGGATAGAAATAGACACGATGTCCCCAGGTGAGAGTACAAGGGACATTTAATTAAAGCAAACTGTTAACGTAAGGTTCATAAAGGGAAGTACATATATGAAGGTAAACTGAGGTAGTTTGTGGCTGGCCCGGTTTTAGAGTTTCAGTATTTCATTCCAGATTTTATAGATCCTCTGAAATTCTTGAGTTGGAGTGTAGCGTGATGAATATGATATTTTGGAAAGATAGAAGGAAGGAAAGAAGAATCTAAAAAATAAGTATGCTTAACCATTTTAGTAACAATATTAAGCTAGCCCATTATACATCTTTTTTGTTATGCATGCATAAATATTCTTCCACTTTTAAACACTTATGTACTCATTTCAGCTCCCTTCTCAAAGGAGGGAAACAATATGACACCCATCTTTCAGTCATATTCAGGCTTTTGACACTGACAGCACTATTCTCCTCCTTTTTGTCCCACCACATCTTACACCAGGACAGGTGTAACAAATAACTTGGTTATTTGTCTCTGGATCCCTGAGCCTAATGACTAAAACTTACTACTTATCATTTTGGCAATGTATAAAAGCCGAAGGCTCTCTGTAGCAGCATCAGAGGTACTTCCGTTTAACACATTAGCACAGAGCAGGGGCGGATTGAAATGCAGCGGTAGGTTTCTGAGAATGCCAAGGTAGCACCACTCTTCCAGACCACCCCCAGTTCTCTGGTCACGTGTGAGTTAGAACAGGACACAGGCAGAGACACAGGAATAAACTCTTCCATTTCGTCACCGTGAGGATGCGATCATTGGGCAAGATGGGGCAGGACTGAATGAGGAACGCTAAGTGGACAGGAAAGTGGGAAGCCTCTTTTTCTGTTACTGGTAAGTATCTCCCTTACCAATCACTTGCATCTATCTCTCAGGGCAGGAAAATACAGGCATGTCTCTTGTGAGGCATCTTGCCCTCAGCAGCTGTTGACCACGCCCCCTCTCTCAAGATAACGCCTTCTGAATCACCACCTACCGGTGGATGATGGACCAGGCTCTGACTAGCTCTTTCTCTTCAGGATCAAGCAAATAGACATGTTCTGTGGACGAGACTCACTCTGAGAAAGATGGCTATGGCTTGGCCTCTGATATATTTTTTTAAAGTAAAATGATGCAAATGCTCTTGGAAGAGGTCTCCAAATGTACAAACAACATTTAATGTGTGGTATGTATACATGCGACCCCTAAATGAAAGATACAAAGAGGTCTACGACCTGTTATAACATTTTTTTCCTCATTCAGATTCATCTAAAAATATGGACAAAACCCACGATGCCAAGTCATAGGGTAGCATTTTGAGAGTGAAAAAGAGCCATGGCGGATTTGTTACATCTCTGCCCCACATTTATAAAGTGTATAACGTAATCCACAAGTGTCCCTTGTGTGGTGTTCCACCAAAAGGGTATAAACGTTATTTGGAACTCTACCTCTGTTGAGCAACTAACTAGTTTAAAGAGGCAGCAGCACCGCCTTTTTGCTCAGAGGTAGTGCTTTTAAAACACAATGAACACCTAGGAGACGGGGAGAGTGTATTGATTGGCTTGAATGAAATTGACGTAATATAGTCCCACAGGTACACTTGTGAAATGACTTCATTAATGGCCACATGTGTGGAAGAAAACCACATTTCTATCCCTTCCTACTCCTCCGCTCACCTCCAAAAGAATAAAATCTTACAAACTTCTTGTCAGTTTGAAATCCCTAGTGCAAGAGAACTGCAATAAAAGAAAATGTGAGCAGTTGGTTCAATAATCTCCAATACTTCCTCAGGTATAGACACATGCAAAGCATGATGCAATTATTACAAACTTTTCTAACTCCCCTGTGAGAACTGGAGCCTGAGAAAATGTAATCACAAAGACCAATCACAAATTATTGAAATAAAATACTATCAGCTGTGACTTTATCCTGGATTGCATCCTTTAAATCAGTTGCGCTAAATGAGATATTAGGAGAAAAAAATTTTTTTTGGTAGATTTCCTATTTCCAAACTTGTTTTCGTTTACTTTAGAAATATGTATATGTTATTAACAGTTGTTCTTTAGTCTTTGCTAAAATCTCTGAGTAGGGGCACCTGGGTGGCTCAGCTGGTTAAGCATCTGACTTTGGCTCATGATCTCATGGCTAATGAGTCTGAGCTCCTCATTTGTCTCTGTGCTGACAGCGTGGAGCCTGCCTGGGATTCTTGGTCTCCCCTGTCTCTCTGTCACTCCTCCACTCATGCTTTTTCTCTCTCTCTCTCAAAAATAAATAAACTTAAAAAAAAATCCCTGAGTAACATAGGTGCTGTCCTCTCAGTTAAGTCAGATGAGACCTTCAGGAAGAGGCTCACCAGTTAGTTACTTGCTATCGGCAATAAAAATAAATAAATAAAGATAAGCTACCAAAAGATGGCGCTGTAACTCAGACAACTTTGATTAGAACTTGAACAAAAAAATATTACTTACTCAGCAGACCTTTGCTGGAGTACTGTGAGATAACTTGAGTCCTGATGGGGTTGCTTTTATATAAAGGATAGAGAATCTGGGTGTGAGAGTTACACATACATGGGTTACAAGAGGGTCTATATTTTGTTCTTGGATGACTTCAGCCCAAGTTAATTAGGAGTCAGATTCTTAAGGAAGCTTCTAAGGGACTGATTCGTCTACAGAAAACAAGTATAAACCGTGAACAAAATTCCAATCAATTGCCTTCATCCTCTGGAAAGTAAAACAAAAAATTAAAGTATATTTTGTAGGGGAAATGAAACTTGGAATAAGTGACTGGCATGGCATAAATTTTCATGTTTGTTATAGTTTTGCCTGTGGACAGACAAGAAATAAGATATGACAAGGGGCCACTACATTTCTAGCAGGAAACCTGTCATATTTTAATCCCACAGAATCAAACAGTCAGGGAAAAATCAGCCATATGAAAATGAAGACAAAATCCTAGAAAGGAGAATGCCCCAGGAAAGAATTTTCAAATTCTGAACATAAACTATGTCTAAGTCTCTGGCTATCCCTAAATTATGCATTTGTGGGAGAATTTCAATGTAAATTTTTGATAACATTATAGGAATATAACTAAAATTTGATCTGCTACCAACCATACATGAGACAGAGTTTTTAGTTTGATTCTAACCAAGTTGATTTCTGTTTCTTTTTTTTTTTAAATTTATTTAAGTAATCTCTACACCCAATGTGGGACTCAAACTCATGACTCTGAGATCAAAAATCACATGCTCCTCCAAATAAGCCAACCACGTGCCCCTAAATAATTTGATTTCTAAAACAAAAATATCAACACTCTTTGGAAAGAGTCTTTCCAACATAATATTCACAATGTTAAGGATAGAATCCAAAAAAAAAATCAAAATATACAAAACCAAGAAAATATAACTTACTCTCAAGAGAAAATATAATCAAAAGAGGAAAACTTCAACATAATTCAAATGTCACAATTACTAAGTAATGAGTTCAAAACCTTTCTAACAGATATAAGGAAAGGAAAGATGTAAAGGAAAATATAATGATCGAAAAGACAGGACATTTAGCATAGGAAAAGAACATGTATCCAAAAATCAAACAAAAATTCTAGAAGAGAAAAACATGACATCTAAAATAGAAAACTCATTGGCAGAATTGAAATGATTTAATAGCAGAATTGAGATGACTGAGGAGTCAATGAGCTTGCATTTTGCTCTTCAAAATATACTAACAAGAAAATAAAAAAGATAAGCCATAGAATGGAAAATATCACATATTCTATAATATCATAAATATTATATGTATGTAACTTGACAAAAGTTTTCTACTCTGAATATATGAAGAGCTCTTCGACCTTAATAAGATGAAAATAGGCAAAAGATTTCAATGGAAACTTTACAAAAGCAGACATAGAAATGGCTACTAAGCACATAAAATAGTGCTCAGCAGAATTAATCAGGCAGAAATTGTTAATTAAAGCCACAGTAAGATACACAACATTACAAGATGGATAATACCAAGTGTTGGCAAATGCCGAAGGAACTAGAGGCTCACATATTGCTAATGGGAATGCAAAATGACACATGCTTTTTGGAAGTTTGTTTGACAGCTCCTTCTAAAGTTAAATGTGAACGTATAATATCCCATCGTACATTCTACATCGTGCATTCTACAGCTATTCAACTCCTAGCTATTCACCCTATCACCAATAGGTAATAAAAACCTGTTACCACACAAAACTCATATGCAAATGCTCATGATGTATCTATTCACAATAACGAAACACTAGAAAGGACCTAAATATCCTTAAGAAGCAAAGAGAGAAACAAATGCAGTAAGCATGTGTGATGGAATATAATCAGCATTAAAAGAAATGGACTCCTTTTTGCCTAATAATATGTAAGAATATCAAAAGTATTATACTGTGAGAAAGAGGCTAGTTACAAGAGCGCATACTCTATGACTCCATTATATACCCTTCCGGAAAATGAAAACTAATCTACATTGACAAAAATATCAGTGGCTGTCTGGAGACGGGAAGGGAGGAGAGGTTGGCAAAATTAAAGGTTGATGATGGTCCAGAGAGAGTGAGAACTAATCTCATACACATCATACATCAATGTAGGCTTTCTGAATGGCAACTTGGCCATAGCTATACAAATTGAAAATGAACAGAGCCTTTAACCCAGCAATTGTACAGCTAGAAATATAATTGTAAAATTTTACCATTATACATTTACAAAGATGTTCACTGAAGAAGAGTTTGTAACACCACAAATTTGAAACAACATAAATGTGAGTCAATAAGAGACGAGTTATATAAAGTATGACACATAAATGATGGAATCTTATTTAACCACATTTTTAAAAATGTGGTTCATCAATACGTATTGACATGAAAAGATCACTAAGCTATATTATTAAGTAATAAACAAAAACAAGGCCCACAAAATGCATATAATCTGAATAAATTAAAAGAGATCTATACACATGGGGGAGTGTATGTGTGAGTGTATGTATATGCATACAAATATATTGTATGAATAGAAAATCTTCCAGAAACGCATATGCAAACTGTCCATTATGGATACTTTGCTATAGTGGTACTGACAGTAGGAGAGGGGTCTGGTTTAAGAAATCAACATATATTCTAAGTCACAGAGTTTTACTCCTAAGTTGTCTTCAAACAATTTAAATACTTTTTTTTTTTAACATTTACTCATTTTTGAGAGACAGAGAGAGACAGAGTATAAGCGAGGGAGGGGCAAAGAGAGAGGGAGACACAGAATCCGGAGCAGGCTCCAGGCTCTGAGCTGTCAGCACAGAGCCCCATGTGGGGCTCAAACCCACAGACCGTGAGATCATGACCTGAGCTGAAGTTGGCCGCTTAACCGACTGAGCCACCCAGGCGCCCCTTAAATACATTTTAATTTTACTTTTAAGTCTTTAAGCCATATGCAATTTATTATTGTACATGCTAGCAAGTAGGGATTCCGTTTCATATGCATAACTATATTCAGGGATATCATATTTTTGTCATTCAAAATCTCTACAGAGTTTTAATTTTTTAAATATTCTTGAATCTCTTTTTTAACTTCTAGAAGCTCTTTCTTGTGTTTTAACTTTTAAAGACAATTTTATTCTTGTTTTATGGATGTACTGCCTTATTAAAACTTCTTTGAGAATACTAATTAAAATTATAAAAATGTTTTCTTGGGTCAGGTTGTCAGTCTCTTTATTCTGATGCAGGCTTTCCTCAAATGTTCTGTCGCCTTGGCAATCTAATCATAGGTCTGAATGATGGAAGAAGCTTGGCTGTTAGCTGTGGGGACTTGGGTGGAACTTGTTAAGGCAGGCTTCTCAGAGAGAGAAGGTAGGGAGGAATCTATTACGACTCTGGTGCCCATTCCACAGGCAAGAGTGGGAAGGGACTTCTAAACATTCACATTGTATATATCTAAGGTTCATTCTGATTTTGTTGTTGTTTTGTTTTTAAGAGAGAGGGAGAGTGAGTGCATGCATGCACATGCACAGGGGCGGGGCAGAGGGGAAGGGAGACAGAGAGGGAGGGGGAGAGAGAGAGAGAGAGAGAGAGAGAGAGAGAGAGAGAGAAATCCTAAGCAGGCTCTATGCTTGGCACAGGCCCCTATGTGGGGCTGGATCTCAGGACCATGAGATCATGACCTGAGCTTAAATCAAAAGTTGGACGCTCAACAAACTGAACCACCTAGGCGCCGCTATTCTGATTTTTTTGCGGAAAATATTCTCCTGATCTTTTGGTCTGGGTGTAATTGTCCAGGTGCCTATTTTCCACTTCTGCAGGATATACATGGAGGTGGGAGTTGCTTGTTCAGACTTTTAATTATCTCCCCTCATTTTAGCAACATACTTCATTTCTGCTCTATGTAGTGAATCTTTCTTGGGATTCTGCTGAGAAGACTGTCTTTTACACTATTTTGGAGCTCCTGTATGCATTCAAGGTAGTGGCTTCCTCATTTTTGAGTGACAGTAATAAACAGATGTCTTTATCCTCTATAGCTCTCCTTTCATTCTCGTCATTCTTGTCAGTTTATCTTAGCTTTATACCTTTTACCACAACTTTAATATGAAGGGATGGGAGGTAAATGCATTTTCTCATCTAATCATTTTTACCTGGAAGCCTAAGAGCTAATTTTTGACCAAAGAAAACTTGGCAGTCATCTTACAGAGGGTCATTATGTGGTGGTGAGAAGACATGAAAAGGAAATGTTAGAGAGGTTTTTTGAAATAAGGGATGGGAGCAAAAGAGAAACGACTATTGCATTGGGAATGTTGCTAGAAACCCATGGAGGGACAGTTTGTACTGATGAGAGGAGAAGTCACATTTTTAAGTGTATGATGTGTTAATACTGTCCATCCATGGATGGCAACTGTAAGCTACTACCTTTGTCCCTGAATATCAGCCCATGCTCTTTATTAAACACCTTACTTTGGACATTTCTCTTTGAATTATTTCCAGGCATTCGCTACCTTTCTTTAGATCTACCAGCTATGGATCTTAAGATTGTTTTCCTATTTTTATTTTTGCACAGTCGATGGACAAATGTACCTTATTTCCAGGTTCTACTTTGTCCACTACTACAATAAGGTAAGCCGATCTGACATGGCTCGGGACCCCTCCATCCTCACCTTTCTGTTAGAACCCCCACCTCCCACAAGGTAATGAGGTTGGCACTCTTATCCATCTTGTTCCAGCCCCACAAGAGAGAACAGAGGAATGAGTGAGGTGGTGGAGAAAGAGTGCTTATAGGGGTAAATATATCAGAGTAATAATGTGATTATAATCTCCTTAAGGGCCTTACGAGGGTCTAGTATTTCTTCATACCCTTAAGAACTTAGCAAACAGAATAAACCAATTAAGCAGAATTCAATTGAGGGGAGCATTTTCTAAGTCTGTAGTACTTAAAGCACCTGAATAATCCTCTCGGCACACCTACAAGGAAGGCAATTATAAATGCTTCTCATCCCAGTTACTAAAAAAGGCAGAACACACGCTCTCTTATTTACAGAGGTTACCTCATACATCCTGTTCCTGGTTTTAGCCAAGAATGTTAAACAACCCTTGCTTCATTTTCACTCATTTCTTCCACAGGTATTTATGGAGTACCCACCATACGCCAATCTCTGCTGTAGGCACAGAGGATACAACAGTGACTAAAATGAACAAATCCTTGCTCTTGTAGGACGTACATTGGGTTTGGATACCACGTTGCGTTTGGTGATCCCCATGACGCCTAAATGGCAGGGTTTTGATTTTTTTTTCTTTTTTAAGTCAAATTATTTAAATTCTTCTATTTTGGAGAAAAAAGGATTCATTGATCCCGAGACAGGGAAGAATCTGTAAAACCATATGTGCCTCTATAGAGAAGAATCAATGGAGAAGAATGTATAAAACCATACTCACGGTCACAAGTTGTGGGGCTTTCCACACCAAGCTGCCATGGTTGGGGACTTGGGCCAAGCAGACACCAACTCTGCTAATGTGGGCACCAGATCAACACCCCAGAGAAAGGCAAAATGATGAATGAGGCGAACCATGTCTACCTTTCGGGCCGCTCATGGTATTTAGTAGAGAAGCAACCACTCATATACCTTTTGCAGATGTCTACCTACTACAATACAGAGAAAGTCATGCCTGACTTGGAGTGTTGCTCAATTCTCCACACAGCACAATATGCAACCTAATCTTGAAGTACAGTGATTGAAAGTGACTGTAAGACCACAAGAACAGACAAAATAGTTCTATCCTACTAAAGGTTATATGATTTTTGTCTCTTCCTTATATCCTGACAAATATTATCAACGATTCTGTAACAAATCTACTATGTTGAACAAATTAAATCAGAATTGCTCAACAAACAGCTTTTCTTCTGTTGCAGGTCTTACACACTTCCTCCTCCTCAGAAATGTCCATATTTAAAGAGAACCAATTACATATAAGCAGAAATACTTTTCCGAAAGTCTTACATTTTTCCTCCATATCCTTTTAATTTGTGCTTGTCATAATGTAGCCTACAGCAGTTAACTCATAAAATGTAGTCGCTCTACAAATTACACCAAGTAACTTTTATTTTTATATTTATTGTGTTTACCTTAAAAATATGAAACTATAAATCACAAATAATAGTTCTCTTACTAAAATCGAATGTCATCCTGTTCATATGGTTTCCAACCATGGAAGAAATAAATAAGGAGAAAGAAGGGAAAATGAATCAGATCTATACAGTGTGATGCATTCACTTTTTCCATTTGTCTTATCATGTCAGCTCATCCCCTGCAAAAATGTTGCTATTAAATTGTAAGGAGGAATATCCGTCAATATAATCTTGGAGGCAACTACAAACCAATTTAATCAACTGAGAACAAGAGTGACTAATAAACTTCAATGAGCATTAAGAAGCTGTTCAAGAAACAGAATAAACATTGATGTATTGCTTGAGAACATGACTATCGCTTTCCTGAAAAGTCTATTCATATCGTGCTCTTTAGATGTCTGAATTTTGGCAGCAGCTTCCAGAAACCAAGTGGAGGTAATCACACAAGCAGAATGTAGTCATTCTGTCACCCACAGTGGAGGAGCAGTCAGGACTTGAGGACTGGTGTTACGTGCAGAACAGATAAAAGAACAAGAAACAGAAGAGAATGAAAGCTGTTGAGGACATGTTCTCGCATTTCTCTTTGCTTGCCGGTTCACAACCATCTGTTTCCTGTCTATAGGGAATGAATAGTGCAATTAGAGTGGGAATTAGACGGGGAAAGGGAATAGCTTGTGTGTTCTAGTGTGTTATAGTTAGAATAAGTTTCCTCCTGCCTTAGATACTAGAGGGTGTGATTATCTTCCATTCTACCATACTCAGAAGCAAAAACATTATATCTAGAAGGTTGTATAGGTCTCTATGAGGCTCAGGGACTTCCAAAAGAGACCTTAGACTAGTGAACACTTGGGATCAGATCATTGGATGGAATGGGATTCCCCAAACACGCCAGACCGACCACAGAGACAATGTGGTTACTGAAAGAAAATCCAGTAAAATGAAGAAAAATTCTGGCAGACCGGACCCATTTAAAGGTCAAGGCAGAATTTACAAGGAGACAGTGATTTCAAGTTTGCCATAAGACCATGATTCCCACTGCGCCATCTCTCTTCCCCATGGTATAGGAGAAAAATGAGGTAGAGAGCAGCCTTCCTCAAACTGTAGAAAACATACGAATCAACGGGAGTTCTTGTTAAAATGTCTATTCTGATTCAATAGGCTGAGATAGGATGGAGGGAAGCTGAGGTTCCGCGTTTTTAACACCTCCCAGGTTCTGATACACAGACTCCACTTGGAATAGCAAGGGTCAAGAAAATTGTTGGGTAACTTAGGCTGTCATGTGTGAAAAGGCTGCTCGTAAAGAGCAGAAGGGACTTTCCTTGGTCTGAAAGAGAGAAGAACAATAGTCCAACAGTGTGATCACCAATGCACAGGATGACCACACTGCCAGGGGCAGCTGGGAAGCGCGAAGGGTAGTTCACTGAAAGTCTGTAAAAAGCAAATGGTTAAGACTTCAAGACTTGGTTTAGTATGAGACTGACTCGAGTTAGAGTCCAAAGCCACCATCTTCCTAGCTTTGCAACCCTAGGCAAGCTGTTCAACGTATCTGAGACTATTTGCTCCCCTATAAAATGTGGGCAAGAAGTACCTACTTTCAATGGATATTGTGAGGATTAAATGAGATAATGTAAATGTAGTCTTGTATCTACTTAGCGCACAGGAAATTTAGATGTTGGTTATCTCTCTTTTGACTCTCAGCTCCATTTCCCTTTCCTGCCTCAAAGAAGTATTACCCAAACTCTCTTGCCAGCTAGTTTGTGATTAGCCTCTGCTAACCATTGGGAGATACTGGTGGAAAAATAAAAGACAGGGGAAGGGATAAGTCTTTCTTCCTTCCTTTGCTTCTGTCTCTGGAAGTGGCGGCAGCAGAATCCCCAAAGCCTCAGAAAGATGGGCTCATTGATTCTGATTGCAGCAGCTGTAACATGGCAAGCAACGGCAGATGACTGCCAGGTGCTACATTTGTGGCATGTTTATGGCAACTGTAACAGCAGAAATAAACAACTCTGGGCTCCAGAAGTCTCAGCAGCAATTCCAACAGCATCAGCAAGACTGGGCTCCAGGGGTCCTACGGAGTCAGCAGGAGCACAAACTCCTGGCTTCCTGCAGAGCAACAGTGGTGGCGGTTTTTGACAATAGCTGTGATACCAATGACACCCTGGCACCCTTAGAAGCACAGCCCATGTGGGTTCCATGAAACGGCACGGACTCTATTGTCGCTTAAGCTCTAGAGGTGTCCTAATCTAGATATTAGTACCTCTCAGGCACTAACCTCTGAATAACATCTCACTCTTTCCCTCTTTGATTCTCTGGTCCTTCCAACACTTGTATATACAATTCCATTTGTTAAATTCCTTCTGTTTGAAATGACTAGAATGACTTCCATCTTCCTGACTAGACTGACAGCTATCACTATTATGGACAGTAACAATTTTGGGGGGCTAGGAGTAAAGTGAGCAAGGGGAGGAACAGCGGCTACTGAATCTTTGTCTGTAGGAGGTGTGCACCTGAAAACACGTTTTTATTTCCTCTTCAGGGATCCTCCCTTTGAAACACACATATTTAGATATCATAATTCCAGGACTTCTGGTTTTAATGGTAGAAATTTAAAATCAAACATATGATGTCAGATTTAAAATAATAGAGAGATTAATGAGTTGAGGAATTGTCTCATAAATAAGTGATGAAAAAAAATTTAAATGAAGGAAATTTCAGAACTAGCCAGGAATTCAAACAGGCAAATAATGAGAGTTTCAGGGAGAGAAAACAAGAAGAAAGGGGAGGAAATTATAAAGAAATGATATAAGAAAAATTGGCAGATCTGAAGGAGTTAATAGTTTATAAGAGCTCCTTCAGAGCACAGATCAAAATGAATGAATAAACAATCATATAAACAACATCAAGTCACATCATTAAACTGTAGGAAATCCAGTTAAAGAGAAGATTCTGGAATCTTGCATAAAGAGAACAAATCGCATACAAGAGTGAGGGATTATAATGATATTGATCTTCTCAAGAATAACACTGGAAGCTGGAAAACAATGGAATAATACATTTGGAAGGCGAGAGGACAATAATTTTGGAAATTGTAATAATTTTATATAATAGCTATTATATATAATGTAATATTTATCATTTTATGCAGATAGCTAAATTATAAATCCAGAATGCGACGATTTTTTGACACACAAGATCTCAAAATTTGTTCTTTCTATTGGTACTTTCTAGAAAGCTACTAGAGGTTGTACTCCAACAAATCCAGAGAGGAAAATAAGAGAAAGTAACATTAGATCTAGGGGAAATTTATTATCTTAGTTTGTACTGTCCAGAAGCGGACTCCAAGATAGGGATTCAGTGCTGCTGGGGGAATGAAGGAAGTGAGACTGGAAAGAAAAGGCAACTAATATGGGGCATACTGTCAAACAAGGTGCCATTGTGGGCCACCAGGGCTTGATTCTCCTGGAGAAATTCTGAGACACAGTGTGAATCACACCACCCAGAGTTATCCCACCTGAGGGATGAGGAAGATTGGTTTATACCAATCTTGTCAGACATTTGTTTATAGCTCTTTCCATGGGATGCTGATTTTTTTTTTTTTTTTTTGCACTTCCTACCTGCTTATGTCAGTGGGCAAAGCAGGCTCTGGGGGACAAAGTCTTCATGGAAAGAAATGTAGGCGCTAGAAGTTGGATGGACGTGTTCTTAAGTGCAAAGGGCACTAGCAGTAATGCATATCACTTCAAAACATATTCTATTGCTGAGAATGAGCCATATGGTCCCACCTGGATGCAAAGGAGACTGGGATATGTAGCCCCTGGCTGGGGAGCCACTTTCCCCCTGATAGCTTTACATCATGAATGATAAGATGGTAAGGAAAATGTAAATCACTGGTGAACATCTACCTTCTGCCACTCGTGATTTCTGTCTTTACCTCCTGAGAGCCACTAACAAGAACAAGTGTCACTGGGAGGTTTGTGATGTCTTCCTTGCTATTAGTTTTTCCCTTCCAAATGGATTCTGTTTCATTAGAAGGTATAGCTAATGACATAGCACTTATCACCCTACATTCTGGTTAGCCCCAAGAATAGTGTCTATGAATCTCAGAAACCCATTCAATTCGGCAAATATTTGAGTCCCTTCGATTCTGGAAACCCGCAAATTATAAATAGAATTCTCTGTCCCCTTCTAAATCCTAAATGCTGGGAACTAATAATGCCAAGGAGTTTCTGATACTACTGTCATACTATATTTAGCCCTGTGTGTTTCAGGACATTTTGTCTGACATAGGTGATAACTAATGATCAAAACAATAGCCCGATTTTCAGCAAAGCACCTAAATTCTCCTGTGTGGGAAATCTACTCATCCGCCGATATCTGGATCAAGTGTTATCTCTTGGCTGAACATGGTCTCAGAAATTCCAAATGCAATGACCAACTCCTTTCTGAGGGTCCCCACCATGTTCTATACAGATCCATAGAAAAGGAATACTGGATTGTATCTCAGTGGTAATTTTGCCTCTGAATTTTCTCCAGAAGTATATAAACTCTTCCAGGGCAGAAAGGTAAAAGTTCTTCACTGTATCCTGAGCACCTACCATAAAGTATACATAAAACATGCTTTCATATGGATTATGAATGACTTATATAGGATTCACCAGTTTCTTCAATCTTTATAACATCTGGAATCAACCAGTGGCTATTAAAAATTTACCTAGGGCTGGGGCACCTGGGTGGCTCGGTTGGGTGTCCAACTTCAGCTCAGGTCATGATCTCACTGCTTGTGGGTTCGAGCCCCACGTCGGGCTCTGTGCTGGTAGCTCAGAGCCTGGAGTCTGCTTCGGATTCTGTGTCTCCTCCTCTCTCTGCCCCTCCCATGCTCATGCTCTGTCTCTCTCTGTCTCTCAATAATGAATAAGTGTTAAAAAAAATAAAAAAATTTATTTATTTTTAGGGGCGCCTGGGTGGCTCAGTCGGTTAAGTGTCCGACTTTAGTTCAGGTCATGATCTCATGGTCAATGGGTTCAAGTCTTGCGTCAGGGTTTGTGCTGATAGCTCAGATTCTGGAGCTATGCTTCAGCTTCTGTCTCTCCCTCTCTTTCTGCCCCTCCCCTGTTTATGCTCTGTCTCTCTCTGTCTCTCAAAAATAAATAAACATTAAACAATTATTAAAAATTTACCTAGATCTCACTGGACATATTCTTAGAAAATACTGTATTTTTAAAGGTCTTTTGTAGATGTCTATAAAGAATCCCCTTTGTAAGCCATTTTACTCAGTTTGCTAGCAACATCCATGTATGGATATTTGATAGTAATTGATAATCAATGGTCGATGATGGATAATAATGATGATGATTATATGGGGTAGCAAGCTAGTAGGTGTGTTCAGAAAAATCACTCGATCAACATTAGTGATGTACTGGAAAAAGCACAGGATCTCATGCTGGAGATCCTATGTCTTTACACATCTCTACCACTTAGTGGTTATTTGGCCATTGCAAGCCATGTAACTCTCTTCAGTCTCTATTTCCTCTTCCAGAGAATGCAGAAGATTACTGTTTATACAATTGTGGTAAGAATTGCAAAACTGTAAATATTTTTTTAATTATGTAAAAGCTGCTCAAACGTATTTAGCTCCTCTGCCGAGAGTTAAACCAAGAAATTTATGACAAGATCTCTTTTAGGAAGCTTATATTTCTGTTATAAATCAACACAAGAAAGACAAATAGCCCTTTAGGGAACTCTGCAAAGGGTATGAGCTATCAGGTTATAGAAAAGACATACAAATGGCCAAAGCCACATGAAAATACACATGATCCCATTCAAAATGTTTAAAATGCAAATCTAAACAATTAAATCTATTTTACACCAATATATTTGAAAAGTATTAATAATTTTATAATACCTAAGTGTCCAAGAAGATGTGAAGAAGGAGCCATGCTTAAACAATAGTGAAAGAAACAAATCATTGAAAATAAAAGTTGACATAGCTATAAAGTACCAAAATTTTTATTCATTTTATTTGTATTTTTTTTCTGAGAGAGAGTGAGAGTGAGAGAGAGAGAGAGAGAGTGTGCACAGCGGAGGAGGGGCAAGGAAGAGGGAGAGAAAGAATCCCAAGCAGGCTCCATGCCCAGCCTGGCGTGGGTCTCCATCCCAAAACTGACTGTAAGACCATGACTGTGAGACCACAACCCGAGGCAAGGGTCGGATGCTTAACCAACTGAACCACTCAGGTGCCCCAGTACCAAAGTTTTTTAAATTATGTACTTGTGATCCACAATTCTACTGCTGCAAGTTTACCTTATGATGATACTCAGAAATAAAGACATATGTCCAAGTTTGTTCATAATATAATTCATAACACATGCTGCTAGCAATTCAAATGCCTAACCCAATGTCTTAACCAGTGACACTTAACCAGTGTCTTAACCCAATGAAATTGATTTCTTGCTCATGTTACAGCCCAATGAGAATGTCCTAGTCAGGAGCAGGGGAAGGGGTCAAGGTGATATGCTCCTTGCAGTCCATCCAGGCTGATGGAGCCTCTGCCATCACCAATACCTGGTTTCCATGGTCATTACCATCCAGCTGGCACATGGGAAATGAGGAGAGGCTCACACGTGGATATTTCTATGGGCTGTATACGGGAGTGGCACACGTGACTTCAACCCTCATTTCACTGGCTAGAACTCACTCAACTGGCCACACTTAACTCCTGGGGAATACTGGAAAGGTAGCCTGGCTGTGAATCCAGGAAGGAGAGGCAATGGGTTTGATGATGAAGACCAACTCCCAAGATGTGCCTGATGGTTTAAAGCCAGTTCAACTTCCAAAACAGAGACTTAAGAGGAAAATGTAATGTACAGGAGAGCATATGAATGTGTATGTGTATGTATATATATTTATTTCCCATTTCTTTAGATTTTTAAATACAGTTTTAGAAAAGCATGCATGTATGTTCTGTTTTCGAAATGAACATTCAAGAAAATAATGACTGATTATTTTGATGAGGGAGACTAAGGCGGTAGTGAGGAAAGAGAATTTGTTCTTTGTGTTGTACCTTTCTTTGTGGTTAAATCTTTAAAAATAGTGTGTGCATGATTTCTGTTTCAAAGGGCTTTAAGCATCGACAAAAGAAAAAAAATGCAGTTGTAGATATATTACCACTCTATATGTCTTAGATAAAACATGATTCAGTGATAAACTGAAGCTCTGTTCCACCTATGGAAAATGCTTCTTAAAGTGTGGAAAAAATGAGGGGCACCTGGGCGACTTAGTTGGTTAAGCGTCCAACTCTTGACTTCAACTCAGGTCACGATCTCATGGTTCAGGGGAGTGAATCCCAGTTGAGGCTCTACACTGACAGTGCAGAGCCTGCTTGGGATTTTCGCTGTCCCTCTCTCTCTGCCCCTCCCCTGCTGGTGCGTGTGCTCTCTCGCTCTCGCTCTCTCTCTCTCCCTCCTTCCCTCTCAAAAAAATGTGGAAAGAATGAAAGAATAAATTAATGAACAAAATGCATAAATAATATGAAGGTAATAGAAATTCAACCAAGAGAAGAAGCAGTAGGTGCTATGGTTGTCATGACTTGAAAGATACAGGATATACATCGGGTCTTGAAGTATGCGTTAATTTGGAATAATCAGCTTTATGTATACTAGAACAGCTTTATGTATACAAGAATATTCAAATAATAAGAGATTAAGAAAAGAAAAGGCACAGGCAGCCTCCTGTATTTCTAGAACCATTTTGTGTTCAACAAAGCTTACATTGGCTTTTCTCGGTCTGTTCTTTCGCAGATTTTAGAACATTATATCCTGCTGTGTTGTTTTATTCTTCTGGCCCTCGATATGGCCCCAAGATTTTTCATTCTTGTTCTGTTTTCTGGATACCAGCTCATTTGTTATTTCTCAACACTCCCTGGGTTTCTCCTACCTCTTATAAGAGATTTCATGCTTTTATGGACGTCATCTTTCTGTGGCCCATTACCAACGAAGGGCTTTGGGATTTCTGCCTTCACTGCTTTCTCATACCTCCAAGCCTCCTGCTTGTAATCATGTGAGTAATGCAGTTTTACTGATGGAGGTATATTTTCCTTCACTCTAGAAACCTTTGTTTTGTGTACCATAGTTAAAAAAATATGTACAGAGTTATGACGATTGTATTTTATCAGCCAGAAGTAAGAACATTATATAAGGAGGAACAGGTGGCTTATAAAAGATATTATACTGCTTTCTGCTTTTGCTCTATATCCTGCAGGTAAACTGACTGATATTTTAATTTCCTCAGACTCTTTTGAAAGCTCTCTAAATGAATGTTCTGAAGAAAATATATAACTTTGGTTATCATACTTTATGGTTATTACTGTGTACACATTAAATGTGAATTAATGCAATAAAACAGTGCATTTCACATAAAAATACTATGAATTTCACTGCTGCCCCTGACATAGCACATGTATCAATGTAATTATGGGTTACAAATCTTTGTCAAGAGAGGGAGTAACATTTACTTGATATTCACTTATTGTAAGAATTCGGGACAAGTGATGCACTTTGATACCATACTTCTACTTGAGCTGTTCCCTTTGCCTGACGCTCCCTCTGTAAAATTAGCATTTGCTTTAGACTTAGTTCTAATTTGATAGCAAGTGGTGACATGGGATATAGTTAGCAAAGACTGGTACCAGTGAAAATTCACTTGCCACTAAGTACGGATGAGTAATTCTCATTACTGAAATTTAAAGAGATTCTGCTGTCTTTCCCAGCTATCATCAATTTTAACAAAGTATTTTATAGTCTTTTTTTTAATATGAAATTTATTGTCAAATTGGTTTCCATACAACACCCAGTGCTCATCCCAAAAGGTGCCCTCCTCAATACCCGTCGCCCACCCTCCCCTCCCTCCCACCCCCATCAACCCTCCGTTTGTTCTCAGTTTTTAAGAGTCTCTTATGCTTTGCAGTCTTAATATTATACAAGATACATAAAACAATATGCTCATTATAGCAAATGGGTAGATGTTAGCTCTATCTACAAAGAGCACTAACAATTAGTAAATGCATTCACAGAGGTTCAATTTGGAACTTTCATAGATTTGTCTATTAATTATACTTTAAATGAACTAGATAAATTTTATTAAAAATCGATAGCATTTAGGGGCACCTGGGTGCCTCAGTCGGTTAAGCATCTGACTCTTGATCGTGGCTCAGGTCATGATCTCAAGGTTCATGGGGTTGAGCCCAGAGATGGATTCTGGGCTGATAGCAGGGGTCTGCTTGGGATTTTTTCTCTCCCTTTCTCTGCCCCTTCCCACCACTCTCTCTCAAAATAAATAAACAAACTTTAAAAAAAATCAATGGTATTTATTAGCAAGTGAATTTCACACATTTTGAAGGAAAAAAAAATAAGCTAACGTAATACATAGATTCATGAACTAGAAGATTGCCTTTAAAGATGATTATCTAGATTCAAATTCTATATATGAAATAATTTCTTCATATTTCCTATAGCACTTAGGACCAAAAGTAGGTGCTGATAAGTATAGACTGTCATGATTTCTCAGAATTTCTTACTCTTGCTTTCTGCTACAGCTATTATACACTGCCCAAACTTAGTTGCCGTGGATCTGAATATGAGAGTGCATATGCGTGCATGTCCCACAAGCAAAGAACTATAACATACTTGCACCAGAATCTGTTTGCTCTGATTATATGTTTCTACACATAAGTCATTCCCATATCCTTTATCTTTGCTAACAGAACATTCTTTGTTCCGGAATTAAAAGGAGAAGACTTGATTTCAAGGAAGGCGCTCCCAGTCCATGGTCTAGGAATGAGGATGAGCCCAGTTTGGGATAATGATCAGCCTAGCACCTTGACATTGTTGAGTCTAGAATTAGCTACTTGCCTCCAGATTTCTTAGTGTATAAGAAAAGTATGACTTTTTTTTTTTACACATTTATTCATAGTTTTGTTTTTCTGTTATTTTTTGTTATCTGAGTGCCTATTAAAGCTTTATGGTCATTGCCATAAATTGAAACTAGTCATATGAGTTGTGTGATATTTTTTCATTAGTATTCAGATGAGTCAGTTTGGATGTGAGTCTGGTTTCAACAAGTACTGGGGCTTTACCAGTTACATATAATAAAGGAAACAAGGATGTTCAAGGTGTTTAAAAAAAGAGAGATTATAATGACAATTTTGGAATCTAAACCCGATGAAGAGGAAGCTAACCTGGGGGGGATGTCATATGAGGTCATATTAGGTCTTCATGAGATTAGAGAACTCATGCAGGGGGCATATTAGAGTACGCATATTAGAAATATAGGACAAGGTGGTTAAACACTGGAGTGCTTGAAATGGGAATAAGAAGTAGGGCCATTACTGATAATGAAAAACCCTTGGGTATGACTCTGAGAGTGGTGGCTAAGTGAGGTGGAGCAAAGGACTTTGGAGACATCAAGGTCAAAACCCAAAGGGAGGGGCACCTGGGTGGCTCAGTCCGTTGAGTGTCCGACTTCAGCTCAGGTCATGATCTCATGGTTCGTGAGTCCGAGCCCCACAACAGGCTCACTGTGGTCAGCACAGAGCCCACCTTAGTTCCTCTCTCCCCCTCTCTCTTGCCCCTCCCCCACTCGTGCTCTTTATCAAAAATAATAAATAAACATGAAAAAAAAAACCCAGAAAAATCAAACTGACATCAAAGAGAACTCTCTCTCTCTCTTACACACACACACACACACACACGCACGCACATCTGTGATCTCATTCATATGTAGATAATATATTTAAATATCCATTTGTCGTCTTCTCTTATATCCATTTTCCACCGTTTTCTCTCTTGTTTTCCACCCATGGTGGCCGAAATGTATGGACTACATCACTTATGTTCCCACTTGGGTTGACCAAAGGAAAGTGGAGGGGAAACCAAAGTTGGAATATTTATCCCCTTCACCATCTCTTCCTTACTGTGGTTCTGGCAGGGGATGAGTAGCAAGGTTATAGCTCTTGAGGGAGGGGGTGTCCTTCTATTTGCAGCTCTGAGCTCCCTTCGGGTTCCTAAAATGCTTCTCTCTCACTGTTGTGCTTTCCATCCTAGGGGTGGCAATGGTCTCATGTAGGGTTCTTGACCATTCCATGTTTGTTCTCTTACCCCACCCAGCTCATGCCCCTTAAAATACGTCCTTCATTTAGCTTTCTTCAATTAAATTTTGTAGTTTGTTACATATCTTCTTTCAGTACCTAGACTATGTCAGCCAGTTTTACAACCTGTATTTACAGAGTAGTGAATAATTGAAAAAAAATAGTATGTTAGGGAAAGTATCAAATAATGAGATATTAAACAATATTTTAGATTCTAATTAAACTGCAGAGTTTTCAAACCTAGAACTGTCCTTAATAATCAACACCCAATTTAAATGCTTCATACTGCAAGTATTTTTTTCTCACTACAGAAAGTTTAAATGACTTACCCATTTGGAAAATTTGAATCATGGAGACCAAACTCCATTTTAATTTGCTCAGATGACCCTTATGGAACACGAGATTGCACAACCTGCTTGTTCCAACCTGATTTTAACTGGAGAAATAAACTATATTACATATAAAATAGAAGTTACAGAGGCGCCTGGGTGGCTCAGTCGGTTGAGTGTCTGACTTCGGCTCAGGTCATGATCTTGCAGTTTGTGAGTTCGAGCCCCGCGTTGGGCTCTGTGCTCACAGCTCAGAGCCTGGAGCTTGCTTCAGATTCTGTGTCTCCCTCTCTCTCTGCTCCTCCCCTGCTCATGCTCTCTCTCTCTCCCTCAAAAGTAAACAAACATTAAAAAAAATAGAACTTACAAAAATTTAAAAATTTGCTCAAAGAAGATACACCAAAACTGTTTATCTTTTAACTTACCTAATTTCTATAGCAATTGTCCATTTGATATATTTGTAAAGCACATAGATTCATCTTTAAAGATCTCTAAAAATTTCTATCGTTTATCATTTTCACAAAAGTAAAAGTGCTTACAGATGATTTTATAAAGGTAATGTCATATCATCCAGAAACCCATGGGCAAGGCCTAATTACATGGGATGCCAGGCACCTACTTTGTTTTTTTTAATTTTTACATCTTTTTCTTTGTCACTCTAGTGCCAGAAGTATACTTCGTTATTATTTCTGACAGTCACAAACACTAAAATTTACCTTACCAGTGGTTAAAAACTCCACTCAAGGTTATTATATCTTTACAGGAAATACCTCTCTCTATAAAGATAAAATTCTGATAGGAATGCTCACATATACTAGGAGACAGAAGAATAAATACCACGAACCTTATCTTTTCTATTTGTACAAGCAGCAGAAAATATTTGATGACAAACATTCTTATTTCCATTTGTCACACAATGCTTTTAACAACATATTATCATCAGCTCATATACCAAGGGGTTGCCATTGATGTTATGTGTCAGGAAGATGCTTTTCTGATGACCTTTAAATACCACAATCCCAAGTGATGATGCAGAGTGACTTTCTTTTATTCTAAGACCTTCTTTAAAAAATTCAAATGCTTTGGGGTATGTCACTGGGCCAATGATGCAGTGTTACATCTTTTGCAAGATGTTAGAGGAAGGAAAGGCTGTTAAACCTTGAATGTCAATCGTTACCTTTTACTAAGCTATTTTTACCGTGTGTATTTGTAACATTTTTCTTTCACAGAGCACAAAGAACTTTGTACAAAAGAGTAAAAAGGACCCCAATGCTGAAAACTGTAGAGAAAAAATGAGATGTGTATGTGCGGAGGTTTCTGGTAGCTAGCTGTGCATCAGTATAAAACTTTTTGAAAGGAAATTATCCCCTGTGCTGCTGGCAATGAGAAGAAATTTTAAACTGGTCTGTTTCCTCTGTTAGGTACCATACTCCATGCGTGAATCTGTGACACTCATTAAACCACTGCACACAGATCAGTTCCTTATACCTCCAACAGGTGACCTTGATGTTAAGCCAGCTATTAGTATATGCATACCACGTGACAGAGGCTATTTCCTCCATTTATACAAGCCAGATCCTGGGGATAACAAGCTTATTTTATTTCTTCAGAGTTCCTAATTCTCATCATATATCTGTAATAATACAGATAAAGCTATTACCCAGAATTCCTCCCAAGAAAAATCCTGTGTGTATTTGGAAAAGATCCTTTATTAAATGACTTAAGGTCTAAACCCAAAAGGCATACTGGAGGCAATATATAGTCAACAAAATGTCTTCTAAAAAGTGGAGAGGAAGGATTTTGATTGTTGAGCACTGTGGTCAGTGGGTCTCACACATGAAAGCAGAACAGAATCGTTTCACCTAAGAGAGAAGATATTAAGTGCTGTTTGAAGAAAATTCAGATAACAATAGGGACCAAGCAAGACAGTTGTGTAGTGGGATTGGTGCAGACTGAGTAACGTAATATAAATATAATTTTAATGTACAAGGAAAATTCTTTCTCCTCTATGAAATCAACATGAAATTTTACCTTACTCAGTAATGATTTTGATGTGACTGGGTCATTCAAGGAGAATGTAAATAATAGTAGATACAAGGCAAAACCAGGTACATTTGAACATTTGGTATATTTTAAAGAGAGGGATTCACTTCTTCAAGGACTTTTTCTCTGCTTTCCTATATTATGCAAAAGTGTTGGTTAGTCTTTCTCTTCTTTTCATGATGGTGCAGTGCAGTATGTCTTACAACCTTTTATAGTCAAAAGACAAAAAAAGGGCACCTGGGTGGCTTAGTCGGTTGAACATCTGACTCTTGATTTTGGCTCAGATCATGATCCCAGGGCATGGGATTGAGCCCTGAGTCAGGCTTTGCACTGAACATGGAGCCTACTTAAGATTCTCTCTCTCTAAATCTCTCTCTCTCCCCTACCCCTTTCCCCTGCTGATGCTCTCTCTCTTGGTCTGTCTCAGAAGGAAGGAAGGAAGGAAGGAAGGAAGGAAGGAAGGAAGGAAGGAAAGAAAGAAAGAAAGAAAGGAAGAAAGAAAGAGAAAAAGAAATGAGGAAAAGAAAAAGGATAAAAAAATTAACACTTTTTATTCTGTGGAAGAACCTTATCATCTTTTTTTAAACAAGCACAGCTGTGGCCCTATTCATCTAGCTCTGTAGAAACTCATTCTCCAATAACAACTGCTGTCTTCTCAGGGGCTGTACCTATCCTAGTATGAACCTAACTTTAGAAATTATCCTAAAATTATCAAGAAACTTCTAGGTTCCCCCTTGGGTGTAGAAATCTGGGAACATCTATATTCCCAAGCTTGGCATAAAAAAAGCGCCAAACACATGGCAAGTTCCTCACTTTTCTTGAACATACCAGAAAGGTGATGTTTCTGGAAACCAATCAGCTGAAATCTAATGAAAGACAAATGGGGAGAGATGAGGCTTCAGTACTTGTTTACCTGGACAGATGCATCTGGACACTGGTAAGAAGAATGAAGCTAGAACAATTAATGGATTTGTAGAGCCTGAGTAGGGGGTGGTGAGAGACTGTTGGGGCCATAGAAGATGAAGATATAAAGGAGTTCCTTCATTTTTCAAGATTTCCTCCATAGACTCCATCATGATCTCACAAAAATGACTGGCAAGTGTCCCAAGGAGAGGAGGCCTTGCACTGAGTAATGTCCAAGGCTTAGGAGAGGAAACAACAGCCACTATGGGAGAAGCACATGTCTAACCCAAACTCCCTCTCTGTATCTTCTATGGAAAAAAAATCTATCATCTATGAAGTGAAGCCAACACTCTCACCATGAGGGAAATGCTGAAAACCCACTGCACCCTGGGAAAGGAAAAAGAAACTAAAGCCCCCTACCCTTGGGGACATATGTGCTGGCTCTAGAACTACAGTTGAGGGCTCCGCTTGAGACCAGCAGACACACTGCCTGCTATGATTGAGACTGAACCACAACATGGACCACCAAGCATAAATTGAAAAGCAACAAAAGAATACTGCGGGAGTAGTTGAAAAAATATGGAGACAGAGACCCTCTGAAGCACGGTACAAAACAAAGATCTAAAGCTGAGGATGAAGCAGATATTAAGTAAAACTTACTGGCAAACCAGCCCCCCCCCCCCAAAACAGAAAGTATGGTTAAAGGAATTTGAAGCCTGTGGAGCACTGAGAGTAACAACAACAACAACAACAACAACAACAACAAACAACAACAAAAAGCTGGAATACATTTCAATTCCTGGCTGGATTAATTTAAAACATGTGTTTTTAAAATGACTATAAGGGTGGGAGGGAAAGGCCTAGCAGGAGGAAAGGCATCATGCCCATTTGCAGGCCTAAGAGTTATTTATCTCTTTATTGTCCAACAAGAGAAGTCTCTTTTTCAAAAACAAACAAACAAACAAAAAAAAATGTAACATAAAGAAAGGCAAGACAAAACAATACATTGCCAAGAGACAAAGCAATCAACAGAACCAGACTTAGAAATGAAGCTGATGGGGCACCTGGGTGGCTCAGTTGGTTAAGCGTCTGACTTTGGCTCAGGTCACGATCTCACTATTTGTGAGTTGGAGCCCTGCATCGGGCTCTGTGCTGACAGCTCAGAGCCTGGAGCCTGCTTCGGATTCTGGGTCTCCCTCTCTCTCTGCCCCTTCTTGGCTCACACACACACTCTCTCTCTCTCAAAAATAAACAAACATTAAAAAATTTTTTTTTAAAAAGAACACACGTAACAAAATAACTGTGACACTGACCTATGCAGAGTTCTTAAATATAGTGCCAAAAGCATGAGTCAAAAAATTTTTTGAAAACCAGTAATTTGTATTTATTAACATTAACACTTTTTGCTCAGCAAAAGGCACTGTTAAAAGAAGGAAGAGACAAGCCGTGGAGAAGGAGAAAATATTTGCAAACCAAACTACAATTCTGACAAATAAATTGCATCTAGACATTTTTTTTAACTCAACAGGAAGAAATTAAACGATGTATTTAAAAATGGACAAAATTTCTGGACAGACTTCAGTGTAAAGAAGATATACGAGTGGGACATAAATACATAAAAATATGCTTGATATCATTAATCACGTTAGGAAAGTGCAAATTAAAAATCACACTGATATTAAATCATTGATATCACAATGATATTAAAATAGCTAGAATTTTAAGTCCTTATAACATCAAGTGCTGGTAAGGATGTAGAGTAACTCAAACTCTGATGTACTATTGAAAATTGGCAAAGTCATTTTGGAAAACAATTTGGCATTTTTTTAAATATTTATTTTATTTTTGAGAGGGAGAGAGAGAAAGAGAACAAGTTGGGGAAGGGGCCCAGAGAGAGAGGAAGACAGAGATTCTGAAGCAGACTCCAGGCTCCAAGCTGTCAGCACAGAGCCTGACGCAGGGCTGGAACCCACCAGCGGTGAGATCATGACCTGAGCGAAAGTCAGACGCTTAACTGACTGAGTTACCCAGGCACCCCCACCTCCAACTTTTCTAAAGGCAATTTCTTCAAAAAAAATTTTTTTTGTTAACATTTATTCATTTTTTGAGAGACAGAGAGCACAAACAGGGGAGGGGCAGAGAGAGGGGGAGACACAGAATCCAAAGCAGGCTCCAGGCTCTGCACTGTCAGCACAGAGCCCGATGTGGGGCTTGACCTCCTGAAATGCAAGATCACGACCTGAGCCAAAGTCAGACGCTTAACCGACTGAGTCACCCAGGTGCCCCTTAAAGGCAATTTCTTAAAATGTAAACATATACTTACCAATGATCCATTACACCTACTTTGAGGCATTTTCTCCAAAGAAATAAAAACACATACATTCATGGGGCGCTTGGGTAGCTCAGTTGATTAAGGGTCCGACTCTTGATATCAGCTCAGGTCATGATCTCACAGTTCATGAGATTAAGCCCCATGTCATGCTTTGTGCTGACAGCAGGAGCCAGCTTGGGATTCTCTCCTTCTCTCTGACTCTCCCCAACTAATGTGTGTGCTCTCTCTTTCTCTTTTTCAAAATAAATAAGTAAACATTAAAAAAACATACATTCAAATAAAAACCTATATGTGAATGTTCATAGCAGTTTTATTCTTAATTACTATAAAGTAGAAACAATCCTGATCTCCTTCAAGTGATGAATGGATAAGCAATATCTAGCAATAAGAGGTAATAAATTACTGATACATGAAAAAACCTGAATGAATCATGAATACATTTTGCTAAGTGAAAGAAGCCAAACTAGGTGGTATAAGGTAAAATGTAAAAAGAACTGAACACAATTATTGTATTCAAGGTAATATTTTTCTCTTCCTAACTAAGGTTTGGGCTGGGAATTCTGGAACTACTTTATGAAAAATCAGAGTTGAACAAATAAGTAAATATACTTTAGGCTTCTCATTGTCGAATGAAGTTAAAATTAGGAATGGGAAAGCTGAAGTGAACTCGATGTTGTTGGATTGAAATGGGAAGTATCAATATAAATTCTTGCTTATTACTGTTACTGTACATGCAGATAGGTACTGAACTCAATATAGATGCGTGTGTGCTCACGGATTAGTACACACACACAGTCTAACTCTGGCTGCTGAGAGAAGCTAGAAGCAGCTCCACCTGACTAGGAATGAACATATCTACTTCCCAGATCTTGGTTTCTAAATAAAGGTTTCAAGACACCTTAGTATGTAGTTGACTCAGGTCTGGGTTTCAGAACACACTAGATAAGCCTGGTGTACCTTGTGTCAGAAATTAAGTAAGTGCTTACAAAAAGATAAGCTATGTAGAAAGGGCCCAGGAAACAACCAGGAAGAACTCTCAAAGGCCAAAGCTGGAATAATTTGAAAAAACAAAACAAAACAAAATATTATTGCAATATAACCTACAGAATAAGTATCAACAAAGCCACACTGATGTCGGTAGGTAAACTTGGAAGTAAGCTTGTAGGCAAGTAATTAAGTAAGTGGAATAGCTCTCCTTTGCAGAAGAATTCCAATTACTAAGTGTAGAAGGAATGAAGAAAACTGAGAATATTATAATAGACGAGGTCCTCTGATGAATGCTCAAATAAGGAGGTGAACATTTGATCAGAAGCAGGGGTCCCCATCAATCACTATGTATATCCCCCAGAATAGTTACTACTGACAAAGGGGATAACAGGAACTTTACAGTGGGGATACCCGGCAGATACTATTTTAATCCCGAGGAGGAAGGTTCACATCATCCATAATAAAACATATTGACCTCCTATATTCCCTTATATGATGCACTGAGAAGAGTATGTCATCTCCGTGCTACTCTTGCCCACGAAGTCTGTCTACTTTCTGCCTTCTTTATCTTTCATGGATTTTTAGTCTTTCTAACCATAATTCTATGCTCAGATTAGTGCCATTTTCTCATAATTTTTTTTTTGTCCTAAACACATACTTTTCAGCTTTCACTTTTAGTTGCTAACTGCTTAACCTTGGTTTGTCCAAGATTTACTTGACAGTAAATAAAAGGTGAGGAATGTTTATCTCTCATTTTCTCTCTTTCTTCTCCCCCCCCCCGCCACCCCCCCCTGCACTTTCTTAGCAGTAAATTACAGTGGTTAATAGCAGAACTCTAGTGCCCTCTGCCTGAGGTCACACTGGCTCAGGCACCAAGCCTGGTGATTTTGCAGGCGTCATTGAATTTCTTCCATTTCCTCATCTGTGAAATGGAGATAATAACAGTACCTATCTTACAGAGTCATGTGAGGAGTAAATGAAATAATAAAATTAAAGCACTTCTTTAGAAAGAATAATGTCTTGAACATGGCCAGTCCTTAGTAACTATTATTACTTATTTTATACCTAGGTCCAGAAAATTAAACTCCTTTATCCAATTTGGATAAATCTACTTTCTCATTTACTCCCTCCATTGATACTCAACATGTCCTTATAATACTCACTCTTCTCTAACAATCATGCTACCCTGTTTGATATGTTTTTGGATATTATGTATATATAATAATATAATATATAATATAAAAAATATATTTTTTTTCTAGAGAAACATCTTTTGGGATGTGTGTGTGTGTGTGTGTGTGTGTGTGTGTGTGTATCTGTATGTGCGTCCCTGATTTATATATACCCTGGGTTAAATTTTTAAATAATGGAAAATACAGAAGATATATTTTAATGTTTTTAATGTGTATGGACATTACAGTGTTCTCATCTTACTCGATGGTTTTCAACTCTAAAATCACCTGGGGAATTTTAAAATATCGATCCCCACTCTAGACCAATTAATTTAGGTATAGGGGCTTAGGCACTAAGAATTTTTAAAATTTCCTCAAGTGAGCAGCCAGGGTAAGAACCACTGACCTAGTTCATTGTTTCTAATTGCTCCATAGCATGCTTCCATTGTCATTCATTCATTCATTCATTCATTCCGTGGTGGTAGATGCCTCAATTTCTTCCTGTTCTCTACTCCTATATGTAATGCTATAAAAAGCATCCTCATACATGTTTTTTATGGGCCCAGAGTAGATTTTTTCTGAGTTATATACGCAGAGGAGAATTACGGGGTTGTTGGATCTGTACATCTGACTAAATAACATCAGGTTTACTCCAGGATGTGCGCACCAGTTCATTCTCATACAAGAGTGCATGATGAGTCTACCTTCCTCACAGCATAAAATTCAGAATGGCTTCATGTTTAGGCAACTTCTGTAGTCAAAAGGGGCTCTGTACTTGACTTAATGCTCTCCTATCACCATCTGGAAATTCTTCCATCATTTTATCTTTGAACTTGTGTTTTGCAGGTGAAGTCAGATGGGATAATGCAGCACGCATGTGAGCAGAGGAGATACACCCAATGGCAGTCGGCACCGGCTGCATTCAGTAGTGGTCGAGCCGCAGCCCACACGGGTATGCACTCGGGCCCACGACTGTGGCATAAACACAGCAGTGTGAGTGGGGCGGCTTGGGCTGCCCTGGGCGCCCACGAGTCAGCTGGTCCAGACTGGTGGCAGAAACAGCAGCCACCAAGGTGGCAATGGTTCTGGCAGGGGCCGGGACCCCAGGAGACAGAAGGAAGTCTGTGTGGGAGCCCCACCCTACAGCCAGGCCCCCACTGATGTGCTTTTTGTCACCATGGATTAGTCTCCACTCTTGATTATTTTGCACAACTAAAATCACACACTGTGTTCTCTTTTCTGTATGCGGCTTTTTTCACTCGCCATAATTATTTTGCAATGCACCCATATTGTCGTGTCTTTCAATAGCTCTATGACTTGCTGTTGCCTCACACGAATAGACTGTACTTTGTTTGCCCATCCACTTCTTGGTAGACATCTGAGTCACTTCCAGGTTTTGCTAAGAACAAGTAAAGCTGCTGTGAACGTTCACGTGCAGCGTTTGGGTGGACATACATTTTCATTCCTCTCGGGTAAATAACTAAGAGTGGAATGCCTGAGTCACACGGTAAATATATATTTAGTTGCTGAAGTGACTGCCAAAGTATTTTCCAAAGTAGGGCTGTATCGGCCTGCAGCCCTAGCAGCAGGTTCTGAGAGTTCTGGTGGCTCCACATCCCTGCTGACACAGGGGATGGTCACCCAGATTCCGATGGGTATTGAGTGGCATCACGTCGTAGTTTTAGTTCGCATCTCTATAATGACCAGTTAGGTTGAGCATCTTTTCGTATGTTTATTTGCTATCTCTATATCTTCTTAGGTGAACTGTTTATTCAAGCCTTTTGCCCCTTTTTTACTGGATTTTTTTTTTATGACAAAATACAGAGAATTTTTTTATACATTCTGGATACAAGTCCTTCAGCTGATATATGATATGCAAACCTGTTCTTCTAGTTTGTGGCTTGTCTTTTCTTTGGCTTTTACTCCGAATGAGATGCAATCCCATTTTGGGTTTGAGTAGAGGGGCGGCTGGTCTAACTTCCATTTAGAAGATCATGTCCTCTGCTGTGTTCAGACGGATAAGGGGGAGGGAGAGGCTTTATACAGTTAGGATGCAGCTGTAATCATCCAGATAAGAAATGATCGCTTCCCGGACTGAGCCAGTATCACTAGGGGTGGAGAGAAGTTGGATTCTAGATATAATCTGTACTGGCATCCCAAGAGTGGCGTGGTGGAGGCCAAATGCTCCAGGTACAGGCAATAAAGTGGGGGAATTGTCTATAGAGAATTCAAAAATCACATTAAAACTGACTCAAAGTCAGTCTGCTTTTTATTGTCACTCTGACCCTGCAATTTTAAACAATGCCAGGGATAAAATACTTCTCTGAGAAAAAAGTCCTTTGTTGTTTCAGATTCTAAACAACTGTCCTAGTCCTCCTGAGTTTTGATAATATGCCTGTGAGCTTCTCAACGTTGAGTATTTTTAAAAATATTTTTTAAGGTTTATCTTTATTTTTGAGAGAGAGAGAGAGAGAGAGAGCATGAGCTGGGGAGGGGCAGAGGGAACGGGAGACACAGAAGGTGAAGCAGGCTCCAGGCTCTGAGCTGTCAGCACAGACCCGACATGGGGCTCGAACCCACGAACTGTGAGATCATGACCTGAGCTGAATGAAGTCAGACGCTTAACCAACTGACCGTCCAGGTGCCCCATCAGTTGAGTATGTTTTTATTTCTTATCCTTTAACAAACATTATGTGTCAGAAGGAAGTTATTTCAGAGAACTCTGTGACACAATTGGGTTTCGGCAAACGTGGATGGACTCAGCTGTCTGCTCTGGTTTTGAAAGGACACCTGCACACACATTTTAGGAACCACCTGTGCTCAATTCCGAGTCCTTCCTGTATCCATCCCTGGGTGGGCAAGTGGCCCACCTATTCCTGCAGTTAAACAACAGATCGGAAATAAACAAAAGTGCGGTGATTATAAAGACGAAAAAGCAGAACTTGAATCCCTTCAATTCGGTCATTCGGCGTGACCACTTGAAGTTTTTGCCTTTAAAATTTCTGGGCTTTATTGCGAAATGGGATTCTATCTTGAAGACTTTTGTGACCACTTGTGCACTTATTAATTCATGTAATTTAAATTTATGAGGTGTTTTTTAATCAACTATGAAGGAAGATGAGCAAATCAGGCTCTACTCTACTAAACACGAATAGATGAAGAAAATCAACTTTGTTGAAGGGACTGATGAGTTTGCCAAAGTTGAGACGAAACTTCATTAATGCAAAAAATATACATAGATATAAGTTCGTTGTCTTTTTCAGTCAATTGAGTAGTAGTAATCTGTTTTTCCCTTTTTGTACTATAATTTTTGTTTTATTCTTTACTTTTTAACTTGTAATCTTTTTGGCATAAATTTATATATGAAGTTCAATGAAAGAAAAAGAAATCACTGCACTTTTTCTGGCCATTATTATTATTTTTACTTCATTATTTTTATCTTTTTATTTAATGACTATTACTGAAAACAATTTCGTCAGGAAGATTAGGGATGTTAAAAAGAAATCCTCTTTGACAAACTTCGGTGTGCCACTGAAATTTGAAATTAGGGCCGACAGCATTGCTTGGTGTGTGTGAGGTAAAGAGGTTTTCATTTGTTTGTGGGTATATTTTATTTTGTTTTGCTTTTTGCCTGAATAACTGGAAGGATGATGTCATTTAGGAGCTTGTGGAGTGAAAGTATAGGTTTGGTTTGGGGACCTGCCAATTTTGAGATGTCTATTAGAAAAATAAGTGTGTATTGTGGGTGGGGGGGGCATCTGGGTGGCTCAGTTGGTTAAGCGTCTGACTCCTGATTTCCGCTCAGGTCATGATCTTGCGGTTCGTGAGATCGAGCCCTGCATTGAGTTCTGCGCTGACTGCAAGCAGCCTGCTTAGGATTCTCTCTCTTTCCCTCTCTCTCAGCCTCTCCCCCACGCTCTCTCTCAAAAGAAATAAATCTTAAAAAAAAGAAAAATACGTGTGGATGCTAAATATGCTGCAGATAGAGAAGTCTGGAGTTTAGGGGAGAGACCCTGCTGCACAGCACCAGCACATGGCTGGAATTTGAAGACAATGAGAACTCGAAGACACTCAGGAGAGGAGTAAACACGAAGAAGGAGGTGGTCTGGAGGTGAATCCTGTGCTATGCCACCATTTAGAGATTGAGCCTTTGTGGCCCAGCGTATGGTCACATTTTAATGAATATTCCACGAGTGCACGAAATATGCATAGTCTCTTTTTTTCTTTTTATTCTGCACGTGCACGTTGGTTAATATCTGTCTGCTTGATATATAAGTTCCTCGAATGTGTGTTGAAGTTTCCAAAGTAAATTTTCGATATACTTGCTTTACCCAGTGGAACTGTTATTTGTTGCTTTCTTTAATAGACGTAGGTTTTAGAAATGGTTTTAGATTTACAGAAAACAAATTGAGGCACACAGAGAGCTCCCACATATCCCTATACACGGTTTCCCCTATTCTTAACATTAGTATGGTACATTTGCTATACTTAATGAACAAATATTGATACATTATTAATTAAATAATTCATTCAGATTTCCTTAGTTTTTACTTAATGCCTTTTTTCCTCTCCCAGCATTCACTATATTCATTTGTCATGTTTCTTTGGGATCCTCCAGACTAATAGTTTCTCAGACTTTCTTCTTTTTCATGACCTTCACAGTTTTGGTGTCCCTCTATTGGATTTTGTCTCATTAGTCAGGGGTTATGAATTTTTTGGAGGAAGATCACAGCATAAAGTGACATTTTCATCACATCACATCAACGTGATGCATGACTGTTGATATTGACCTTGATCACCTGGCTGAAGTAGAGTTTGTCGGGTGTCTCCACCGTACCGTTACAATATTTCTACAGAAATTATTTGGAATTATGTGATATTGTTCTGCATGGAATATGTGACTCTTCCTTTTGTTAATTTACTCAATCATTTGTTTATAGCAGTATAAACTCATGGGTATTTATTTTATACTTGTCGTAATAATCCAATATTACTTGGTTTTTGTCATTGTAGTTCTTCCAGCTTTGGCCACTGGAGACTCTTTTACTTGGCTTCTGGGCTTCCTGACAAACCCACATCAGTGGGGGCAGGTTTCGTTTGTTTCATTTTGGGGATGTTTAAAGCACTTTCTTATTTTGTGGCCCTACGTCTTGTATATTTCCTTCCCCATTCCTAGCATAAGTCATTTCTCCAAGGACCTTGGTTTCTTTTATGGAAGAATGCTAAGAGAAGCCACAATCTTGGCACTCTGGATGTGATTATCACTTGGGATTCTCTCTCTGTATCATTTGTTGCTTTAAAAATTTTTTTTTGTTTTAATTTTTTATTTATTTTTGAGAGAGAGAGACAGAGTACGAGCCAGGGAGGGGCAGAGACAGAGGGAGACAGAATCCATGAAGCAGGCTCCAGGCTCTGAGCTGTCAGCACAGAGCCTGATGCGGGGCTCAAACCTGTCAACTGAAAGATCATGACCTGAGCCGAAGTCGGACACTCAACCGACTGCACCACCCAGGCATCCCTATCATTTGTTGCTTTTTGTATCTCAAAGCCATAGTTAGTTGTGTATATGCTCATGACGATCATTGCAACCTCTTTATTTTTATTTTATTGTGGTAAGAACACTTAACATGAGATCTCCTCTCAGTAGGTTTTTAAGTGTACAATACAGAACTGTGAACTATAGGCAAACAAAATTGTACAGAAAATCCTCGAAGTGATTCATCTTTCCTTAGTGAAAGTTGATACCCATTGATTAGTAACTCCCCATTGTATCCTTCTGGCAACCCCTGGCAACCACTATTCTGCTCCCTGTTTCTAGGAATTTGACTATTTTAGATACCTCATATGAGGAGTTATGCAGTATTTTTCTATAATGCCTTATTTTACTTAGCAAATGTCCTCAATATTCATCCGCATTTTCACATATTGCAGGATTTCTTCTCTTTTAAGGCTGAATAATATTCCATTGTATGTATATGTCACATTAGCTTTATCCATTCCTCTCTCATTGATTCCTCTCTCATCCTGAATATTATGAATAGTGCTGCCATGAACATGGAGTGCCAATATCTCTTCAAGATTCTAATTTCAATTCTTTGGATACATACCCAGGAGTGGGATTGCTGGATCATATGGTAGTTCTATTTTAAATTTTGGGGGGAACTTCTATACTGTTATCCATAGTGGCTGCACCATTTTGCATTCCCATCCATAATATCCAAGGGTTCCTTTTTCTCTACATCCTTATGAACACTTGTTGCCTATTTTTGATAACAGTCATGCTAACAGCTGTGAGGTGATCTCATCTGGCTTTGGTTTACATTTCCCTGATGATTAGTGACATTGAACATATTTTAATAAACCTATTGGCCATTTCTATGTCTTCTTTGGAGAAATGTCTGTTCAAGTCATTTGCCCATTTTTTAAATTGGGTTGTTTGTACTTTTACTTTGGAATTCCTGTATATCTGATACATAGATTGCAAATATTTCCTTCTATTCTGTATGTTGCCATTCACTCTGGTGATTATTTCCTTCAATGGGCAGAAGTTTTTTAGTTTGATGTAGTCCCACTTGTCTATTTTTGCTTTTGTTGCCTGTGCTTTTAGTGTTACAGCCATTACTTCATTGCCAAAAACAATATGATGAAGCTTTTTCCCTATGTCATCTTCGGGAAGTTTTATGTTTAAACTTTTGAGTTCGTTTCTGTATATGACTTAAAGAAAAGATTCAATTTCATTCTTTTGCATGTGGATATCCAGTATTCCCAGTGCCTTTCTTGTTATCCTTTCCCCTTTGTGATTCTTGACACTAATTGTAACATCTTGATACACTAGTGGGTTTGTTGTTTTGTTTTTTTTACATACTAAGTTATTCCCCCCCCCAATATAATATCATTCTTCTACTTATATGGCTTTAGCCTGAAATTATATATTGTGTGATATTAAAATTGCTATACCAGATTGCATTATATTTGTTTTTATCTATCTAGCATTTTCTATCAATTTTCAAAACTTCTGAATATTATTGTTTTAATATGCCTCTTATAGGTAACATATCAGTGAATTTTTTTAAAGTAGTCTGAACATTTCTTTAAATGGTGGGTTTAAACTTTATATTCACAATAACATTGTATTTACAATGTATTGTATCCCACAATATAGTGGGACTTTTTTGACATTCTATTTAACTCTATTTACCATGCTCTCATGTTTCTTCACCTTCTTTTCTATCCTCTATAAAAATTGATTGACCCTCCAGCTGCTGGTTGGAAAGCCACATCTTTTTAAGTCTTCATCTATTTACACCTATTAAGATATACTTAAATTTGGGGGCACTGGTGTGGCTCAGTCAGTTAAGTGATTATCTAACTCTTGATTTTGGCTCAGGTCATGATCTCATGGTCATGAAATTGAGCCCCATGTTGGTCTCTGCACTGAGCATGGAACTTGCTTGGGATTCTCTCTCCCTCTCTCCCCTCCCCTACTTGAACATGCTCTCTCTTTCTCAAAAAAAAAAAAAAATGTATACACACACACACACACACTTACATTTTATTCATTCCTTTAAATTTCCTAATCTTATCAGATTTTAATTTTTCTTCTAAACTGGGTAGATGTATATTTGTGTGCTCTCAGCTCCCTTAGGTTTTTTTTTTTTTTAAAACGTTTTATTTATTTATTTTTGAGATACAGAGAGACAAAGCATGAACGGGGGAGGGTCAGAGAGAGGGAGACAAAGAATCTGAAACAGGCTCCACGCTCTGAGCTGTCAGCACAGAGCCCAACGCGGGGCTCGAACTCACGGACCGCGAGATCATGACCTGAGCCGAAGTCGGCCGCTTAACCGACTGAGCCACCCAGGCGCCCCTCCCTTAGGTTTTTTATACCTATAACCTCTCTATTCATCCTAGTCTCACTATGCTGATACCTTCTAGATCTTCACTAATAAAGCAGCTACTAGCCACATGTAGCTAATTTTAAACTTAAGTAAGTTTTCCCAGTCACACAAATTCCTCTTCAAGTGTTCAATAGATATACATATGTAGCACAAATATAGAACATTTTCATCATCTCAGAGACTTCTATTGGATAGTGCTGATCTAAACTTTTATTCTGCATTGTTTTGAATATATTTTTGGTTGATTGCTTACTCTTTAGAAAACAGTCATTTTACTGAATTATTTGCTTATTCTCACTTGCGTATATTTCATAGTATCTAAATATGTTTCTATACTTTCTGGAAAGCTTCTTCAAAGAGCACTTCGGTGTAGGGCTTTGTAAATAAAACTCTGTGAGGCATTTTACAAATAAACTTATTTTTATGTTGACTTTGCATTTAAATGATACATCATCTGGATATACACTCTAGATAAAATATTCCTCCTTTGTCATTCTGGTAATTTCATTCTATTTTCTTTCTTTTTTTTTCTTTTTTTTTTATCCAGGATTGCCACAGAGAACTGATATGTCTGACACTTGCTCCTTGTAGATGTTGTACTTTTTTTTTGTCATTAACAGTATAACGGGTTATATTTTGTTGCTTGTTTCTAATTGTTCCTGTGAATTCTGTTCAATTTTGCTCAGCATCTCTCTTTACTTTTCAAAAAGCTTCAGGGCTTTTTTTTTCTATATTTCTGCCTCTTTGTATCTTTTCTCTATTTTCAGATCCTTATTATAGTCAGTTTGGCATTTTATTGTTCACTTTTAAATATATTTTAAATTGGTTCCTTCTTAAAATATTTTCTAATCATTCAATTTATCACTTTTTTTTTTATAATTCTGTATTCCTCAAACATCTGAATCACCCTGTGAGCTTATATTCAATTTAGTATTTCTTAACTTCACTAATAATGCATGCTTGGAGAGGCACTGAAGTCCAGACTCTGGGCTCTAGCTTATAGGGTCTGGTCCTGACCTCACTCACTGAGAAAGTTAGGAGGATGTTCCTTGGGTCTGGGAGGTATTTTTTTTTTTTTTTGGTAGAGGTTGGGAAGGTAGAAAATTTTTCTGTCTGGAATATATTAAACCTACTTATCCAATTGATATATTTTCTGTAAAATCATTACCATAAAACATTTTGTACTGTCTCAGCTATCTTTTGCTGTTTTAACACAGCACTGCAATACACAGTGGCTTAAAACGACAACTCATTTTTTTAATTTAGTATGTTGACTTGTCTCAGCTAGGAGGCTCTCCGGAAACCACAATCAGATGGAGACAGAACAGGAACCAGACTGGATATCCGTTATGGCTCTTTCTCATGATTGACAGTTGATGCTGGTTAGTGGCTGAGATTATCAACCAGTCGCGCCTACATGTGGCTTCTTTATGTAGTTTGGATTTCTCACAAAATGATGAATGGATTCTGGAAAAAGGTATTGCAAGGATCAACTTTCCAACGAATTTAGGAGGAAGCTAAGAGGACTGTTATAATGTAGCCTGGGAAGTTTCAGAATGTCATTCTGACTGCATTTGATTGGTCAAGCAAATCACTAAGGCCAGCCTAGAATCAAAGAGAACAGCAGCATGCATATACAGGGAAGGAAGGAATTAATGGTGGTCGCCATTGGAAACTAACTTCCACATACACTATACATATCCCTGTTCTCTGACATAATGTCAACACGAAATAATTCTCTTTGAGACCTCCATAAATTAAAACTACTATTATTTTTCCCTAGGAAAGAAAGCAAGCTTTACCTTTGCCTATGAGCTTTACTTTTGGTTATTAAAAACCTAAATCACCCTTATATCTGTAGGGTATCTGTATGCATTTTTACCATGGAGCACTGAATGCTCTATAGTGCGTGTGTGTGTTTGTGTGTGTGTGCGCATGCACACACATGCTTGTGCCTGTACATGTGTGTTTACACACAGCCTCTCCCTTTTCCCATGCCACATATAAACACACACCCATACTCACCATGTAAATATTCTAGAACTGCTAAATATCTTAGTCTGCCTTTCTTTTTTTTTTTTTTTTCTTAGAACTGACTACATGCAAAGCTACTTACGCTAAGAGGCCTTTTATCTTCATAAGTCAGATACAATTTAAAGAAAGCACATTCTTCTCAATCACAGGCATCTATCATCTGGAAGTATCTCATTCAATTATGCTGCATCATGCCAAATAAAAATCACATGAACCCTAAAGAATGCTTAAGCTTAAGAAAAAAAGAAGCAAAGCTCAAACCATGGGAAATACTATAAATAACTTTAAGTTCCTTATTTGGTTGAGAGGCAATATGATTTGCTTATAATTTCAGTGGATTAGAAACATTGGCTTTTATTTTTAAGATATAAAATCCTAATTTTTAAGAATTTTAATATGTGTTTCTTTCTTAACTCCTTGGTTATTTCCTTTACCATAGGTACTTTTTTATATTTTAAAATCATAAAGCACATAGAAGATATTAAACTATATGCTCAGGGCATTCTGTGTCCTCTTACATGAGAACTAAATTGGGGGAGTATAAATTATGACAGAAACATCCATACTAATAGCACAAATAAAGGGTATAACCAATTTAGTGAAGAATTCCAACAAAAGCCTACTTTGAAAAATAAAGGATGTGAAGAGAATTCAGAAAGCACAAGGACAGGCAACCAATAAACATAGGAAAAACTGTTCAACCTCACAATTTATCCAAAAATTCAGATTACAACAACAACAACAAAAACATTTTCCAGGAAAATTGGCAAATTTGAAATGATATTGAATGTTGTCCATTTATACAGGAACAGTTAGACCAAAACTAAGAAATTGGAACTATCCCCAAAAGTTTATATACGTGACAAAATTTCATATTTTGCCATTTAGAGACAATTTATTTAAATAGGGAAAAAAACCTGAAAGGACACCAAAAAGCATAGAACCAAATAATCAAAGTGAAGTTAGAAATTATCTCCTTCAGCCATCTAGGTGGCTCAGTCAGTTAAGTGTCTGACTCTTGGTTTTGGCTCAGGTCATGATCTCTTGGTTTTGTGACTTCAAGCCCTGCACTGGGCTCTGTGCTGACAGTGTGGAGCCTGCTTGGGATTCTCTCTCTCCCTCTCTCTCTCCCCCTCCCCTGCTCATGCTGTCTCTGTCTCTCTGAAAAATAAATGAATAAACGTAAAAAAAGGAGAAATTCTCTCCTTCAGTTTTCTCCTAAAATTTTCTGGTATTTTTGTCAACAGTTTAAACTTTGAGTTTGAGATGGGCCCAGTAAATAAAACCACCATTATTATTTATTTAGTAAATAGGGTTCTGTTTGAATAGCTACAACCTAAAAGGGCAGATTTTTCTGTAAAGGGTCAGATAGTAAATGTCCTAGTTTTTGAGGACCATAAAGTCTCTACTGCAACTACTCAACAGAGTGAAAGTGGCCATAAACAATATAAATTAATGAGCATGGCTGTGCTCCAATAAAACTTTACAAAAGCAGTCAGCAGCCTGGGTTTGGCTGTGGGCTGCAGTTTTCCAGCCCCTCCATTAGAATATACCTATCTGTTGTCCCCTAATCACAGCATATAGTGTATTTGTATTTATTCATCTGAGGAAGGAGCTAGAAACCTGGCGTAGGGGTGGATCTGAAGGCCAGACTTAACTAAACATTAGCAGAGAAAGAATGGCAACCTTTAAGAATAATCTGAAGTCATTACACAGGCTTATGACTTGAAAATATCTAAACACTTGCTATAAGCCAAGGAAAAAATTTACCACTGGTGGCGATTATACTCAATTCTTTGAGAAACTTTTGAGGCAGTCATGAAACCCCCAGGTCTCTAATGAGCTGAGCAGTTAAATATATATAGAGGTTGAGCTGAGAACAAAACCAGGTGGGGAGGGGGCATAGCAGAGAAGGGAAATCAGAGAAGATAACCTCTTAATTTTTCTTGAAAAAGAACCATGGTTGGAGGTTTAAAATGGAATGTTAGAGAAAAATAAATTCAAATAGTGTTGATGATAGTCACCGAGGTACCTGCTGTGAAAATAACCTTCATAGAAACAGGAAAAAATGGCTATGGTTTGGGTCAGCATTTTTCCTTCCCCTTGTCCCCTTCTTTTCCTTTTTCCCTCCTGAAGCCACACTGACCTCTCATCTCCTGCTTTGGGGGTGATGATTAAGTTGACGTGAGCACCCCAATCAGAAGTCCCTGACCGTTGAGTCCTGTCCTGGGTTATTTAACCGTGATGGGTATTTCTGAGAAGGTCATCATTTCTTTCCATCGCCATGAGTGATCGGCTCAACAAGGAGTTCGTATTGCACCAAATACTTTCAAAAATGATTCATGTTAATGGCATGTCTCTGGGGATTGATGCTAAATAGAAGCTACAACTAAAGCTTAAAAAATGATTTAGCAATATGAAATCCCACAGACCAGGGCACACGTAGGCACAGTTGATGGTAAACATCAAAGAATAAATACAACTAAAAGTCATAAAATTGGAGAGACAATAAATCTGACAGTTCAAGACCTTTTGGGGGCCTGAATCATAAAAAATAAAATGACTTACTCAGGCGTTCCTGGCTTTATTTATTTATTTATTTATGATTTTATTTATTTATTTATTTATTTTTTGCCAGACATCTTTTACAGGGCAGTGAACTGAAGACGGTTTCATATTTCTGACATGTTAGTGTGGTTCACAAAGGTAGTTGCCTCACAAAATAAAATCAAATGGACATATTGAAGAAATACCCTCTTTTGTCCATAATACCAATCACTCCTTGAGGGGGGAGGTTGTTGGGAATTTATCAACCAAAATCAGCCTAGAAGCTTTTATAGTCTTCCCATGGCGGCCACAAAAATGTAGCAGAAAAGAGAACTGATATATCCAACTCATTCTAGTTTTGTTGTTGTTTTTTTTTTAATCTCCCTATAGTCCGTTTACTTTTTAAGGGGGTTATAATTGGGTCTTGAGGATCTGTTTTATATTAAAAAGGAAAAAGCATGATAATGTTTTAGATGAACTGAAAGGAGGAAAAGAAAAATGCCTGGGTCAAGTTAGTGTATTAAATTGAAGAAAATATTAATTTTAAATAAGAAATTATTTATCTTCACACATAAAATGTTTCTTTTGGAAAGCTTCTTTTAAAAGACCTAAATGTAGGCAATTCTAAATGTGTCTTTAAATAAGTGGAAAAGGAAAGAAAAAAGGAAGCAGCCTTATGCCTTTCTTTCTTCTCAAGACTTTCTATCTCAACTATTAATTCATAATTGAAACAATATGCAACCACCATTTAGCAGACATGGTGTTAAGACCTGTAGAGCAGGAGTGCCTGGGTGGCTCATTCAGTTAAGCGTTGGACTCTTAGTTTAGGCTCAGGTCATGATCTCATGGTTCGTGAGTTCAAGCCCTGAATCTGGCCGTGTACTGCCTGTTTGGAGCCTGCTTGGGATTCTCGCTCTGCCTCTCTCTCTCTGGCCTTACCCCGCTCACACTCTCTGTCTCAAAATAAATAAATAAACTTAAAAACAAAAACAAAAACAAAATAACGTCTAGAGTGTTTAACAATGAACCAGACAAGGTTCCATCCTTAAGCTTCCATCTGGGGAGCTCCTCAGAGGAACGATTAAATCTGTACTGAGTAAAAGGAAAATGACCTTGGCCACACCTCAGTTCTTCCTGTCTCTTGCTACTCCTCATGCACATCAATGAACAAGCTCGCAAATACATTCATTTTTACGTATCTTGTTTTCATTTCCCTACTAAACATTAAAACCCTTACTAATCAATATATTCAAGAAATATTGGTTTGCCTATTTTGTGTCAGAATTCATTCAACAATGACTAAGAGAACTACGCTTCTGCCAACAGAGGCTTGCAATTAAGAAAGATACCAGACAAAAATTATATAGTGGATCGTATAATTAATTATATTTGTTACAAAGACAACAGTGGGCATTGCCTGGTAGGTTAATCTAACACATGCTCCTTAGGTTTTCTTAGATGGCATAGTCAAGGGCATGTACTTTTGCAGCAGGAAATATTGCCCCCATAGGGATGAAAATAAGTTTGATTGGAGATGAAAAATATCTCTTTTAATGCATAAAGCACAGATTTTATATATATATATATACACACACACACACACACACACATAGAATACACATATATATATGTGTGTATATATATATATATACACACACACACATAATATATATACTATATATACACACACGTGTAATATATATATTATATTTAAACACACATATATAATATATACACTATATATACACATACATATGATATATATACTACATACAAATACACATATATAATATATATTATATATACACATATATATACTATATATAGTATATATATACTATATATGTGTGTGCCACATATATATATATATACTATATATAGTATATATATACTATATATGTGTGTGTGTCTATACATATACATATGCATATATATGTATAGACACACACAAAGAGCACATAACCAGATAGACAGTATATCTGAGCTATGAAACTTCTTGAGGGATTAATTAGAAAAAAAATGTGTAAAGCAGGCCCCTTCAGGGGGAGATGATAATGAAGATTGAGAAACACTGGTCTGAAAGGTGTTTACTGCTTGCATGCAATCCGTTTGTGCACACACGTTCTGTATGATGTTCTTTCACTCTTTCTCCTCAGCTCTGGGAAGTGCTGTCGTCAGCCCAATCTCTTACCCTGTTGATCCTGCTTCACCAGATCAGAGGAGGTGAGGGCTACATTATCAGATAAGCTTAAGGTTTGGGAGTTCCGGGTTTAAGAGACCCCACTGCCCTGATCAGTACTATAAATCTTCAGTGGGTAACAATAATAAGAACTACATTTATTGGTCAGAGTTCTTTAGGTACATTATCTTATTTAACCCTCAAGGCTCTGTCATGAGTACTGTTACCATCCCTGTTGTATAGATGATAAGACCAGGGCCTGGTTCAGTCAGCTAACTTGCTCAGATGCAACTTGTGATTTGAACTCAGATGTCAAAGCCTCTTCTCATAAGCTTTTCATGCTCCACTCTTTCCAGCAAAATTATCGTTCTAAATATCATTTGCAAAATGTTTTTGTTTCAGGAAAGGTCCTCTGAATTCCAAACACTGTCCCACAAAAAGAATGATCAAAACATGTATGTTTATAACAAACTAATGATCTTCCCTTGTTGGTGAATTAAAAATAGCCACAAGTATACCGCAGGGCTAAAACGTAAAGCTGTCCTAGTCATACCATCAAACAAAAAAAGAGGCGGCTGAAGAATAGTATATGTGAAAAATTCATATGAAAAATGAATAAGCCAGCAATCCCACTTCTGCGTAAATACCCAAAAGACTTGAAAGTGAGATCATGAAGAGATATTCGGATACCCGTGTTCATAGCAGCATTACTTATTCACAACACTCAAAAGGGGAAGCAATCCAAATGTCCATCGACAAATGAATGGATAAGCAAAATGTGGTCCAGCAATGCAAATATTATTCAGCTTTAAAAAGTAAGGAAATGATTTTTTTAAGTTTTTGAAATATTTATTTATTTATTTTGAGAGAGAGAGAGAGGCAGAGAATCCCAGGCAGGCCCTGCACTGTCAGTGCAGAGCCGAACGTCGGGCTCAAACCCATGAACCGTGAGATCATGACCTGAGCCAAAACCAAGAGTCAGATGCTTAACCTACTGAGGTGCCCCAAAAGTAAGGAAATTCTGTCACACACTATAATGTGGTCGCACCTGGAGGATACTATGCTAAGTGAAACAAACCAGTTACAAAAATACAAACACTGTATGGTTTCACTTACATGGGGTATCTAGAGTAGCCAAACTTAGAAACTGCAGGCAGAATGCTGGTTGCCGGGGGGAAAGGGGCTAGAGAGAGATGTCATTTAATGGGTACAGAGTTTCAGTTTGGAAGATGAGAAGGTTCTGGAGAGTGGCCGTGTAACGATGTGAACGTGCTGACTACTACTGAACTGCACCCTTCAAATGGATGGCAAACTTCGTTCTGTGTATTTTTACCACAATTAAAAATTCAAAAAAGAAAGAGAGCCCCGAGGTTTTTTTACTTATATACCTGCCAAGACGTGGAGTCCTTCTTTCACCCTCTTGACTGTGGGCTGGGCTCCATGACTGTTTGGACAGATAGAATTAGTAAATGTGATGCTATGCAGGTTCCAGTCCTAGACTTTGAGAACACTGGCAGCTTCTTCTTTCTTCCTGTTAGAACCCAGCTGCCAATCTTGGAGGAAGCTTAAGGAGCTACGTGGAGAAGCCTACATAGAACAGGGTCACGGCTGAGCCCTACTCAAATGGCAAAATCCTGAGCACATAAATGATTAGTGTTTTTTAAGCCACTGAGTTTGGGGCAGTAGATCCTCAAAACTGTACCCCAATACCAAGTGGAATGATTAAAAGACGAATCATGACTAATACATAAAACTGAAGGGGTGCCTGGGTGGCTCAGGAAGTTAAGTGTCTGACTTCGGCTCAGGTCATGATCTCACCGCTCATGAGTTCGAGCCCCACATAGGGCTCTGTGTTGACATTTCAGAGCCTGGAGCCTGCTTCAGATTCTGTCTCTGTCTCTGTCTTTCTCTCAAATATAAATAAACATGAAAAAAACTGAAAAAAAATTTCCTGATGCCATATCACGCAGCTCAAAATTCCCAAGGTGAGAGTTTGACCACCCTTTAGCTTTTCACAGAGAAAGGTGATACATAGACCCTTTTAGCAGAAATCCTCCCTAGAACCCCAAACGTGTGCTTTTTGTTTCCAAGGCACATACTGGGCAACAGTGCCTGCCCAGACATTACCATAGCGAGCAGAATTGGATTCGGTCCAACTGGACGTGACCTTTAAAGAACTTTTAATGGAAACTTTTGAAACAAAAAAGTAATTTCAGAATAATTTGTACTGTGGGTAAAAAAGAAAACATTTCACCGAACAGATACATCAAAACTCATTTTAAGTATTCTGTGGAGTTGTCAGAGTTCAGTCCTACCTTCTCCTTTTTAAGGAGGTGCTCATATTTCTGTAACTTTAAGTGAACAGACCAGAGCCTCAGTCCCATTCTTTGTTACTGCAGCATTTATGACTTGTCTCCTTCTGTCAATTTCATATAGAAAACAATAAGCTATGGACTGAGTTATGTCCTCCCCCCACAAAAGTCAGTCGCTGTAGCTCCAAACCCCAGTGAAATTGTGTTTGGAAATAGGGCCTTTAAAGAGGTAATTAAGGTTAAATGAACTCATAAGGGTGGAGCCTGATCTGATAGGATTAGTACCCTTATAAGAGGAGACACCAGAGAGCTCCCTCTTGCCGTGTGCACACACTGAGGAAAGGCCATGTGAGGACACAGTAAGAAGGTGGCTTTCTATAAGTCAGGAATGCAGCTCTCACCAGAAAACTAATGAGCCAGCACCTTGATCTTGGACTTTCCAGTGTCTACAACTATGAGAAAATAAATTTCTGTTTAAGTTTAAGCTACCCAGTCTGTGATATTTGTTATAACAGCCCAAATAGACTAATTTTGTATGTTCATAGTGCTTGAGTAGAAGGAAATCTATAGGTTATTAGTCCTTCCACATGTGTTGTCTTTCCTTATGCAGTAATAGTATTTTTAGTTGGGCGCATGCCCCTTCCCCAGATAAAAAAGTGTATTTCCCAGTCTCCCTTGTAGATATGGCCATTTTACAAAGTATGACTTGAATAGAAGTGAACATTCAACTGCCTGTCCATGCCCTTTAAGAGAACAGTGTGCCTTCTGTGTCCCCTTTCCCGTTGCTGATGTCTGGAATATGGAAGTGATATTAAGAGCTAGAGAAGCCATCTTGGATTATGAGCAGGAAGTCATCAGAGAAGATGGCAAAGTCATGCACTCCCTTGTAAAGAGAGCTACCCTACCAGCTCAGACTCCTTTGACTGAGAAGCAACTTCAATATTATTTTAGCCATGGTTACTTTTGGTTCTACCTTACAGAAATCAAACTGATACTCTCACTAATTTGTATAATCATCCACAGCAGGGGTTATCAGTCATTATCTGTACAGGACCAGATAATAAACATTTCAGGCTTTACATTCTCTCTTGCAACCACCCAATGTTGTCATTACAGCACAAAAGCAGCCATAGACGGCTGTGAATGTATGAGCAGCATGGCTGTATCCCAGTAAAATTTTATTCATAAAAATAGGTGGCAGGCTGGAACTGGCTTCTAGGCTGTATTTGCCCATGCTGACCTATTGTAACTAATTCCTTTGTCTTAAAGGTAATGAGACTGCTACATACAGAATTCGAACTGTGGTCACACACAGCAAAGGCAGCGCAAATACCAGCACCGTTCTCCAAATTCCCAGGTCAATATTCTACCCATTTATCTCATTCTCTATAACAGGGGCTTATAGATACCTCTCTGTAGTTATTTCATGTTTGCTCATTATAATGAGGCTTACTCATAAAAACTTCTTTACTTTGTCTCTTTACTATCTTCATTATATTTTCCTTTTAGTTGTTGTTTCATTCTGAAATCTGTGCTTATCATAGGTCCATATCCCTCTAGTCTCATGGGTCACTTGTATTATGTATTAGATATTGAATTTTATTAAGCTAAAGATACCCAGACATTGATCTTTACTACTATCAACTGCCTTGGCTGCTTTTTTAGGACTAAGGTTCTGAATAGAGTAACTTCATTATAACAATAATGAAGATGTAATATTGTTTGTAGAAACAAATAGAAAACCTTGCATATATGCAATTCTATGTAGAAACCCAAACACTCTGTTCTCCAGGCTCACTTTTGTATTGCCATCAAAAATTACTTAGGTGTAGGGGTGCCTGGGTGGCTCAGTTGGTTGAGTATCCGACTTTGGCTCAGGTCATGATCTCACAGTTCGTGAGTTCGAGCCCCGTGTCGGGCTCCGTGCTGACAGCTCGGAGCCTGGAGCCTGCTTCAGATTCTGTGTCCCCCTCTCCCTCTGCCCCTCCCCTGCTCATGGTCTGTCTCTCTCTCTCTCTCTCAAAAATAAATAAACATTAAAAAAATTTAAAAAAAATTACTTAGGTGTAATTACAAACTTCCTGATCTTTTCTTCAGCCAGTCACGTGAGATTAAAAAAAAAAAAAAGTAACATTCTTATTACAGGGATACATTTTCTACTTTTTCTGGAATTATAATTGATCTTGATCACTATATACAAATCCCTCCTTGAACTTAAGACAGGAAAGTATTTGTCTCTCACAAATGAATACCTTTTTTCTTGAACAATGCAAAATGTGGAATTCAACTGACTCCCTACTTTTCTTATGATACTAGGAAATTTAAAGCTGCTCAAAGCTGGTCTCTCCTAGCTAGGCATCCAGATCTCCGGGTAATAGCTACTCCCCTTTGGCTGGTGTTCATTCTTTACATAAATTGTCTTATTCCCCCATTGCATAGTGTATTTGATATTGCTAATCTCTCCAGTTATACTTTGGAGTTGCTTGGGATCTATACCAATTGTATAAATGGCAACATGAAGTAGCTCTCAGCTGCCCAGCTGGAAGGGGGGGGGGTCATATATCCACGGAAACACTCAACAATATCATTCACAGTAGTACCTTGAGACTTTCCTTGAGTCTCAAAAAAGAAGGGTCAAATCAGAAGAAAACGGGTCAAATGAACACAATGAAAGGCAAATGATTGTCCATATAGATAAGCTATTTGGGTCATCCTCCGTTTAACTCTCTTCTAGGGTTTTCCATCTCCTGTGGTTGTATTTCTGGAAATACGGTCCCTAGATTGCTTTTAAAACTGTAGATTCTTTAATTTCATCCCAGACTTACTGAAGTAGAATGTCAAAGAGTAGGGCCCGGTAACCTGAGCTTTCACCAGTTTGCCAGGTCATATGAATGCCTGCCAACATGGGCTGCTAGCCTTTGGATTATAGCCAGATCGATTAATGTTTAATACCCACCCCCCAGATCCAGGCACTATCTGCCATGCCACCCCACAAATATGATGCTCCAACTCTATGGAATCACCTGAGGTTCTCTGGATTTTTCTTGCTTCCTTAAGCAGGGAGCTCCCTGTACCTTCTGCTGAGAAGTTCCATCCTGACCTCGCCCATCTGAGACATTACAACTGTCTGGTAAAGAACAGCTCATACATTCCTTCCTCTGACAAGGTCTTCCCTGCTTTTGCCCAAGCTACACTCCCCAGGCCCACAGTCAGGAACTTTCCTTCCATGCTCCTTAGCCCTCCTAGATTTGTCCATGCCACAAAGCACTTAGCTAGCAGACTACATCATGATTCGGGGTTTTCAGGCCTTCTCTATTAACCTAGAAATTTCTTAAGATCTGCCTGGTTAATGGCTCATTTTTTCCCCCTTGTACACAGTTTAAGCTAAAAAAAAATGAAGTGACTATACAATACGAAGTGCATTCTGTTTGTGTCTAATGGCTGATGGTCTCTAATTAAACTCTAAAGTAAAATTAAAAGTCAAAATCTGCTTGTTTAGCCCTCCCCCCAACTCCTGGACAGTCATGAGCAAAACAATAACTTAGTAAACTTGTGTGTCAGCCTCTTTGCATGGCACGTATGCACTCTCCTTGAAACAACCGTGCCTCTAATTTATGAACTGCCACTTTGAACTAACTCCTATTTCAGTTCCAATAGCTCAATGGCTATTTGAATAGCTCTATAAGGGTTCAAGACTTTTTAAAAAATGATTCCATATCTCATAAAACTATGATGAATATGGTTATAAATTTCAGGAATGAGGCCTAGCTTCTTTGTGCAACCACATTTGGGTTCAGGGAACATTCCAGCCATGGCATCTCATTCCTTAGCAGAGTGGATGCCCCCACTCTATGCTAATTATCAGACCACATTAGAATCTCCTCCTCTGATGATAAAAGCGCTGCCTGCCTTTGAATAAAGCACTTCAAAGTCTCCCTTTCATAAGATTTTTGAAATCTCAGCCCATTGAGACTGTCACGGCTTGACATGCTTGTGCATTTGTCATACTTTCTAGAAGCCTTGCTCCAATTCTGGACTAGGCTAAGCTGAAATCTTCTACTGATAACATTCTCCTAAGGGGGAAAAAAGATGGTATGATGTCATAAAATAAGGAAAAGAATGACTAAATTTGGTCCAGGAATTTTAAATGTGTTGTCATTTCCATGATCTCAGAAGGAAAGGATTAAGTTCATCTGAGATGTTTCTCTGGACAATGCAGTACCGGGGCCCATAAACAAAGTCAGTTGGTGGATGTATGCCAGTGTCCTGAAAGGAAACCGTGGGATATTTGAGAATAATTTAATTAAAATTTATAATTTACAGAGGTATTTAAAGAAACCAACTCTGTACAGCGTAGTACCCTGGGACTATCTATGGGGGGAGGCATTAGCATCTCAGACCTGAAGGGACAAGGAAGAGAGAGTGGTTACAGACACCCAAGAGGTGGTTAAATGGAGCTGACCACCTACCAAGGTCTCTGGCCTTCCACTGAGGGACATAATCACCCCACACCCACCCAGCAGGAAGGTAGTTATGGAAATAAATGCTTCAGACTCACTCTTTCCCCATCTTCCAGATCCTGCCTGTGTTTCCCATCGGCTGAACTTGCAGCCAAAAGCCAAGGAAATCTACTGTTCTGCCATGTGGATCTGACAGACCACAACGCAGGATGGAGAAGACAGAGATGAACTTCATGAGACACAAAGAAGACGTCCAGCCTAAAGGGTTACGTGGAGGATGAAAGTGAGCAAGGAACAGTGGAATTTTTGTTTTGTTGAAGGAATTGACATCAACTTTGTGCGGGTACAGTGTAACAAAGACTTACTGACCATAAGGCCTCCAGTGACTTATACAGTCTCTGCTTTAGGTTCTATTAAGGTTTTGAGAATCTGGATCAACGATAATACGTGGAATTTTGAAAGAATATTTTTAGTGAAATGTTGAAATGTAGCAATAATAAATGCTTAACTTGACAACTATCTGAGAATGGACAGTGTCAATCTATATGCCAATTATGCAAATAAAATTCTTAAAATGTATGCACAAACAACAATGGTCCTTCTGCATCATCTACATTTAGATAAGGTTATGGTGGGACCTCCTGATCTCAGCACCAACTCTAGCCATAAACCAAATCAGTGACAATCCGCGTGGTGTGACTCAACCAAGGAGCGAGACGCCCCAGCGCCAATTGTCCCCAGTGCCCCCAAGATCAGGCACTCTTAAGTAGAATTCTGCCATTATAGATCCATCTTTGTGTTTCAGATGCCCTGGATTTGCTGGTATCCCTTCTTAAAATTCACGTTCTCTCTTTCTTTTAATGTTTGTTTGTTTGTTTGTTTATTTATTTAAATTTTTTTAACGTTTATTTATTTTTGAGACAGAGAGAGACAGAGCATGAACGGGGGAGGGTCAGAGAGAGGGAGACACAGAATCTGAAACAGACTCCAGGCTCTGAGCTGTCAACACAGAGTCCGACGCGGGGCTGGAACTCACGGACCGCGAGATCACGACCTGAGCCGAAGTCAGACGCTTCACCGACTGAGCCACCCAGGTGCCCCTAATGTTTATTTATTTTTGAGAGAAAGAGTGCGATCAAGGGAGGAGGAGAGAAAGAGGGGGACAGAGGATCCGAAGCAGGCTCCATGCTGACAGCAGAGAACCCGGTGTGGGGCTTGAATTCACAAACCATGAGATCATGACCTGGGCTAAAGTCAGATGCTCAACCATCTGAGCCATGCCCATAAAGGTTCCCCTAAAATGCATGTTCTTTTAAGGTGGTATCATAGTAGTTATTGACATATTGAGTTAATTAAGAGTAATAGGAATTATATGATTCACTCTATTTAACCCAACAACTATCTATACTTTTTAAAGGGAAGAAAGTGGACTTGTTGCACAGGCCACTGTCTGAAGCAGACAGACTGAGATGAGGTATCACCAGATCGTGAGACAATCTCTGTGTAGTGAGGGGACATGAGGTGGTAGCTGGAAGTCAGAGTCACAGGTACAGCAGGGAAGGGAGGGTCAAATACATTCAATAGATCATATTTATTATATGCCACGTATTTTGTGCAAGGCATCATGCTAAGCTGTTTACCTGCATTGTCTCAGGTAATCTTTACATCAACCCTGTCAAGGAGGCCCTATTGGCCCGTACTTTTCCAGATGAGAAAAACGAGGTTTAAGGAAGCTCAGTAACTTGCTTACGGTCACAGAGAGGGTAGATGAGAGAGACTGTGGATTCCACATCCCCTGCCTCAGTTCCTCTGAGATATGGTCACACTTTCTCTTGCCCTTTCTGCAAAGACGGGCAAACTAGAACTGGTAAAGGATTAAAAACAAAACAAAACAAAACAAAACAAAACAAAACAAACCGAGAAAAGGCCTGAGTGCGAAACACAGGCACACTGTCCCCTCAGAAGATATTCAGTTATCAGTTCATTGTCCAACAAACCTCTATTGAAAGCTTACTCTAGCCTGGGCTTATACTTAGTTTGGGGGTTACAAAAGTGAAGAAATATTGCCCTCCTTCATAAGTGGGCAGCAGTGAAGACTGTGATCCATGTGTGTGCTCTGAGAATACAATAGCAACGTTTATTAGGCTGTTACAGATCAGAGAGAAAGAGTATAGGAATATGCAGATTTCTTTGGTAAATTTGGTGCTTGAAGAAGATGAGGCAAAAGAGGAATCACTTACATTAGTTAGTATTAGCTAAGCTACGCTGTAGTAACAAAAAAAAATCTCAGTGGCTTTACAAAGGGACAGTTTATTTTTCACTAATTCAAAGTCCACTGTGGGGGCATCTGGGTGGTTCAGTCATTTAAGCGTCCAACTTCGGCTCAGGTCATGATCTAGCGGTTGGTGGGTTCAAGCCCTGTGTCGGGCTCTGTGCTGACAGATTGGAGCCTGGAGCCTGCTTCAGATTCTGTGTCTCCTTCTCTCTCTCTGCCCCTCCTCCACTCATGCTCTGTTTCTTTCTGTCTCTTAAAAATAAATAAACATTAAAAATATTTTTTAAAAAGTCTACCGTGGGTCTAGATGACTCTTGAGAAAAGCCATTCTCCAAATGATGACCCAAAGATCAAGCTAGCTGTCTCTTTTTGGAGGTTGGAAAGGGGATTTTATTATCCCAACACAAGGCCTCCTTCACTATTGCCAGAGCAGAGGAAAAGTGAGAGGAGAACAACACATGGGCTTTTTCCTGATTCAGTCTGGAAATGACATGCATCATTTCTGCTAAGATTTTGCTAGCCAGAAATGGTTACATGGACCCATCCACTTACGAGTATTCTGAGAAGGACTAGAAAGCTGTGTATTTGGGAACTCTCGTAATGTCTACCGCAGTACTTAACAGCAAATGCATACTGACTGTCTATGATAGTACAGCCTTCTGTAGTACAGAGACTATTATTTGTGACTCGGAACAGCTCTTCTTAAGGGTGTCAAAGAAAACTCGGTAGGGAAATAGACCCGATGATGATAAGAGAGGCCTGGACGTGGCCTATTCCAATCTCCATCCCAGTGAGACAATGGGCTCTTCTTGAGAACTGATTCTTGTAGACAAAGTAAAAAAAAAAAAAAAAGGCAGAGAGGAAGATGCATTCGCTTTTCCCCCTGCCATCAGAAATTGGTGAGACTTCCCTCGGCAGCAAAAGGCTTCATCTTCAAGGGTGACATTTGAAAAGGTGGTTTAGCTTTGGACAAGTTGCAGAGAAAAAAAGAAAAATTCCAAAAGTTGCAGTTCACAAATCAGACACACATTAAAGGTCTGGACACACTAATTAGTTCTTAGTCAATACACTGTAAGGCTACTCTGAAGTTATGGTTAAATTGCATGAGAAGAAACATGTTTGGAACGGAGAGTGGAAATTGAGAATTTGGGAAATTAAACTCATTACTCTATATACTCCTGTTATGACTCAATTCTTTTTCATTGCCCCTTTTTGAACCTTTTCTGTCTGTTGTGCTCCTGAGCTGAGTAATGGAATTTAATATTAGGTTCTTTTTTTCCAAGTGCAGGTGTTATTTGGTCTTGCAAAAGAGTAGCAGGACATTTAACAGTCTACACAAAGAAGCTTAGACAATATTCAAGGAAATGTTCCTTCCTAACATGCTGGGCTAGTGTTGTTTCAAAGGAGAATAGTAAAGAGCTTGGAAGTTTTGACAGGGGGATGAAATATACTAGAAGCAATAGACAAAGAGGCAAAATTAGAATGGAAAGAACACTGGCTACGAGTCTGAAGGCTGGGTCCAGATCCCAGCTCCTCTGAAAAATAATGCGTGACCTTGGGCAAATCACTTCACACGGTGGGCGCTGTGATGTGCTACCCACATTCTCCCTTCAGGAGGGAAGGACCTATTTACCGCACTTCTGGGAGTAATCTTAGCAGAGAGCCTTAGCCATCATCACTTTCAAGGATTGCTTCAGTTGAAGGGTGCACCTTCTCCCAGAGAAGTCCGCATCCAATGGCTAGTCTATGAAGAAGCCTGGCTGTAACTCTTGGCCCGACTTGGGATGGCTCACAAAGGCCATTTTACCTCCATAGGTCCCCATGAAGTCATCTGGGGCCTTTGTTAAGAATTCGTTATTTCTTAACTTCCCCCTTTGCCCAGTTCTGCTTCTTTCCTCCCTGTCACCTAGGGTGTTGATCCCAAGAGCATTCCTTGATAAACATCCTGCTCCAAGGCTCCACGTCAAAGTCTCTTTCCTGGGAAATCCAACCTGCGATTATAGACCCAACTGGAGTCTATGAATCTAGGACTCAGTTTCCTGTTCCAATCAGGAAAATAAATAAATAAATAAAAATAATCCTGAAACGGTTGTGGGCTTTTAACATGAGGCTCATACATGGACATGAGACACCCTGAAACCATCCATAAAGTTTTATAAGTATAAAGGAGCCATTTCCCGGGGGAGATATGTTGATCTTGACAGATTGCCTCAATGTTTTTCACCCTAACAGGTTAAGGAGTCCTTGATAAGAGATGACCTCTAGCAGGCACTTTAATTTTTTTTTTTTTTCAACGTTTATTTATTTTTGGGACAGAGAGAGACAGAGCATGAACGGGGGAGGGGCAGAGAGAGAGGGAGACACAGAATCGGAAACAGGCTCCAGGCTCTGAGCCATCAGCCCAGAGCCCGACGCGGGGCTCGAACTCACAGACCGCGAGATCGTGACCTGGCTGAAGTCGGACGCTTAACCGACTGTGCCACCCAGGCGCCCCTAGCAGGCACTTTAATTACAATATTCCAGGATTTCACAAGGCACAAGTTTGGGTCTTCAAAGGGCTGCTCTCTGTGCTCCTAATTTGCCACTATAAAAGTTAATTCATATTTATGAGTTAATAATAAAGGTCTCCTCTCAGAGAAAATGTATTCATTCAACATTGTTCCAGAAATAATTGCCTAGCCTTAATTTTTTTTAAATGTTTATTTATTTTTGAGAGAGAGAGAGAGAGAGAGAGAGAGAGAGAGAGAGAGAGAGAGAACACACATGAGCGGGGGAGGGGCAGAGAGAGAAGGAGACACAGAATCCCAAGCAGGCTCCGGGATCTGAGCTGTCAGTACAGAGCCTGACACGGGGCTCGAACTCATGAACCGTGAGATCATGACCTCAGCCAAAGTTGATGCCCAACTGTCTGAGCCACCAGGCGCCTCTGCCTAGCCTTAATCTTTAACCCTTTGAAAGGGTTCTAAGGTTAAGGTATTTCAGGGGGCAGAAATGTGATTCCAAACAGGCCGGTGAGAGATAGAGAGAGAACGTGAAGCAGGCTTGCAATCCTTACTCTGACAATTCTAAAACCAACCCAGAACCAATTTCAGTTCACAGTGGCCTCCCATCCTTACCCTCGCCCGCTACTATGAGAAATAGGTTTGCCCCTAGGAGAGCAGCAGGAGCGAGTCCACTATCTGCCCGGTGCTCTGTACACGGGTCTTACTGAAGGCTTGGGCCAACACGTCGGCAAACACTGCTGTCTCCATTTTACATACAAGCAAATTGAGACTCAAGAACTTTCAAAATTATGCTCAAGGCCACAAAACTAGCAAAACCCACTGGGGTTCGAGCTTGTGTACCCTGTCCACTTCCAAATTCTGGGCGTGTTCCGACCTAACACCTTGCTTCTGCGCGCGGTGTCAGACCCTCGTTCTGAGCTTCTCGGGGCAAACTGGCAGCGCATGGAAACAGCAGCCTTAACATCGATTCAGCCATTAGAGCCGCTGCTTTCATCTACCTGACGCCAAGACCGTTCATAAAAGACGTCTAGGAAAAAAGCAGTTGGAGAAAAAACACAAGACAGTTGGCTACTGGTCAGAAAAATAATGTAGGTGACCTGATGACTATTTTTAAAAAAATTTTTTAAATGTTTTAATTCATTCTTGAGAGACAGAGACCGAACACGAGCAGGATAAGAGCAGAGAGAGAGGGAGACATAGAATCTGAAGCAGGCTCCAGGCTCTGAGCTGTCAGCACGGAGCCTGACATGGGACTCGAACTCGTGAACCGTGAGATCATGACCTGAGCCGAGGTCAGATGCTTAAGCGACTGATCCACCCAGGTGCCCTGACCTGATGACCGTTTTCCTAAGTGTTCAGAGTTTAGAAACGGAGGTTGTTTTTTTTTTTAATTTTTTTTTTTCAACGTTTATTTATTTTTGGGACAGAGAGAGACGGAGCATGAACGGGGGAGGGGCAGAGAGAGAGGGAGACACAGAATCGGAAACAGGCTCCAGGCTCTGAGCCATCAGCCCGGAGCCTGACGCGGGGCTCGAACCCACGGACCGCGAGATCGTGACCTGGCTGAAGTCGGACGCTTAACCGACTGCGCCACCCAGGCGCCCCGAAACGGAGGTTTTTAAAAAGAGTTTTTTTTTTTTTTCAGCTGTACTTGGACTGTGTCAACAAAATCCAAGCAGAGCACTCATGAGTTACTGTGATACAAGAAGTATAATGTCCACTCCCATAATAAGGAGTTAATACTACTAAATGCACACAGTTCATTCTATTCACCTAAATTGGGTACACAGTGGAAACGAAAATAGTCGACCATTACATCATATTTTTATCTTTTTTGCCATTGTAATCACCAGCACTATGATCTGAATAATACGCATTACTTCTTACATGTGTATAATACATGCCCACTTAAATTTATACTATCTCATTTAATCCAATAATATTGTGGAGGAGGCTGAGCAGGTATCATATCCATATAACGGATGAAAAATCAGAAGGTTAGATAGCTTAAGGGATTTACCCAAGACTTCTTATTAGTGTTCTGGCTTCTAGTCTTTCCCCAAATTTACTGATAGGTAAAGACAAAACAGGCCCATATAAATGACCCCAAACTATGCAAAGAACTCCATGTTAACCCCATCCTCCATATTTCCACATAGCGACCAGAATGATGATTGTACAACGTGTATCACATCTTGTCATTTCCCTGCCCTCAAGCCTCCGGTGGCTTAACATCACACTGAAATAACAATTCTCAATCATTTCTCTGGCCTGGAAGTTCTTACAGGATCTGGCCCCTGTTGGCTTCCCTTGCCCACCATTGGTCCTGGTTCTTGAACCAATAAGCACACTCCTTCTTATGCTTTTGTATCTGTTCTTCTTTCCCTCTCTCTCTGTCTCTCTCTCTCTCTCTCTCTCTCTCTCTCTCTCTCTCTGGAACTCATTCTCCTGCTATTCCCAGGAAAGATTTTCCTTACCATCCTACCTGAAAAAGCACCCTGTTATTCTTGTACTTAAAATTATATTATCCCTGCATTTATTTTCATCTCTGTTTCATATTCACTATTCCTATCTGTTTACTTATTCTTTCTCCCCTAGAATATGAGCACCATGAAGGCAGGAATTTTCTCTGTCTTGTTCACGGCTAGATCCACAGGACCAGACTTACAGTTTGTGGCTTAATAAATATCTGCTAAATTTTTAAGGGAGTTAACTGAAAATGTCAGTTAAGTAGTTGAGATTATAAAGAGGGGATTATAATTTTCACATTTGCTGTAGTCAGAACTTCCCTTTTCATTAACTGGAGAGGTCTTTGTGAAATACGTGATGTATTATGAGGCTTTTATGAGACACAGTCCCTTCCTGGCTTCATCACTTATAAGCTGTGGGAGGTCCTCTGAGTTACTTAGCTTTGCTCCCACTCTCCAACTAGATTTCCTCATCTGTAAGATGGACATAACTGTAGTAGTTGTGGGAATTAATAAATTGCATGTAAAAATCAAGCAGTATCTGACACACAGTAAGTGCTGAATAAATGTTTGCCAATGGAATTATAATAATTATAAAGAGTTACAAATGTAGTCACTCCAACTATTTATTTTCTCGTTTATCAACCCTGTGCTAATGAGCTAGGCACTGGAGAAGCACAAAAGAGTAAGATTTCCTTCATGTTTTAGGAAGAGCTTGGACTGGTAGGGGAGAGAGGGTATATACAGTATCACTTTTCTCCCTGGGACTACCAGAAATTTCTATCGTATGAATATATATAAAGCATTCGGTGAAATAAGTTGTAAAAATAAATCATTAATTAATGTGATCATTATTACATTGAATTTTTTTTTCTCATTTAATCTTCAAACACCATTGAAGACACAGCCATGTAGAAACAAAGATTCGAACCTCAAAAAATGTACGAAAGGGAAGGCAGACATCAGTCCCCTCAGAAACAGACCCTAGCGTGTGTCAGAAACAGACCCTGGCGTGTGTCGCCCGCACTGCGTCATGGAAGATGCTGGAGTCTTCACCTGCCATGCTTTCAAGAAGAAGATTTTACCTGAAAATCCCGATTCCAATTTCTCTTGAAAGATTGGATGGTCTAGGGGCACCTGGGTGACTCAGTTGGTTGAGCGATCGATGTCAGCTCAGGTCATGATCTCGTGGTTGTGAGTTCGAGCCCCGCGTCGGGCTCTGTGCTGACAGCACTGAGCCCGGAGCCTACTTTGGATTCTGTGTCTCCCCCTCTCTCCGCCCCTCCCCTGCTCACACTCTGTGTCTCTCTGTCTCTCAATAATCAATAAACGTTAAAAAAAACTAAAAAAAAAAAAAAAAAAAAAAAAAAAAAGATTGGATGGTCTAACAGCACTGGGCCTGAGCTTCCTCTGACAACCAAACTCTGAAGCTCAGTGTGGTTGCCCCCAACAATTAACTCCCCAGATTTTTTGAATTGCCGTTTTTTTTTTAATATTCTTACAATTTTTTTTCTATCCTCTTTCCAATAGGCACATGGTAAAATCTCCAACAATGATTGTAACTTTTTCATTTTCTCCATATAACCATGTCAGTGTTTATTTTATATATAGTTAAGCTTGTGCTGTGAGGTTCATATACATGACTGCAATACATTTTCAGTACATTGCTCTTTTTATGATGATTTAGTGTTCCCTTTTTGTTCCTAGCAATTGTTTTGCTTTAAAATCCGTTTTTTTGTCTGAGTTAGTATTGCTACAATGGTTTTCTTTCAATTATTACTTGCCTGCTTTATTCTTTTTCTTATTGTTTTTACCTCTCACCTCCATTCCAGCCTTTACTCCTCCCTGAGTAGCAATTTTGAAAATCCCTTCCCTTGCTCCCTCAGACCTAAAGAGCATTAGCATCTTGGGCTACCATCTGAGGGGTTGCTGAGAATTCAGAAGACCCGGTTACACCGCCAGCAGGCAGCATGGCCCGGCACCAGGGGAATGGTTGGCTCCAATTCCTACTGGTCTTGATTTGTATCTGCCTATGGTTTTCTCTGCTTTTAAGTTTTCTCCTTAAAAAGGAGCATTTATCTGTCATTGGTGTGCATAAAATTCGAAGTTGGTTGTGGCTATTTTTCGAGGCACAAACCCAACAAAACACACAGCTTCGACATCCATGATATGTGAAAAAGACTGTATCAGATAAATACAGGCAGTTCCCAGCTCTGTGAGGGGAACATGAAATTGTAAGACCTTTCCTCAGCAAAATCAGTGAGGCTGATTTCCTAGCATACGGATTCCATGAACAGCTCCTTCTACCCTTCAGAGCTGGAGAGCAGGCAGTGGAATATGAGTATCACTCCCGGGGTCACAATAAAATTGAAGGACAAATGTCTTTAAATAAGTTGTATATTATCAGTTTAGGAGTTACGTGAATACAGATGATGATTATATCCCTACCCTCAATGGTGCACTTCAGATACTATATCAAACCACTAGTGTTATTTTATTAATTAATAATGTGGTGACATTAGAGAAAGAGAGAGAGCAGGGGAACCAGAAAAAGCAGACAGTGAGGTAGAAAGGAGAGCCGGCACATAGGAAAAAATTATTTACCATGAAGTTAAAAAATGTGCACGTAGTTTGAGAGTGTAAATTTAAAACAACACAATGCTTCGTACACATTGAAAATCAGCCTGTCTTGCTATGTCCATTCAGATTTCGCTAATCTAACCACTTCAATTTATTGTTCACTAATTAGATAGAATTGTTGTCCAGAATAAAGAAATCACCACCCAGTAATTACTTCATTGTAAAATGTAATGAGCACCCAAACACTGACACATACTGTAAAAATCGCAGCACAATAAATAGAACACTGTTTTCCAACAATAACCCGGCAGTGAATTCTGCTAGTGTATTTCTTTGTGAAACATGTTTATGTGATAGTCTTCCAATTTTATGGTGGAAGTTTATCACCATAAGGTGCATTTCATGACAGCCGAATAACTACATTCAGTTAGGCTTGTCACCATGTGCCTTCCGTATCAAGACACATGCTGATTGTATCAAATACTGTTGACTGTCTTAGTGCCACGAATAGAAAAGATGATTACACTGTTCTGTGTAGATAGGATGCAATATTATTCACACTGCAAGAAATCGAAGGTCAAGGTTGTCTAACGACATTAGAAAGATTGGGTATTGAAAGCTTCTTAATGCAGTGATGATTCACTAATGGGCCAGTGGCAGGTATACCTTAATGTGTGGATGATTCTTTATGTAAATGGGTAAAATAGAGGTATTTTCATACCAAATCATGGAGTGTTGTTGGGTGGGGTTATGGGTTATTAATTTATTTTTTTGAAAATAAATCAAGGCAGTGCTTTAGGCACCACCACCCCCCCCCTCTCAAATGCATTTATTGCACAGGGCTGTACCAGCAGACAGGAGATCTGAAATTTTACCTGTGTCCTAAATTTCTGTGATGGCATTGACAGACAATGAGTGTGCCCCATGCCCCGGAATTCCCTGTTGTTTCTGGGTTTTAGTATAGTACTATTGACTTTTACTCTGTTCTAGGATGTACTGCAAAGGATATCCTCATTAAGCTCTACAATCAGATTGAGGTCTCTGAAACAGCAAAGATGACTAGCCAGAGAATCAAATTTGAAATTTATATATATACCATTGCCAAACAGCTGTGAGGGTCTGATCCCAGCTTTGCAACTGACACAAAATCTACGACCCTAGAAATTTAATTTCTCAAAAATCTCATTTTGATAGGTCATATGCAGTAACGTGTGATCTTGTTTGGGTCTTACAGTTCTTTTATAATCATGTAGTATACCCCCCCAAAAAAAAAATAAAAAAGAAGAAGAAAAGATATTCACTAGAATGGTTTTTACAATAACATATTTTCCACTGATTTTTCCTTCACATCCATATACTCATGAACTAACTTAAAAAATAATAAAATCGTGATTTCACTAATTTATCAGAGCCACACACAATTTAATACGTGGAGCAAATATCCAGATTGAATTCAATTGTAGGTTGAATGCTATTGGAATGTCTATTGACGTAACGGTTATGTCATGGGGACTTTATTAGCTGTCAAAGGATAAAAGTTAGTTTGGTATAATAAATAGCACATGTGTGTTTACCAATTAATCATAGCACTTTAAAGAATATCTGCAGTTCTTGGGGCGCCTGGGTGGCTCAGTCGGTTAAGCATCCGACTTCGACTCAGGCCATGATCTCGCGGTTCGTGAGTTCGAGCCCCGCGTCCGGCTCTGTGCTGACAGCTCGGAGCCTGGACCCTGCTTCGGATTCTGGGTCTCACTGTCTCCCTGTCTCTCTGTTCCTCCCCCATTCACGCTCGGTCTCTCTCTCTCTCTCAAAAATAAAATAAAATAAATAAAATAAACATAAAAAAAAGGATATCTGCAGTTCTCTAAACAAATGGCCTTTACTAACATGATCCACAAAGAGTCCTGGAAAAAGACTGTTAGTAATAGTCAAATGGCCAAAGTGAGAGGTACCTTGATCTGTAATTAGGACAGGATATTGGATGGAGGCCCAGCTCGTAGAGGTAGAAGAGTATACTCAAACATTTAAGTCATAAAGAGTAGGAAACCCAGCATTTTCCATTAGGTAGCAATTGGAAAGAGTATCTTCAAAAAGTTCTGAGAGCGATTGCAGGCTATTCCCATAACTATTCCTAGCAGTGCTAAGGAATCTGAAAGAGGAACATAAATTTCAGTTCTAGGCTCCTGACTGGTTGCCATTGCTACAGACTATTCTAGGTATTGAGGCCTCCACCAGTCCTCCAGTCACTCAGTAAAAAGAGGAAGAAACCACAAAACAGAGAAAAACTACGTGTGTGACCGGCCTTGGGATGACGTTGGACAATGATGTGCATTACTGCCTGGGGCAGGCCCAAGGAAGCTGGGATAGGGATAACGATTATGGAAAGGAGCCAAGGAAAGCATCTCTGTTCTACAAAGAATAATATGGATGAATGTAGAATAAAGAGTAAAATTGGGTGTAGAGGAATAAGAACTACATAGACTGAGGCTCCAGGAATGGGTCACGGCCCACAAAATTGGGGATCTCTGCCAGAGAATTCTCCCTATTCCTCAATGTCTGATATAGGTGTTCCTGGGTGGGGGTGGGGGGTGGGGGGGGGAGGGTTATTTGTCTGATACGTTCAGCTGCCTGATTCCTAAGTAAATAATCAGGTTACTTATTTCAATGATTGTAACAGTTGAGTTGTTCAGCCATTTGGTCATTTAATAAATCTTTGCCCATTTACCATCATACCAATTATCAATCATGTTAACACAAAAATAGTAATAGTGCAATGAAGATGCAATATGATCATGACATTTTGGTATTATGGGGTCTTTGAGAACACATGACTGGGAACTTATAAAAAAAGTTAATCTGAACCTTGTGTGTGGTGCAGGGTCTCCTCGTTATTTATAAATTAGAAATGCCTGGCTTTATCCAATAGCGTTATCCCTTTATTCATTGATGCCATGGCAGTGGCTTCCTTTTTATAAGTTTCAAAATAAGTGTAACTTTTACTTTGTAGGGAACACTACTTTGGATAGTTGCTGGAAAACAAATTTATAGTTAATGGATTCAGAGTCCCTAAAGCATCAGTTAAAAACTACTTTCTAGATGATTCTACTCTGTGTTTTTAGAGTTTAGCAAAGTCTAATCTAGAAATGGTATTCACAACTTTAAATGTGTAGTTCAGAAGGGGTTTGTTGCAAGCTTAAACAGGTACATTTAAATCAGTGATTTCTGTATCAAGTAGATTACTTTCATCTGAGTGTATAAGGTTCTTCCCATGGAGTCTGTCAATTCAGATATTTCTGTGATACAATGCGGGCTTCTCTGTCTACTTCTTCCTCCAAGGATTGAAAATATCAGCGTTTGCATATTTGGTCAAGGAAGTGGACAGAGCTTGATGTGGGAAAAAGAAGTGGCCAGGATGTTTGAGATAAGAAGTTATTTGCCTCAGCCCCCACCAGCCACTACCCAGGTTGAGTGAGAAGTAAGAATCTGATTACTTCCATTGCTGACCCTGAAACAGACTGACCTCAGGGAGAAGTGTCAAAAACATGAAAGTATTGGCTGAGCCTGGCTCCCTGGTATGAAACTAAAACACGTTCACAAGTTATATAAATCTTTCATTCACTTTTAAATACTATCTTTTGGAACTTCAATTTCCCCCATTTGTAAAATCAAGTTCTTTGAAGTCCGATATCTTATAAACTTCGTTATAATTTTTGGTAGTAAGAATCTCTCAGACATTTAAATAGGGGAGTAGAGTTGCAAAGGGAAATACAGCAGATTGCTCTATTTAATACTTATTCCCATAATAACCAGCTCTGGGTCATTAACTGATAACAAGGGTCTATGATTTTCCACCTTGCCTTAGTGAAATATGTCCAAAGCTATGGAGTAAATGTTTCCAGTACATGAGAATTCATTAAGGAATGCTGTGGGAGAGAAACTATTTGTGCAGAGAGGAGAGGGACAAATAACCACATTCTGAGCAATAAATAAAAACAGAAACTTCTTAACTATTGCCCAAGGAATGGTTATTTGAAGAAGGAAAGAGAAAAAAAAAACAGGGATGAAGAAGGGAGTGTAGGCAGAAAGAAAGACAGAAATAAAATAAAAGTGAATCAACAAAAAGCTATCACAAAGAGCTTATGATCTCTCAAAGGCAACACAGCAGGCAAACTTGAGTATAGGCTCCAAGAGGCCACTGCCCATTGACACAGGCCTGACAATTTGATCCTCAGTGTTTTCATTAAAACCCAAGTATCCATCATATCTCAGACTGTGTGAGATGCTTGAAAAGATCGGTTTCTGTTCTCCAGCTCAGTAGCCCCCAGTTAATTCAAAAGGTGCTTTGCAGAGGGGCCAGCTCAGTCAGAGGAGCACGTAACTCTTGATATTGGGGTCGAGCCCCAAATTGGGTGTGGAGATTATTTAAATAAGTAAGCTTAAAAAAAGGGTGTTGGTCGGGGGGTTGCTGCCCAGTTGGAAAATACTACCAGGAAAATCAGAAAATAAGTCTTCACCTCTTTAGTTTGTCAGAACCTACTGCCATTTATCATCCGTAGTTTACAATCAGCAGCTGCAGGAAAACAGGCCTAAAACACAAATACAAAGGAAGAAAGCTACTATTTACTGTCAGATTTCCTCCTCTTCCTTTGCACCAGCCTTTCGCTAAGGTCAATGCAATGTGTTCCAGAGCTAGACCACAGGACAGTTTGGTTTCACCACGAGAACACATGCAGGGCAGCAAGCTGGAGGATGAACACTCAGAACAGAGCCAGGCTGCTCAGTGGTCTTAGCTGTGCTGCCCCTGAGAGCCAACTCCCCTACATGTGGGAGAGCTCAGCCAAGATCGACACCAGCACAAGCCATGGTTATATTTGGTGTGGCCAGAAGAAACACAGACTTTAAAGAAAAGCGTATGGTTTGGAGCCATTGCATCTCATAATTGTTCGTTACTCACCATTACTGCAGCAATAGATAACTGATACACTGCCTCATGCTATCACTTGTATTGTCAACTGGTGACTTATAACTCTTGAGTTGATTCTTGGTACTTTGTATAATAATAGTAATGGTACTTTAATTTATTGAATTCTTTCTATGTGCCAGATATGGTGTTTTTTATTTTATTATTTCATTTGAGAGAGAGAGAGAGACTGCATGCGTGAGTGGGGGAGAGGGGCCTCCAGATGTAGTGTTTTATATTCATTCATTCATTCATTCATTCATTCAACAAACACATATCTAACACTGCCATGTAGTGTTGCATGTTATGGATGCAGTCATGAAAAAACAGAAGCTCAGCCATTATAAATTTAGTCTAGCTGGGAAAAGTCCCAGTCTGGCTGGGAAAAGTCCCAATCTGGTTGGGAAAAGATATGCATTAAGTCATCTTGAAAATGCATGAAAACTATGATAAAAGCTATGAAGAAAAATTATAAGGAGAAAGGGAATTTATCTAACCTGGAGATCAGGAAAGGAAGATTTTTTTTTTTTTTTTTGAAAAAACACTATTTGAGAGAAAGGGAAAGAGCATCACAGGCAGATGAAATCCTCCACACAAAGGCCCTGAGGTGAGAGGGAGCAGGGCTCCTTCAAGGAACAGGAGGGCCAGCATGGCTGGATGTGCCAAGTGTTAAGGGGAGATGGTCAGGAGCAGAAGAATGCCTTCTTGGTGTCTCCTCTTATGCAGTAGAATCCTGGAAGGCGTTTTTCCTTTAGTACTCGGGACTCCCCTGGCAAGTGGGTAGTTTTATGATGTCCATTTTACAGAGATGGAAGCTGAGGCAGGAAAGCTAAGTAACTGGGCCAACTCTGCCACCTGACAAGTCACCGTCCAGAGCCAGCACTCCTGTACTCAGCTTTGTGTCTCTGTCCTGATGCTTTCATGAACTTCTCAAGAGCAAGATGTACGTGTTGTGGTTTCTGCCCCCTCTGGTCTTGACAGAGGCCTCGTAGGGCTAAAAGCACAGGCATGAGAACCAGGAAGACATGGGGCTGACCTTGCCCCATGAGCAAACCATTTGATTTTCCTAAATCTCTGTGATTTTATTTTTTCAGGTTAAAAAAGGGACAGTGACACCTCTTTTCAGGCAGGGGTATGGGGACATATAACTAAAGGACTTGGACAGGAGTGCATACTCAGTAAAGGCTGGCTGGTATTATGACTACCAGAGATTAGGCAATGGAATGTGGATCTAATGTTGACTCATTATCATTATCATCAAAAGGCGACCAGCCTTATGACACTCATAAGTCCAAAAGTGACACTGACCTTGAACTTCACTGGGGATTAAATGGCTCAATTAGTAAAAAGCCCCACTAATTTCTCAATCCACATCTGACTCTGGAAAAGGCTTCAGGTGTCATGCCTAAGGTCTTAATGATTTGCACATGCCCCACCCATCTGAACCCCCGCCTTCAACATCCTCTGATGGCAGGGTGGTCGGGGTGGGGGGGGGGGGCTCCAAACTTCCCCACCCCAGGAAAAGTAGCAGTCTCAAGGGGACCCCAAGAAAATACAAGCCTCTGACCTGCTTCTCTCATATTTTCCATTTCTTTACAAGTCTTGCTTCCTAACCACTGTCTCCCTGTTGGTTGAAAAGCCGAGTTCATCTGCTATGGAATGCCTTTAGGAAAAAGCACACGGCAGAATATATCCACCAGCTACGGAACATTTACTACCTGACCAACGGGATAAAAACCCAACGTCCGGTGGTTGAAATCAATACGACAGCCTCATCCTAGCACCTAACGCAGCGTTTGGTCCACAGAGGGGCTCAGTTAGTGTTGGAGTGAATGCTGCCTTTGGATGTCTGCAGAGTAGAAGAGTGAAGGGCAGGCATCTGGATTCAGGCAGACGCCGTGCTTCCTGTGTGACCCTGGGCAAGTTGCAAAACCCCTCGGGGCCTGCCTTGTCTGTACAATGGGGATAATAACCATGTTATGGGTTTTTGGAAGCAAGAGATGAGATAAGGAACATAACATTCCTAGTGGAGTGCGTGGCACCGTGGATGGGCTCCACGCACGCTGTACTTACTGTTCCCGTGAACACTGTTGAGGCCTCCCAGAGAGGCCTCCAAGCAGACAGTGTGTTTATTTACTCGGTGGGGGAATGCAGAGCACAGTAAAGAAGTTTTCAATTCCTATGAAAAGGGCTTCCTTTCCCAGGCTCTTACCTACAGGGAAAAGGGTGCTGGCTCCTCACTGCCCACACCCCCAGTCACCGCCTCGTGGGTCCCCTCAAAGACATATAAATCCCTTCACTTCTTTTCCCAAGAGAGTGAATCAAAAAGAAAACAACCACAAAACAAAAACAAACAAACAAACAAAAAAAAAAACCCGACTTCAGCTCCCTATAATGAAATTCATAGTATGCTAAAAATATTAGGGGGGAAACTATGCAGTTGCTATTTTTGGAGGTCAATATTTGACTATTCCGGAGCTAACAAAATAATTCAAAGACGCTCTGTGCCTAAGCAGGCCAGGGAAGTCAGGGCAAGTCAGTAAAAGTTTGTTATTTTTAACTCACTTGTTTGTTTTAATATTCCGCTTTCATAAGTTCCTTTTGTATTAGCTATGAACTGTGCAGCCCGGATTTCCCTCACACCGTCTTCTTTCCCCAAGACCTCCCGCAAGCCAGCTCTCCTGGCTATCACGTTTCCCTTCTGTTAGCACAGTCCCTCCAGAGAATCCCAGAGTCCAGGGGGAGGAAAGACCTCGGCAGGCAAGCCCCTTCCTCCTAACACAAACCATTCCTGGCACGTATGTTCCACCTACGCCGTGTCCCTGAAAGACCATGCGCACTGGTCCTGCCTTACTTGGGGAACTCCTTCCAGGGCTCCACAAACCCATCTGGGTACAGGGTGCATAAGGATTCCTTCTCCCTCATGACCTGGTGTTTAGAGTAATTCTCTTTGAATTGCACAGCCTGGACTTCAAGAATCAACAAAACTACTTTTCAGCATTATGACCCTCAGTCAGTTGAGAATCCTTAGAGCCTCAGGTCTCCTCTCTGAGAAACTGGAATAATGCTACCTGCTGAATCCTGACCTCACAAAGCTGTCCAGAGGCTCATATCCCATCTAACGCAAAATATTTTGGAAAACACTCGATTGCTCTACAAAATTTATCATTACTTTTACCTGCGCAAGTAAATAAGACGTTAGAAAAACCTGTGCCCTCACTCGATCCCAATCAACTTTGAAATCTGATTTCTTTTTAGCATGTCAGTTTAAAAGTCCTGAACATGTGAAGCAAAATGAACACTGAGGCAGAACAGAGAAGTCAGGGTAGCACATATTTGATAGTCTCCAGGAATTACCCTGGTTTTGAGGGTCAGAGGAAAAAAAAGTCTGGAAGTCAGGATACCCAATCTCAGCCAGGCAGCCTTTCTGTTGCTACATTGTTTGGCACTGAAAACTTTTAAGAAAAAAGAGAAACTTTTAAGAAAAAGAGAGTTGATTGGCTACTTTTAAGTTAGAGCGCTATTTCCATTCCTGCAAAGAGTGATTCCTCTCAATTCAGGAAGAACAACCTTCATTTAGTGGCTTAAAATGTAACCTAACAATATAATTATGATTATTAGGGAATGCCTGAGTTAAAAAAAAAATTAAAAAAGAATAAGGACCACAAATACCCACAGAGTCTGTACCTTTATGACATTCACTAATGTATTCATTCACTCATTCATTCAACAAGTATTTACCGAGCGTCTGCCGTGAGACGGGCATCTGCTATACGTGCTATGGACACTACTGTAAATAACACAGCAAACAATATGAGGTCTGCATTAATTCAAATCAAGTCCAGTCACTTAAGTGATCAGGAGAACAATGAATTTAATGTGAGACAAACTTTGGTTAATCCTGTTCAAATGCTCTGTTGAGGGATCACTGAAGTTTGCATCTGTCTGCATTTCTTCTCCAAATACAATGCAAGGTGGGAGAAAGAATAGAGGAGTCAGATCAAGAACCCTGTGTTGTGCACCTGGCGTCCCTGTGCACTCACGGTGTGGCTGGTTGGGTCCCCTCCCTTTCTCTGAGTCCTGGTGTCCTCGTCCACGAAATGAGTGTTTCCAGTTCAAATGGCTCTGAGTCCCTGATTCTCTGGCTGTTTAGTTCAGCTGCAGACAGTCTGTGAGCCACCTCCACTATTTTGTGGGGCCAGAATCAGACGACCCTACCTTTTTTGTTACTCTTGTTCTGTTTTTCATTTGAATTTGCCAGCACATGTAAAAATTGAGATACTTCCTTTAGCAATCTGGATGGCCGTCTTCTCTTCATGAATAACAAGATCTGGCCACTCAGGAACATTTACCTCACGACAACAACGGCTCAAGGACTGAGAAGCTGTCACCCTCTTTAGATACTGCCTGGGCTCCAGACTTTTCCATGGTCTCCAATGCTCCCTGCTGTTTACGGAGACAAATGCCGAGGATCCGTTTTCCTTATTTGCAACACTCTCTGCTCATTTGTAACCTGCCAGGCCCAGATGTAGGCACTTCCTTTGCAGCACCTCAGACCTGAGGATCTCAAAAAGGAAAATTCTAGAACCACAGCTCAAGATGTCTTCCTGAGGACCCTTGAGCTGGTTAGATATGAAATAAACCACTCTTTCTGACTGTGCTGCACATTGGACCCTCATGGGGAGCTTTTCATTTTTTAGTTGCTTAGTATTATTTTTTAAATATAATTTATTGTCAAGTTAGGTAACATACAGTGCTTTGGAAGTAGATCCCCATGATTTATCGCTTACATACAACACCAGTGCTCATCCCAACAACTGCCCCCCTCAATGCTCATCACCCATTTTCCCCTCTCCCCTGCCCGCCTCTCTGTATTTGAGAGTCTCTTATGGTTTGCCACCCTCTCTGTTTGAAACTATTTTTTCTATGGGGAGCTTTTTAAAAGCACCAGTTCCCCAGATCCTAGGCCCAACTTGTTTAGTTGCCATGATGTGGGGTTCACACGGCATCAGTATTTTTTAAGAGCTCCTCAGGTGAGTCTGCTATGCAGCTGTAAGCTTTGCTACTGCTTCTCGTTAATCAAAGTGGTGTAATGATCTTGTTGTCCTTGGTTCCAGGAGAAATCTCCACTTTCATCATGGCCGAGATCCCAGAGTTCTAGGCTTACCATGAAGGCTGGCTTCCTGAGCATGTGATCTGTGCAGCCACACCACACCCTATGCTCACAATGACCCTTCACTTGTCTTAATGTTCTGTTGTCACCATCTCGAAATTCTTCGTAATTTTAAACAAGGGGTCCTGCACTTTCATTTTATTTTGGGCCCCGGAGGTCATGTAGCCTGTCCTGCTTGCCACCATTCTGGGGCTGGACTTCCCCCACAGGCAATCAGATGGTTAACTCTTGGCCTCTGGTGTAGAATGTAGCACTAGCTTTTCTTTTTCTTTTTAAAAATTTTATTTTGTAAAGGAATCACTACACCCAACGTGGGGCTCGAACTCACAACCCCAAGATCCAGAGTCACATGCTCCGTCAACTGAGCCAGCCAAGCACCCCAGCACTGGCTTTTTCTTATCATCCTGAAGTGATGCTGTCCCTGAGGAGTAAACTATTTCTTCCCTCTCTCCCTGTATTCCTGCCTCGGCACATAAAATGAAAACATCTGTCCTCTTAGAAGAACATTCCCACCGGCTTACTCATTCCTTCCAAGAGAGGAGTAACTTATCTAATTTGTGAGATTAGAGAAAGGTCTTCAGGGCACCTTCACAGGCCCCCATCCAGACCCTCACATACTCGCCTCTCTGCTCAGCATCCTTTGACCGGTTTGGTATGGAAGGTGATTCTCCTCTCCAGCTGCTTTGCCTGCTTAAGACCAGTGTTGTGGTAGCACCGGCTGTGAATGCTGATTCTGCCACATAAATGCTTTGTGACCTTGGGCACCCTACTCAACCTACCTGTGGCTCCATGTTCTCACCTGTAAAATGGGGATCGTTAATAGCATCTACCTCAAAGGCTTGTTGTGAGAATGAAGTGGGTTTTTAATTATATCAAGGGCTTAGAACACATAGTTAAGTGCTAAGCGTGAGATTATGAGCTGGGGGTAGGCAATCAGGGAGGGCAGCTGAGCCCTGTTGAGCCTCAGGTCCACACCAGGTTTCCAATCTGATGTTGCTAATAATTGGGTTGACATTTTGATTCCTGGCCCCTTTATCTATTTCTCATGTGGCTTAGAATCTGTAAGAGGAAAGTGCATGATTATGCTACAGCACAGGCCAGTTGTAAAGCTTCATTTTGCCTCTTTTCCAATCCCACTCCCATTGTGCATATGTGTTGTCACCAATCCCAAGAGGCTCCAATCTTCAAGCTCACAATCTGGAAATGCTACCCATTGGGCTTGGTTTTCTAGAGTGAGAAAAGCTATTAGAAATGGAAAGGAACTGGCAAACCATCTTCCAGATGAGAACCTGAGGCGGAGCAACCCAAGGTTGCCTAGGTCGCCGGTGGCAAATGAAGAGTCAGTTGGGAGTGAAGATAATGGCCACGCTGCTGGGCACTGTGGGAAATTCTCCCGCCTCATGTGTGCGGATGGAGCACAGCTCAGTGTGTGGCCATCCCTCATCTTCCAACAATTACCACAAAATGGGGACCTTCTGGGAGTAAATCGTTCCATAATCTTACATGTGATGAATGTTGAAAGGGATACATGAAGACCCCGGCTTAGCAGTGTAAAATGAGGAAAGGAAAAGGGACACAGAGAAAAAGAAAAAAGAACAGGCTGTTCTTCCTTTGTTTGAAATGATGCTGGCAAGTCTCGGCTGAGGGGACCTTGCACAGGCAGTGTGGTGAGGAAGGCAGGTCACACAGGGGTCTTCCCTCCAGGAAATAACCTTCAGCAGCATTGTTTTCTAATATGGAGGATAATGAACAACACTGTTGATCCAATTTGCTCTTTTTCTCAGTGTAGAACTTTCCCTGTGCTGTCAGCCCCTTGGATTTATTGATACTACAGGGAGTTTGGAGAAATATAGGCATTACTTTGGCTTTTGGGCTCTTTGTTTCAAAAGAAATGTTTGAATTGTCCTAGTTGACAAAAAAGAAAAAGAAAAAAAATGAAAACAGCTTTGGCAGTCAGAATGCCTATTTCTTACATTGAAAGGAAGGAAGAGAAAAGATGAAGGAGGGAATAAAATAGGGTTTTATTCTGTAGTTTTTCAATTAATGATATAGAACACCAGTGATTTCGGTGGGAAAAGTATTACATAATAAACAAAAAACTCCAACCTAATAATGGAACAATCTTTGTTATTAGCTTGATAGCTTTGCCCTGCAAATATCATCAGAGCAGCTGGCCAGAGTAACACTAGAATATATTAAAAATATATATATCCCTACCACTGATAGTACAGAACAACTCAGGTCAGGCTCCATTACTGAACACACCTAATATTGTTTTCTAAATTTTCAACACCTATTCAAATAGAAGGCTGAAAAGAAAAATTGCCTCTCACTCCAAAGCTTTAAAACACACAAAAAGGCACCATATTGCCACTTTAGGGACACATTTGTTCCCTGCTGTTACTATTTTATATGTCATTTCAGTCCTGCAGTTAGCTATAAAGCAAATCTTTTCTTTTTCCGGAGAGGAATAAGAGCTGCCTGAAGGGAAACAAGAATAGGAAGCATCCTTAAAATGACTGATTTACAATTGGCAAGGAGATACAATATGAAAATTATAGCTTTCTCATTTTGAACATGGAAGCCTCAGCTTTTACTCTAAAAGTACCCCCTGGAGGCCCCCTGTTGGCACAAGAGAGAGGCTGTCATGTTTGGGTTTTCAGAAGACACGGGGAAAGAGTAAGGTGTGTGTGTGTGTGTGTGTGTGTGTGGTTAAGTATGGCTGTATGTGTTTGTGTGTGCTATGTTTAAAATATGTGTATGGATTAGGGGTGGTGGTAAAGGGATGAATTCAGTAAGGGTTAGGTAGACTAAAAGAAATTCAGAGAAGTTAGCCTATGCCACAATTCATTATGCACCAGAGGTAGTCCAGTCTAAATATAAGCATGGAATTCAGATACCTTGAGTTGTAATCCCTATCCTGACAGTGACATATGGTGTACCCTTGGGCAATTCCCCTGTGTTTTGACCCTAACTTATCATCTGTAATAAGGAAAATAACACCCACAAAAGAGGGATGTTGTGGAAATTTATTTATGTTACCAAAGGTCATGGGGGACCATAGGTGAAAGGTTGAAGATAAGTCAAGGACTCTTTGCCTGTCAACAATTCATATGTGGTTCACGTGTGCTTCCCCATGGGTTTAACCTTCTCTTCATGACCTTCCAAAATACCCCTCGGGGAAAGCCTAGTAAAGGAGACTCTGATTCCTCTCAAAGAATACAGAGAGAGTTCACATAGCCAGATGTGATAACAGGCTTTCCAATACGGCCCCATTGGCCCTCAGCTCCTTGTATTTTCTCCTTTGTGTTGTTTCCTCCCACACTGAATCACAGCTAGCTTTTTTACCCCATGGAATATGGCAAAAGTGTGTGACTTATAAGACTAGGTTATAGAAGGCATTGCAGTTTCCACTTTGGTCTGCTGGATTGCTTACTCTGAGGAAATCCACTACCTTGTGGTTAAGATATTGAAGAAGTCCCAGGAAGAGGCCCAAATGAGGAGGAACCAACCTGCCAGCAACCTGAGTGAACCACCTGGGGAATGTATTCTCTTGCCACAGTCAAGCCTTCAGATTATAGCAGCCCCAATCAACATGTAACTATAATCTCATGAGAAACTTGAGCTGGAATTGTCCAACTGAGTGACTCATAAAATCCTGACTCACAGAAACTTCAACATAATGAATTGCTATTATTGTTTTAAGCCTCAGTTATGAAGTTGCATATTATGCATCAAGCAACTAATGCACCTACAGAAGATTGGGTTAGGGCAATCCTGGTGCCATTGTATTAAAGAATCTGCCTTCAAACTACTGTCACTTTGGAGAGACGGGTTAGGTTAGATATTGTGAGTGTTCTCAGAAGGCCATGAGTCCACTGATGATTCATTCATTTACTTATCCATTCATCCTTTAATTCAGCAAATACTTATTAAGCATCTGCTGGATCCTAGACTCTGCAATAGCTAATGAGCAAGTAAGAGTCAGTAAAACATATTTTCTTAAGAGATCTCATCAATTTACTGGTGGAAACAGATAAATAAACAAACATAATGTGGCAAAAAAAAAATAGGAAAAAGAATTACATAGAAGAAATTGTGAGAGCCCTTGCTTGAGGAAGAAGTTAACTCTATCTTGAAGAATCAGGAAGGACTGCTCTAGGGGAGGGCCATTTAAGGACATTCCCAAAGTTCAGGTAGAAGTTACCAATGCCAAGTAGAGAAAAGGCAGGAGGTTGCAGTACGAAGAAGAATGAACAGCAGGTACAAAGACAGATGGAGCTGCCGTGTGTAGACCAGAAGGCCCGAAGTGCACTAACAGTGGCTGTAGAGAAAGAGATTTGTTTCCCCTTGATTTACACCTTAGGTAAATGGCCCTTTTCGAATATAATTACCCTTCTCCCATAAAGTCAAAGAAACATTCAACTGTACAAACTCTAGGCCAAACAATGAAACAAAAAACCTTCACTTCTATATTCAGACACTCTTTAATTCTTTCATCCAGTTCTCTCCCCTCAACTGAGACCCATGTGTGCTCTTTATTCCCTTTATTCCCTTTATTCCCTTTCACAGCTTGTGTCAAGAAGTCATTTATACCCCAGGAAAAAGTGCTGAGTGTTATGTGGTCATTAGTGAAATAACTAAGTTCTTTCAAGGTGATATGTTACCTCCTTCTAGAGGCTTCTCTGAGTCTTCCAAGAAGACTTAGGTTTCTTAGGGCCCCCAGAAGACCTCACTCATGAGGGTTATCCCAGAACACACCAAACTGGATTCTTACCCATTAGTTTATCTGTCGTTGCCCCAACTGGACTGAAAACCTAGTGTCTCAGTCTTGAATGACACCTCTATTATTCTAGTGTCTTAGTGCCTGGCATACTCACAGATATGACAATAACCTCTTCATTTTCTCTCATACAACCTTTATCTTCTCCTTCATAGTCTTCTTTATTATTTTCTGAAAGTGTTAATGCGTATATACTTTTGGGGGGGTTCATTTGTTCAATATTTCTTGCCCCACCCACCCCACACATGATAATTGAAGTTCTGTGATGATTACAACCTTGTCTGCTTGCTTCCCACTATGTATAAAGCCTACCACAGTGCATGGAAATTAGTTGGCTCTCAATAAACATATCTGGAATAAAGAAGCAATTTAATTCAATGATTGCTATTGAATGAAAAAAAATCAATGTGGTTCTGCACTCTCGCACATTTGTGAATCTTTCTTCTGCTTTCTTAGAAAATTAATCTTAGACACCAAAAACATGGATGCCATTTCTCAGTAAAATATATTAAGTTTTAATTTGGTTTAATAAATTAGTTTTTAGTAGACTCATTATCTCCCAGCCCATTTTCTGAAAAAAGCACATGCAGCCACATAAATATGTAAAACCAAAGTCTGTATCTTTCCATGAATTAGAAAATTAGACATAATTATATATTTTTAATAATCAATTACTATGTACGTGTTGGATTAACAGTTAACCAGATAGCAATGAAGTGGCAAGTGGGATAACAAAATGCCCCAGCATGTGTACAAGCCATTGTGTTTTCACACTATGTCTAATGAGCATAAATAATGCCTTTGACACAAATCTAACACTATTATTCTTGCATTTCTTTCTGCAAGCTGGGGTGGTGAAAGCAAAGCCGCAGGTTGTTTCCTCGAGAAGGAATGTGTTTGTTTGTGACTGGCAGCAAAATGGTGTCAGTGGGGACCTCATCAGACATCCCCTCCTCACACTGCTGATTGGCAGGTGGAGGTGAGAAAACAAACAGCAGGCCTTCCTGAGGCACTGGGGAAGGGGCAGAGACAAAGAGGTGAGGAGCTTATGTCTCAGGGCCTGGGGAAAGAGAGTCCTTCTGGAACAGGGTTGAAATGTTGGCCTTTAGCTTCAAAGAACCCAACTCAAGCGTGACTAGCATTTGTTAAAAGAAGAGAGCAATGGAGAAATGATTGAAACATCAGCCTTGACCAAAATGAAGCCTTCCTGCCTTTCTGGGAAGTCACTCAAAGGTCACAGCTAAATGGGTGAGGGAACAAAAAGGGAATTCTAGGACATCCAAATATTCTGGGGATGGATCGATGGAAAGCTAGAATTTAGTATCTCCTAAGGTCTTCCCCAAAGAAGAGATTTGTACACGGGCTCGTTCCAATCCAGGTAGAAAGGCCAATATGCTTATTTATTTTGAATAAATTACATATTTTCTTCTCTAACCCTGTAGCTAGAAAAGTGATGTTTTGGTTCAGAGTTAGAGTCATAAAGCTAGAGGATACAGAAAGCAGTGGCTGCCTTGATGGCTAGAAATTTGGTTCTATCAGTATAAGATGAGGATGAGAAGAACTAAATTATAATCTTATATGTTACAAAGAGAAAAGAAAAAAGAAAGCTTTAACTGGATGGCATCATGGTTAGTTATCACCAGCACAAACAATGCTGGGGGTCTTATCACTAAAGAGGAGGAAGAGACTGGAGCTTTTCACAGAGTTGGACCATTAGATAAAACTCTTAATCCCCTCGTACTAAAATGGAGGCTAGGAATGCAGAAAAATCCTTCTGATTTTAAGCTTCCTAGAGTTTTAAACCTTTCCCCGTCATTTTACAAATACAACCTATTAATTAATTTTTGACATGGAAAATAGTTAAGATTTCTCCTAAAACAGGCATTTCCCAATGTTACAGTAGTATAGAGGAGGAAAAAAACACTTGGTTTAGGTAATGCTGTGGCATAGCTTTCAAAGATGACACCATTATTTCAAGTTTAAGGTTTCCATCATGATCCATTTGGTTCTTCATTATCTAGCTTACTGTGGTGCTGAATTTTATTGGTCAACTTGGCTAGCCTCTGGGTGCCCAGTTGTTTAGTCAAGCACCAGTCTAGATGTTGCTGGGAAGGTATTTTTTATTGTATTTTTAAATTTTTTTATTAAAAATTTTTCACTTTTTTTTTTTTTTGAGAAAGAGAGAGAGAGACAGAACATGGGTGGGGAGGGGCTTTTTTTTTTTTTTTTTGAGACAGAGAGAGAGAGAGAGAGAGAGAGAGAGAGAGAGCATGGGTGGGGAGGGGCTGAGAGAGAGGGAGACACAGAATCTGAAGCAGGCTCCAGGCTTTGAGCTGATAGCACAAAGCCTTATACAAGGCTCAAACCCACAAACTGTGAGATCATGACCTAAGCCGAAGTCAGATGCTTAACCGACTGAGCTACCCAGGGGCCTCAGAAGGTTGGTTTTTTTTTTTTTTTTTTTAGATGTTACGAATATTTAAATCAATAGACTTTCAGCAAAGCAGATTACCCTCCACAATGTATGTGGGCCTCATCCAACCAGTTGAAGGCCTTAAGAGAAAAGACTGAGGTCTTCTGAAAAAGAAAGAATTCTGCCTGGAGACTGCCTTTGGAGTTAAGATTGAAATAGCAACTCCTGCTGGAGTTTCCAGTCTGCCATGTAGATTTTAGACTTGCCAGCTCCTATAATCACGTGAAACAATTCTTGAAAATATATATGAGAGAAAGAGCATCTTTGCTTCTCTGAAGACCCCTGCCGAGTGCACTTAGTAACCGACATCTGTACTAACTTCAGCTAATTAATTTTCAGCCTTTCTAATGTTAGGTTTTCTAAACAGTTTTCAATAGAGCTTTCCACAAAAGGTAGTAGCTGAAGTGCCACGTGAACAATGGTGCATCCTTTGCCAAACCTAAGTCTGAAATTCAATATCTGAGATGTCAATATTCAAATTAATTTCCTTTAAAGTAGAAGGTTCAGAACAGCTTTTCTAATGGATTAAAATAAATAGCACCAAAGTTCATTTCATTTGTTTTGCTCTTAACCAATTTCATAAACTAAGATGTGTATGATAGCCTTGAACTTAAGTAACCTACTGAAGTACATCATGTAGCAGAGAAACACTATCTTTTTTATTGTATTGCATTTACATTCACAGCCTGATATATATTTTCTGAAACTAGGGTAATTCCCTTTTAGCCAGGGAGAACATCTGAAATATGTGCTTTAAAAAATTGGTTGATTCTACCCACAAGAACAGCAGTGTCTACTATATGTGTGGGGTCTGTAGGAAAGTATTTTGACAGGTGAGATATCAAGGTCTGGATTGTTTTTCTCTTCAACTCCAGTATGAATCATACGATCTCAAGCAGTTTTCTGAAACTTGCGACTCAAGAACTACCTATTTCTGGGGCGCCTGGGTGGCTGCTCAGTCAGTTAAGAGTGCAACTTCGGCTTAGATCGTGATCTTGCAGTTTATGGGTTCGAGCCCTGCATTGGGGCTCTGTGCTGACAGCTTGGAGCCTGGAGCCTTCTTAGGATTCTGTGTCTCCCTCTCTCTCTCTCTGTTTCTCCCCGACTCATGCTGTGTCTGTCTCTCTCTCAAAAATAAATAAACTTTAAAAAAATGAAAAAAAAAGAACTACCCATATCAGAAATATGAAGACATATCTTTACAATGCAAGTTTATGATGATGGGACCCATGGCCCAGCATTTTCTACAACTGGCCAAGGGGATTCAATGAGCTCTAAAGTCTGAGGACAGCTAAGCTAAAAAGATGAATGGTTAGGCTAACTGTTTTTGTGGACTATAGATATTTCTTTAGTCTATCTGAAAAAAAAAATCTCTAATAAATAAGATTGATGGGGGTTGAAATAGTATAGAAATCCAGGTATCTTCAGGGTCTGTTGTGGAACTTCTAATTAAAAGTTTTCTAGAAATCCTAGTATTTAGAATTTCTACGACACAAGTACTGAATTAAATTCTCTCACCAGATCACAGGACTTGCTCTTTGGAGGAGACAAACAGGTGCCCTATTAATGAAAATAGAATGTGTGCAGGGAGGTACAACTTCAAAAATTTTCAAATAGAACCAGATATAAGATTCATAGATAATATAACCCAAATAAACACACAATGTCTTAAAAATTAATAAAAGGTCCCAATTTTAGTAGGAATAAAAGTAATTTATAATAAATTAAAATGGATTGGGGCACCTGGGTGGCTCAGTCAGTTAAGCATCTGACTTCAGCTCAGGTCATGACCTGAGTTTGAGCCCCATATCAGGCTCTCTGCTGTCACTGTGGAGCCCACTTCAGATCCAGGGTCTCCCTCCTTCTTTGCCCATTCCCCCTTCTCAAAATAAATAAACATTTAAAAAAAATAAAAGTAATTAATTAAAATGGATTTTTACCATTAATATAATGGCCTTGTGAATTACAACAATAGTTATATACCTGGAAAATGGGTGTATATTACAATTATTTAAAAATGCTGTTAATACAGCAAATGCAGTTAAGTTTTAGGTTCAGATAATTATCAACAGATTTTTCATCCAAAGGAATGCCCAGGAAAGCGTTCAAAAGTTATGTGGGGTGTAGCACAGTTGTTCATTATGGGGGCATCTTGCACAGTGCAAGATAGCTAAAGAAAACTAGCCCCTGCCCAGGAAGTGCCAGTCCCCATCATTAGAGGAATGTTAAGAAGGTCCTGTATTCTTTGACACCTGCTATGTTATCACTTCCTTATAAAGTCCCTTTCTTCAGGTCCCATAAGAGTATACGCTCTCCAGCAGGAAAGGGACTTCAAAGTCCATTTTACCCATTTAGTGCTTGAATCTCTTCTGCAATATCTCCACCAAGTGGTTGTCAAACCTACTGTCCTAAATCTGGCTATTCATGCACCATCACATTTTTTAAATAGTCCAACCCCCTTCTTTTCTTGCCTCCCTGAAAAATGTGTGATGGTAAGTGTGGAAGTTTGATCTACACAAATCCATACCAGCAGTCTATAACATCTGTACTGTCTATATTACACATGGTTTGGGTGAAAATGTCAGTCATCAAAGTCTTGAAACAATTCTGGACACGCTTGAACGCATCATCTCGAGTTCTTACTATTTGCAGAAGGGGGTTGCCGCCTGTGCATGAAACCGCAGGTTTGATGCACTCATTCTTAAGGTTCCTTATATTTTAGTAAATGCAAATGTATAAAAGTTTAAAAGATGACTACATACCCCTTAAAATATCTTGCAGTCCACCCTTTGGGTAACACTGGTCTATGCTATCCTCCAACATTTATGATACGGTTGTTCTATCAACTTATAAAAACTCACTCAAGCGTTAAGTGGAAGATCTGTATTTGCGCTGTTGATTCTGCTTACAACGTGCTAAGGCAGAGCTCATGTCCATACTGGAGCCTGAAGTCCTGCTCCTTCTTGTATGGAGAGTTGGTGTTTCCTACCTCCAGCTCGATAATGTTTTACCTCCTGAACCTCTTGAATCATGAGTAGACAACATCTCCTCTCTGGGCCTGTTGGCTAGAGTTCTAGCCTTTTCAAGGATCTCTCCTCTAGAAACCAGAGAGCACTTACCTCTGATCAGCTGTTCTCATGAAGAACACGGGCTGTCTTTGCTCTCCGGGTTCTGGGAACCTTCTGCACTTTGCCCTGTCACAAGGGAAAAGATGGAGAAACCTAACTTGGCTTGCCACACACAGGGAGTACTACTGAGCTTTTCACTTATCCCTGAGGCTGCAGTCGGATTGCTTGGATAGGAGTGAAAATTCAGGATCCTTTAATAGCCATGACCTTTCCACACCATCAGTGAGAGTTAAGGTTAAGAGAAACATACTCTTCTAGGTATTTCCCAGGCTTGAGATTACAGTCATAAGCTTTCCAGTGATTATCAGCTCTGAGGTTCTTAGAGAAGTGGGAGTGGCCAGTTTAAGAACACATCTCTCCTTAAAATGCTTCCACTATTATGAGTAAGAACAGATCCCTTTACTGTGTAATCCTGTTGGGGAGGTGACTTAGTGCCAGCAGGCTGCTCTACCTGAACACTTTAGGCTGGGGTGGCTTATAAACAACAGAAATTTATGTCTCACAGTTCTGGAGGTTGGGAAGTCTGAGATTAAGACACCAGCAGATTTTGTGTCTGGTGAGAGCTGACTTCCTCACACATGGCCATCTTGCTGTAATCTCCCATAGTAGAAAGAGCAAGGGGGCTCTTTGAGGTTTCTTTTATGCTGCTGTCACCTTGATGGCTAGGATTTCAACATACAAAATGAGGGGACACATTCGATCCATAGGAAGGAGGTACGATCCCATACCCAAGAGAGAACCTTCCCAGATTCTCCAAGAAACTCTCACTATCTGCCCCCAATTATCACAGTTGCTTCTATCACAATCAAGCATTTTGTATCACCAGGCAACATTTATTGAATGCTTATTGTAGATGGATTCCAAAAATGCTAGTTGCTGCTCTGGGAAAACCAAAGCAATAAGAAGTTGGAGAAAATGTTTTTCCCCAAATTACTTGTTAGGAATTGACTGTCCCCGAAGACACTGAACAAAAGTGGAAAGACCTCAAATGCTGCAGATAGAAGAATCTGGAACTCTGGAAGGGCACTCTAGAAAGGGAAGAATGGGCGGCAGCATGGTGGAGAGAAAAGATGAGCATCATATTCCTTCCCAACAGTGTGGCTACTCACAATCACCCCTCCCCAAAATGATGTGTAAATTTTTCTGAAACTCATGAAATGCCTGTTTTCGATGGATCTCCTAAGGAAATGGGCAGGGCATCTGACCTTTGCCCCTGGAGTGACAGAGGTAAAACAGAGATAACACCTGTGGGCTCAGGAGTCATAGGCATGAGTAGACTCAGGGATTGCAGTGTGAATTCTTACGTTAACGGCACTTAAAATCTAGAGAAGGAGAAAAGGTATATAATCATAAGCCTTAAGGCCTAATGAAATACCTAAGTGCCAGAGTAATGGTGGTAAAATTAGAAGAGCTCAGTTGGTATTCGTGAGCAGAATGGTGGAGAAAAACATGACAACAAGGTACCTGAACTGGCCCTTAGGGTTAATTTTTTACTTTGGGAATCAATGGCTCCACAAAAGGACATTGGCAGAATGAAGGAGAGGGCCTAGAGTAGTTATTAGAATACATTCTATGACTAAAATTATTTCATGCTTAAATCCCTCCTGTGAACGTTACTTGATTTCAAACTGGAATATCTATATGCTCAAAAAAAAATGTCTGTAGACAGGAATCCACAGTAAGTTTCGAAGAAGGAATTCTTTAGCAAAAAGAAGGAATATTTCCATTTCTTGAGAATTTCAACACATCAACAATTTTGGTGAAATACCTTACCATGTTTATAAAATTGCAGTATATTTTAAGTCCTTACACTTTACAAATTGCCATTTTTACTCTAACGCACAAATAATAACAGCCAATGCTTATTAGTTCTAGTGCCTAAAAGATATATTTTCATTGCACCCTCAACAATTCCATAAGGTACTTATTATTATCCCAATTACACAGGTAAGGGTGATGTGTCACAGAAAAATTCTGTGAGCTGCCTAAAGCTCAGTGCTAAGAGGGGGAGCCAGAATTGGAAAGCAGGCAGTCTGACTCTAAAACCCACACTTTTGGGGCACCTGGGTGTCTCAGTCGGTTAAGCATCCGACTTCAGCTCAGGTCATAATCTCCTGGTTCATGAATTCGAGCCCTGTGTGGGCTCCGTGCTGACAGCTCAGAGCGTGGAGCCTGCTTTGGATTCTGTATCTCCCTCTGTCTCTACCCCTCCCCCGCTCGTGCTCAGTCTCTCTCTCTCTCTCTCTCTCTCTCTCAAAAATAAATAAAAACATTAAAAAAAATTTAAAAAGCCCACACTTTCAATGACTGCACCATAAAATTATCTGGGTATTTTCATTTGGATAAAATGTCAAAGCTTAAATTTAAGATCTTTCGGGAATGTGACACCCCCCCACCACTCCCACACACACTCTCTGTGATAGGCTTTGAAGAGATGTGAAGCAAACAACTTAAATACGTGTGCGTGTCTGTAACAATTTTCTTCTTATAGTTGGGAGGATAAGAAGTTAGGGATAAACTGCTGGGTGTAGAAAAGCAACTGAAGAAAAGCTCCCAATATCCAGAGTGCAACATCTAGAGCCTAAACTTCTGTCCCTGAGTGCTCTCCCTCCGGCCTCAAATTCCAGATCCACACAAGCAGGGAATGAAATCAGACCAACTGACTGTGTTTTGCAGCTCTGCAAAAGTGACCACAAGCGCAAAGGGACAGTGTTTCTGACAATTAAGTCTCCAAAATTAACTCCCCAGTAAGATAAATGAAGAGAGTGCATTCCTCTCAGTGATTATTTTAGTCTGCCTGCTGATTAAGCAAGATTAGTGGAGATTAATTTACATTCTCAAGAAAGTGGGGCAGGGAGAGATGGAAATGCCTCATAGGGGGAAAAAAAAAAGGCAAATTTAGGTCATGGTTCAAGATCTCAACCAAATGGGCCAAAGTATAGTTTATTTATGTCTGTTAACTCCCTATCACTTAGCATCTGACCTTGGCATGGCAGGCCTAGAATCAGGAAATCTGGGCTCTGGTCCAGCTTCTGCCACTCACTAGACCATGACCCTTAAAAAGGCATTTGCCCCTCTGAGTTTCGTCTTTCTTACCATTAAAATAGGGATCACATACCATCCTGACCGTATTGGGGGTTCTCATGGATACAATACATGCAGACGTCCTCTGAGGACTCCACAGGCCACAGATGATGTAACCTTGTTTATTTCGTCATTAATGTGAACAAGGTGAACCATCTTCTTATTACGAATATTTCTTCCATCTGAATAATTCAAATCAGATGACGAATTTTACACACGGCTAAGCCAAGAGCGGAGGAACAGGATCGCTTGGTTCTTATTGCCAGAGTCTTTCCAAAACCAAATTGTTAGAACCAGTGATTCTATTCTTAAAGCAGGACCCCTCTAGCTTTCTGGGTGAAATGAATTCAATAATCTGAAAACTGAACTGAGTCTATTCCCAGCTAACCAAATTAATCCTTCTCCAGCAACTAAGAAGAATTAATAGATCTAATGATGGAGAACATTAAATGTCACAAGCTCTTCTCAAAATGTTCATAAAACAAGCTCAACTGTTTTGAAAGGCAAAGATGCTATTCTGTGATGGCAATATGGGAAAACAGGATAGAATTGAAATAGTATGCTAGCCAAGCACAAACTCTGGCTTCTAGCAGTACAAGGAAGCATGTCAAGAGGGCAAAGATGTGCAGCTCAATGTGCAAAGAAGAAACCATCCCAGAGGAGTACAGGTAAAGGCTCTTCTGAAAATAGATTATTTCTATTCCCTTAGGCGTGCATGTAGTACATAGAGCCACCTGGCCTTCCTGGAACTTTTATTAAAAATTGATGATTGACAATGTAAGGCATAAGAAAATTCAGTGGAAAGATTATGTACCATAAAATTACTTGAACATTAAAAAGATAGTGGTTTGAAAAAGAATCATCTTTTTAACATCTTATTATTCTGTACATTCATCTCCACTGCTCCTAAATTCCCATTTTCCTTCCATCATATACCCATGTCTTTCCCACTTTTCTTCTTCTTCTTCTTCTTCTTCTTCTTCTTCTTCTTCTTCTTCTTCTTCTTCTTTTGTTTTTCAGGAGAGAGAGCATGCATGCATAAGCAGGGGAGGGGCAGAGGGGGGAGAGAGAGACCGAGAGAGAGACAGAGAGAGAGAGAGACAGAGACAGAGAGAGAGAGAGAGAGAGAGAGAGAATCTTAAGCAGACTCCATGCTCAGCACAGAGCCCAACATGGGGCTTGATCCCAAGACCCTAGGATCATGACCTGAGCCAAAATCAAGAGTCGGACATTCCACTGACTGAGCCACCCAGGCACCCCTCCCATTTTTATTCTAAAATATGTCTCCAAAAAAAGTTTCCTATGTTGTTAAATGACTTTCTGATGAAAGTTCCTTCATAGCTAATGGATATAAATTGATTTAAGTATGTGTGCTTATCACATAAATATTATAACAAAAATCAATGTACAGTTTTAAAATTAGAAACAACTGTCTATAACCCCATGTCATCACTCCAGTGATTATTTTCCAGGCCATGTATTTGTTTATGAATAGCTAGAATCTAGTTTAAGTGCGACTTGGGTTTCTATCGTATATTCTATATTATAAATATTTCATGTTAAGTTTCTCCCAATAAAGTTTATTAAAAGGTAAAAAGGAGCTTAACCAGATTTTTGGAATATTTAGGATACTGTCCTCTTCCAAAGATACTATTTAAAGAAATAGATTAACATTAATAATAACGACGATGGTGACAAATGGCTCAGTCAGTGCTGCCACATACGGATGTGTAGGTTGAACGTGGCACAGCTCTAGAGGGCACTGCTGACATTTTGATCATCATAAGATACTGGCTTTCCTTATGCCAGTATTCCAACAGACGGCAGGAAAGTACCTAACTCATAGGATTAGGCTAATGGTAAGCTGTCCCTATTTATTCGAGGTACCATGTCTCAGGCTCCATTCAATGAGCTTTTCCCACATAGCCTCATGTAACCCTCTCAACAATCCTGTGAGCATAGAAATTATTGTTGTTAACCATGTTGAACAGATTAGGAACTAAAACCTTTGTTCATTCAGTTAATAAGGGGCAGGGGGAGACTTAGTCTAAGTTCTTTCAGACTCTAGAATCTAAGTCCAACCAATTGTTAAACTCTACGTCTCACTTTCAATGAATTCAGTGAATTCAGAGATACCTGCATTGCTACACGTTACCCACATGCCAAATAGTGACTTTCCTCTTGCAGATTCCTTCTTCAAGGATGCAATTATAGGGTCAAAGAATAGTTTCATTTTTGAGTGATATAAATTTACTTAATCATCAATAATGTAGTCAAGTTCCACTACATCTTTTCATCCTTCATTGAAAAAATATTCACTCATCACCTAGTATGTTCCAAACACTGTTATACACACACACACACACACACACACACACACACACACTATTGGTATATAGACCACTTTGTGTTTCTCAGAAGCTTAAAATTAAGTGGGAAGCTAACAAATCACCACTGTTTCTGCTCTTCTCACTCCTGTTTTCGATCTTGAACTTCATAAAATGTCAACTTTGCCGTTTAACTTTACATGTTTGATAAGTGGTAATGATAAACATGGATCCCAGTGACCTCTAGCAACTGTTGCTCTGGTGTGTATGGGGAAGTGGTGGAAGTGAGGCAGAAAAGGCAAAAAGTGGGTAGGAAAAATTTTCCCCTTATGAAAATTCCTATTGCACTTTGTTTACACAATATCTTCATGCCTTATGATTTAGTTACTTCAGTGAGTGTCATATCTAGAATTTTTCAGGCAGAAATCATACTACGCATAACTTAAAAAAAACCTGGTTCTTTGTGCTCACTCGATAAATACCTGTTAAATGAAAGAAAACACTATATGAATGACCAGTAATATTGAGGAACAGAAAATAGAGGAATTAGTAATTTGTCCCATACACACACACACAAACACACTCATATGCACACACACACACAGACACACACACATAGACACACACACACACATGCAGAGACTTTTTTGGATGCCCAAGTATTTTTTTTTTTTTAATTTCAGAGAGAGAAAGAGTGTGCACATGTTTGTAAGTGGGGGAGAGGAGCAGAAGGTGAGGGAATCTCAGTCAGGCTCCACACTCAGCAAAGAGCCTAAGACAGAGCTCAATCCCATGACCGTGCAATCAAGACCTGAGCCCATATCAAGAGTCAGATGCTCAACCAGCTGAGCCACCAGGCACCCTTCTTTTTTTATTATAAGAAGCCTCAGAAACCATGACTCTATACACACAATTGGTTTGAGCATACCAAATATACAATAATTTGTAATATTCTTTTGCACTGTTTTCAAATCTTGCCTGATCGTAAAATCAATTTTGGAAAATAGCCATTCCCAGATTCTTCCTTGCAGTATCTGATCTAGTTGGACTGAGTCTTACAATCAGGCAAAAAATTTTAAAACTACTCTCAAAAGCTGTGTGACATGTCAGACCTCACAACAGATTGAGTGGAAAGTTCTGAATAGGTGAGCACAACTTCTCATATCTAGTATTTAGTTTTTTTAAGTTTATATATTTATTTTGAGAGAGAGAGAGCACAAGCTGGGACGGGCAGAGAGAAGGAGAGACAGAATCTCAGGCAGGCTCTACCCCACCAGCATAGAGCCCGATGTTGGGCTCAAGCTCACAAGCCTTGAGATCACGACCTGAGCCGAGATCAAGAGTAGGACACCAAACCAACTGTGCCACCCAGGCGCCCCTCTAGTATCTAGTATTTAAAGCAAGAAGAACAGATAAGATTTGCGGATTACCAGCATGCCTGTTAGAAACAGAATAGAAACTCCTCTGCTATGTTGCTGTCCTCAGTTTTGAAAATGGATTCTTAATGTGTCCATGTACAGGAGAAGTCACAATTTTAAGTTGCCTAATAAGAGAAAAGTTAAATATAGTGGATACACTGTAATTAGACTAGTAGAAGGGAGGACCATGTTAGCAAATGCTCTCCTAAAAATGGAATTTGAGGTCAAGGATGGCCATACACTTATGCCACGGGAGGAGGCATTCTGCCTGTTTCAAGTAACAGTCTCTTGAGTTGTACATATACAATTCTGCTCCTAAACATACAAACTTTGAAAAAGCTTTGCGAACTATATCAATTTACTTCCTATACGTAACCCAGAGGAATGTCTTCATATGATCCCAGACATGTCCTAAAATGCAAGAATGTACATGCACAAGAAGGTTCACAGCAGCCATGCATATCAAACTAACAGCCCCAAACTAAAACAACCCAAATATCCATCAAGTATAAAGTAGTGAAATAAGTTGGAGTATATTCCCAAAAGGGAATATTTTACAGCAACAACAATAAACAAGTAACAACACGAATATCACGATCGTAATATGTGTGCAAAAGAAGCCAGGTATAATAGACTACATATTGCCCAATTTCATTGATATAAAATACAAAAGCAGGCTAACAATCTATGGGCTTAGATGTCAGGAGAGTAATTGCCTGGGGAGGCTGATTACTGGGAAGGGGGTTGAGGAGGCTTCTGGCTCTAAGGGCTGGTCATATATGGGCAATTTTGTAAATATGTATTAAAGTGCACACTTAAATTTTTTCACTTTTCTGATGGTATGCCATATATCAATGTACCATTTACTCCTAGAAAAAAATATCTGATTATGTTTCTCCTCAAATTCTGTGGTTGTGTGTAGGGTAGGGGAATTTTTGTTGGTTATCTTCACTGATTCATGGTCTTATACAGAGAAAAGCTACAGAGAGTTTATATAGAAAATACATGACAATTTCCAAATGCAAAGATTATGCCTTTTATCTACTTCCAGTCTATTATTTACTTTGAATGTGTTTTCCAATAATGGCCCTATATTTGTGCTGACTCATCCTCTTGACCCTGCCAGATCCTCTACAGAAAGACAGAACAGAGAGAAGAATCTATAACTCATCTAGGTCAGTGGTTCCAATCAAGTCTGTGAAAGAACACACAAGGACTTTGTTCTCCGAGGGTCACCTCTGTGAGCCCTGCCCCAGTCGGCTGTTGTGAACAACTGTTCCTTCCAGGTCAGGAGACCCTCTGGGTGAGTGTGTTGATAGTAAACGTCTGTCACTATGACTGAAGTGACAGGTTGCTGAGTCAAGAGAACTATTGTACGTAAGGATAGAAGGTTGGTGTGCGGATTGAGCTAAGGAGTTTTTGAAAGATCAGTATTGGAAAATGGCTTCTGTGGCAAACACTGTGAGTTCTGCCCCCAGATCTCTACTGATCCCTTTTCACTATTTTGGGACACCTCCCTCCAATCTGTCAGTGGGCTCTCCCATCCTAAAGCCAGCACCGACGGTTCTTTCTCAGACAACTTTGGGAGCTCCCAGAGCTGCTTCATCACCATTTGCAGAGAGCTGGAAGTCTAGAAATGTATGTCTCCCCCATGGCAGCCCTTGGTGACAGCTCTAGCCCCCAGGCTTCTGCTTAAGGAGACCCCCGAGGCAAGACCAGAACGGGGGGGGGGGGGAAGGTGAGGGAAGAATACAATTTAAGGAGGCACCAAAAAACTCAGTAATCAAAATAAATATTTCAATGAAATATTTGAAAAAATCAGAATGAACATAAAAATTCATGATGATCAAAATATCAAAATTTATAGACAGGATCAATAGTGCTGAAATTTCTTGTTGCCTCAGGTTCTGGCATGGTTCCACACGGCACTACTCTGAGGTGAAAGTGCTCCAGAGCTCCCCTTTAGGTGTTCCCCCCACAACCTGGGGCCTAAGGCATTAGGAGAAGGGTTCATGTGTCTTTTTTATTTGGAGGGGTTTTCTTTTGCCTCAAAGGATTTCATCTCTCCCCTGGCCCACCGCCCATCTTGTTTTTCCATCCCTGTAGTCTCAAAAGGACACCTCTCCTACAGGTGTTGCCTTTCTAGAACTGGCACCTGAGGCCCAACTCACACCCAGCCCTTTTCCTTCAGTCAGGGAAGGACCTGCCAAGAGGCAAGACTTTTTCTTTATTGCTGTACTTCCCGTATCTTTCTTTTTCATAGTGATGGTTTTAGTTCAATCTCCTCTTTTTTCTTTCACACAGTAGGACCCCTGCTCGCCCTCTCACCCAGCTGGAAGAAAAGTTTGTTTTTCTGCCCTCAGGTAATGTAGAGTTTGTTCCAACCAAGGGCGTTAGATTTACATAATCTTATTTTTGTTGTTGGTCTGTAAAATTACAAGGATGTTTGGAGAGATTTGGAGTTAGTCAGCTGCTGTTATCTTGGCCCCCCAAAAGTTCCCCAGGTTTTGACCCCTTGTGAAGAGTGCTATATCCAGAGCCTTCTCCTCCTAGGCTACCTCATTTTGACCTTTTCCCTGAGTGCTTTTTCCCGTTCTGAGGCTGACAACACCACAAGTGGAAACTGTGACACAAAGAAAAGTGCATGAGACCTTAACACTGAAAGTATAATATCTCTTTCAGAGAAAATAGTAACCTGCCCCAAAAAGTATTTTACAATTCATTACAATTCACGAAGCTCCACTATGAAAATCACAACCCTGTCACATAACAGCTCTAACTCTACGTGTAAACAACTAAACAACTCTAAGAGGAATATAATATTGGATTAATGCCTTTAAATTTATTTCATTACTTGCTCTATTGCAGCAGATGAAATGCTGGGAAGCAGGAATGAGAAGCAAGCTCTCCAAGTTCCTAGATCATGAGCTTCATAACATACATTTAAGGTGCCATCTCCTGGCGAGAGCTTTTCTAGACCTCTAAACCAGAGCACATATTTCATCTTTGATTGTGTGCTGAAACAGGCTCTAATAATGGCATCTGGCCACTTATTTCTAAAACAAATATAAGAAATTAAAAAGTCCTTTGCCAGTAGTCAGTTAAAAATAGGAATCTTCTGAACAAGCTATGAGAATTATATCAATGTCAGTTTCCTGGTTTTGATATTGGACTATAGTGATGCGAAGTGTTAACATCGGGGCAGGCTAAGTGCAAGAGATCTGCATGCACATTTCTTTGCAATTTCCTGTGTACCTATAATTATTTCAAAATAAACATTTAAAAAATTTAAACAACAACAACAAAGGTTTTTCTTGTCCTGTGGGAAGAGTTTGTGATTGGAAAGATAGGGCACTGCTCATTAGATGGGATCTAAGAGGCAAGCTGTGCAGATAAATGCCCAACAACCCAAATTCCATTGCACATGATGTCATCTATGAATGCCTTATAAATGGAGCAAGTCTTCATGTGCATCTGAGAAACTGATCTGCACTGATACACAGTGCTACATGAATAACTATCTCAGTTTTTCAGAAGACACTTGTCTTGGGACCGCTTGTGTTAATTTACCCTGCCATGCCGGTAAATCTTTCTGAGCACCCCTGGTGAGTCATACAGTAGTTGGCTGTCTGTGTGAGAGGCTGAATAAAAGCCCCCAAAGATATTAGGTCCTACTCCCTGGAAACTGTAAGTGTTATGCTGTTTGGGAGAAAAGGGTCTTTGCAGGTGTGATTAAGGGTCTTTAGGTGGAGAGACCATTGTGGATAACTGGGTGCGCCCTAAATGCAATCACAAGTGTCTTTATGAGAGAAAGACAGATGTAGATGCCACACAGTCACACAGAGGAGAAGGCAATATGAAGACAGAGCAGAGAGAAATGTGAAGGTACTGGCTTTGAAGCCTGCAGTGGTGTGGCTACAAATGACAGAACGATGGCTGCTACAAGAGGCTGGAAGAGGCAAGGAGTGGATTCTCCCATAGAGCCTCTGGAGAAAGCATGGCTTTCCTCTGTCAGGTGGACACCAGCCCTGTAATAAGGATTTTGGAATTCTGACCTACAGAACTGTAAGAGGACGCATTTTTGTTGTTTTAAACCCACATGTGATAATTTGTTAGAGCAGCCAAGGGAAACTAATACATGTGATGGGAGACAGTTTGTTACAGTGATCCTGACATGAAGTGGGGAACTCTTTGGACTCTGTGGAAACAGCACTAGCTGGGAAGTCAAGAGGCTTCCCTTCTTGATCTCTGAGGTCTCTTCTAACACAAAGATACAAGTATATAACCGAATTCTGCTTCTATGTAACTTCTATGCCCAGTGGGAAGAAAAGAATCTTTTGCAAGTAAGCCTAAGGCTTTTCTATCTCGTATTGCAATAGACACATCCAATGCTAATTAAAGTCCCTCCTCTTATCCTACCACATCCTAAGTATGCAATCTAATTCGTTCAAACCTGCCCTCCTCCTTTCTCACTATACGCCAGCGGCATCGGGGTCACCTGGGAATGGTTAGAAATGCAAAATGTCAGGCTTCACCCCAGACCTGCTGAATGAAAACTTGCATTAAAATTTTTTTTAATTTAAATTCCAGTTAGTTAACATTCAGTATAATATTATTATAGGTGTACAATATAGTGATTCAGTACTTCCATAAGGACACCCAGTCATCATCACAAGTGTGCTCCTTAATCCCTATCACCTATTGTACCCATCCCCCCACCCACCTCCCCTCTGGTAACCATCAGTTTGTTCTCTATAGTTAAGAGTCTGTTTCTTGGTTTCTCTCTCTCTCTCTTTTTTTCCCTTTTGTTCATTTGTTTTGTTTCTTAAATCCCACATACTTAGCGAATCATATGGTAAAACTACATGGTATTTGTCTTTCTCTGACATACTTTGCTTAGCATAATTCTCTCTAGCTCCACCCATGCACGTGACAGATTTCATTCTTTTTATGGCTGAGTGACATTCCATTGTACACATATACCACTTTTTCTTTATCCATTCATCTATCAATGGACACTTCTATAATTTGGCAACTGTAGATAATGCTGCTACGAACATTGGGGTGCATGTATCTCTTTGAATTAGTGTATTTGTATTATTTGGGTAAATACCAAACCGTGCAATTGACGGATTGTAGGGTAGCTGTGTTTGTAACTTTCTGAGGAAACTCCACACTGTTTTCCAGAGTGGCTGCACCAGTTTGCATTCCTACCAACAGTGCAAGAGGGTTCCCCTTTCTCCACATCCTTGTCAGCACCTGCTGCTTTTGTGTTGTTGATTTTAGCCATTCTGACGGGTTTAAGGTGACATCTCATTGTAGATTTGATTTGTTTTTCCCTGATGGTAAGTGATGAGCTTCCTTTCATGTGTCTGTTGGCAACCTATCCGTATGTCTTCTTTGAAGAAATATCTGTTCATGTCTTCTGCCCGTTTTAAATGAGATTATTTGTTTTTGGAGTATTGCATTGTATCTGTTCTTTATATATTTTGGATAATAACTCTTTATCAGTTATGTCACTTAAACATATCCTCTCCCATTCCATAGGCTGCCTTTTAGTTTTGTTGTTTCATTTGCTGTGTGGACGGTTTTTGTTTTAATGATGTCCCAATAGTTTCTTTTTGCTTTTATTTCTCTGCCCTCAGGAGACATATCTAGAAAGAAGTTGCTATAGCCGACGTCAAAGAGATTACTGCCTGTGTTCTCCTCTAGGACTTTTATGGTTTCAGGTCTCACATTTAGGTCTTTAACCCATTTTGAATTAATTTTTGTGTTTGGTGTAAGAAAGTGGACCAGTTTCATTCTTTTGCATGTTGCTGTCCACTTTTCCCAACACCATTTGTTGAAGAGACTGTCTTTTTTCTACTGCACATTCTTTCCTTTCCTCTTTTGCTGAAGATTAATTGACCATATAGTTATGGGTTCATTTCTCAGTTTCCTATTCTGTTCTGTTGATCTATATGTCTAATTTTAGGCTAGTACCATAGTGTTTTGATGACTACAGCTTTGTAATATAAATTTAAGTCCAGAATTGTGATGTCTCCGGCTTTGCTTTTCTTTTTCAAGATTGCTTTGGACATTCAGGGTCTTTTGTGGTTCCATGCAAAATTTAGGGTGGTTTGTTTTAGCTCTGTGAAAAATGCTGTTGGTATTTTGATAGGGATTGCATTAAATGTGTAGATTGCCTTTGGTAATATAGACATTTTGACAATATTTGTTCTTCATTCCATGAGCATGGAATCTCTTTCCATCTCTTTGTGTCTTCTTCAATTTCTTTCATCAGTGTTGTAAAGTTTTCAGACTTTAGGTCTTTCACCTCTATGATTAGGTTTATTCCTAGGTATCTTATTATTTGGGGTACAATTGTAAATGGGATTGTCTTCTTAATTTCCCTTTCTGCCGCTTCATTATTGGCGTATAAAAATGCAACAGGTTTCTGTACATTGATTTTGTATACTGAGACTTTGCTGAATCCATTTATCAGTTCTAGCAGTTTTTTGGTGGAATCTTTCCGATTTTCTATATAGAGTATTCTGTCATCTACAAATAGTGAAAGTTTAACTTTTTCTTTGCCTATTTGGATGCCTTTTATTTCTTTTTGTTGCCTGATGGCTGTGGCTAGGACTTCTGGTACTATGCTAAATAACAGTGGTGAGAGTGGAAATTCCTGCCTTGTTCCTGACCATAGAGGAAAACCTCTCAGGTTTTCACCACTGAGGATGATACTAGCTGTGGGTTTTTCATATATAGGCTTTTTTATGTTGATGTATGTTCCCTCTAAGCCTACTTTGTTGGGGTTTTTATCATGAATAGATGCTGTACTTTGTCAAATGCTTTTTCTCCATCTATTCAAATGATTTTTATGGTTTTTACGCCTTCTCTTTTTGATATGATGTATCATGTTGATTCATTTGTGAGTATTAAACCACCCTTTACAACACAAGAATATATCCCACTTAATTGTGGTGAATGATTTGTTTAATGTATTGTTGGATTCAGCTTGCTAGCATTTTATTGAGAATTTTTGCATAAATGTTCATCAGGGATGTTGGCCTGTAGTTCTCTCTTTTACAGGAGTCTTTATCTGGTTTTGGTATCACAGTACTGCTGACCTCGTAGAATGAATTTGGAAACTTTCCTTCCTTTGCTATTTTATGGAATAGTTTGAGAAGAATTGGTATTAACTCTAAATGTTTGGTAGAATTTCCCTAGGAAGTTATCTGGCCCTGGATTTTTGTTTGTTGGAAGATTTTTGATTACTGATTCAATTTATTTCCTGGTTATCAGTCTGTTCAAGTTTTCTATTTCTTCCTGTTTCAGTTTTGGTAATTCATATGTTTCTAGAAATTTATCCATTTCTTTCAGGCTGTTCAATTTGTTGGCATATAGTTTTTCATAATATTCTCTTATAATTGTTTTCATTTATGTGGTGTTGGTTGCTATTTCTCCCCTCTTATTTGTGATTTTATTTATTGAGGTCTTTTTTCTTTTTGATAAGTCTGGATAGAAGTTTATCAATTTTATTAATTTTTTCAAAGAATCAGCTCCTGGTTTCATTGGTCTGTTCTACTTTTTTTTAGTTAATATCATTTATTTCTGCTCTAATCTTTATTATTTCCTTCCTTCTGCTGGCTTAGACTTTGTTTGTTGTTCTTTTTCTAGCTCCTTTAGGTGTAAGGTTAGGTTGCTTATTTGAGATTTTTCTTGTTTCTTAATGTAGGCCTGTATTGATATATACTCCCCTCTTAGGACTGCTTTTGCTGCATCCCAAAGATTTTTGGACCATCATGTTTTCATTTTCATTTATTTCCATGTACTTTTTTATTTCTCCTTTAATTTACTGGTTGACCCATTCATTGTTTAGTAGAATGCTTAACTTCCATGTATTTGTGATCTTTCCAAATTTTGTCTTGTGGTTGACTTCTAGTTGCATAGCATTGGGGTCAGAAAAGGTACATGGTATGATTTCAGTCTTTTTGTATTTGTTGAGGCCTGTTTTGTGACCTAATATTTGATCTATTCTGGAGAATGTTCACTTGAAAAGAATGTGCATCCTGCTGTTTTAGGATGGAATGTTATGAATATATCTGTTAAGTCCATCCAGTCCAGTGTGTCAATCAAAACCAGTTTCCTTGTCTATTTCATGTTCAGATGATCTGTCCATTGCTTTAAGTGGGATGTAAAGTTTCCTACTATTATCGCATTATTATCAATTAGTTCCTTTATGTTTGTTTTACATATTTGAGTTCTTCTATGTTGGGTGCATAAATATTGACAATTGTTATATCTTCTTGTTGAATTGTCCTCTTTATGATTATATAATTTCCTTCTGTGTCTCTTGTTATAGTCTTTCTTTTAAAGTCTAGTTTCTCCAATATAAGTATTGCTATTCAGGCTTTTCTTTGACATATTTAGGTGAGAAATGTTTCTCTACTCCCTCACTTCCAAATAGCAGGTGCCTTTAGTTCTAAAATGAGTCTCTTGTAGGCAGCATATATATGGGTCTTGTTTTTTTATCCATTCTAACACACTGTGTCTTTGAATTGGAGTGTTTAGTCCATTTACATTCAAAGTAATTATTTATAGATATGTATTTAGTGCCATTTTATTACTTATTTTGTTGTTGTTTCTGGAGATTTCCTCTGATCCTTCCTTGTCTCTGTCCCTTTGGTGTCTCTTTTGCAGTCAGAGTCCCCTTTAATATTTCTTGCAGGGATGGTTTAGTGGTCAACCTTTCATTTTTGCTTGTCTAGGAAACTCTTTATCTCTCCTTCTATTCCGAATGACAGCCTTGCTGGATAGAATCTTCTTGGTGCAGATTTTTCCCATTCAGCACTTTGAATATATCATGCTACTCCTTTCTGGCTTGCCAAGTTTCTGTTGAGAAATCTCTAGCTAGCTTTATAGGTTTTCCCTTATAAGTTAAGTACTTCTTTTGTCTTACTGCTTTTAAGATTTTTTCTTTATCACTATATTTAGCAAATCTAATTATAATATGTCTTGATATTGGCCTGTTTTGTTGATTTTGATGGGAATTCCATGTGCCTCCTGGGTCTGGATGTCTGTTTCTTTCCCCAGATTAGGGACATTTTCTGAAATTTTTTATTGAAATAAAGTTTGTGCCCCCTTTGCTAGCCTTCTTCATCTAGAACTCTGAAAATATGAATGTTATTATGTTTGATGGAGTCACTGAGTTCCTTGAGTCAATTATTATGTTGCATAATTCATTCTTTCTTCTATTTGGTTTCATTATTTTCCATTATTTTGTCTTCTAAGTCACTAATTTGGCCCTCTGCCTCTTCCAGCCCACTGTTCAATGCATCAAATATGATTCTAATCTTGTTTATTGCATTCTTCATCTTGGATAGATTCTTTTTAAACTCTTATCTCTTTAGTAAGCATCTCACTGATATCTTCTATTCTTTTTTTCAAGTCTAATGAGTATTCTTATGATTATTTCTTTAAATTCTCCATCAGGTATATTATTTATATCTGTTTCATTTAGATGTCTGTCAGTGACCTTATCTTGTTCTTTGCTTTGGGAGAAAATCCTCCATATTGGCATTTTGTCTAAGTCTCTGCCTTCTTCTGTGTATTAGAAAAGTTAGTTATGTCTCTTCCTGAAAGTAATAGCTTTAGAAGAAGAGGTCATGTAGTGCCCAGGGCCTGGTGCTTCAGGGAGTGTCTCTGGTACGTGCTACATGCAGCAGAGTTGGAGGATCTTAGGCTAATCTTGTCCCATGACCACAACTAGATAACTATCAAATCATCCTAAATACCCCAGAAATCGACCTGAGACTGACAGAAAAAAACTACACAACTAAATTGAGAGAAGAGGCCACATGAAAAAAGGTAGAAACTGTGGAGACATGGTTTAGGGGAGAAATGGATTGTATATAGGTGCTGTGGCAGGGAGAGAGATGTGGTTACAAAGGAAGAGAGAGAGAGAGAGAGAGAGAGAGAGAGAGGAAGGGAGGGAGAGAGGCACCCAGGGGAATGTACAAGGAGAATGTTTCCCCAAAGTCATTGACTTGGAAAATGAGAAGGTCTAAATTTGGTGAGTTCTTGCAAACAGCAGGGTTTAAAGCCTGGAGTTTTAAAGGTTAGTAAGCTTGGCTGTGATAGAGACTGGAGGGTACTGTACTGCTACTGAAGAGAAGGCAGGCAAACAACCCAGGGGCAGATAGATGGAAACAGTGATTTGAAGAATGTACCCTCAGCCTAAGGAAAGATTATTCACTCTTTTCAGAAAGCTTTCCTGAAAGACAACATTTGTGGTGATGCCTCTCTGGGAACAAAGGGACTGGCTGATGCCATATCCCTCCCCCACCCCTCTGCATAAACACCTGAGGGAAGCAGTGCATTGCAGACATTGGCTGCCTAACTTACTTATACCAAGTCCAACACTCCTGCACTCTGGTGGGACTGCCCTTCTCAGTCAAGCTTGCCTCAGTCGCAGTGCAGTGAGACCCTCCCCCCAGAAGACCAGTGCAAACCCCTGTCCACACCACATCTCCTGACAAGATAGTTCCACAGGGCATCAGTTCTGGTGGAGTTGGTGTCAGGTCTCATTTTACAAGCAGACCGGAGCACATCTAGTTAAAACTCTCTATATTCAGTCCAGGGATGAAAGAAACACTGCCCACAATAGAAAAGGAAAGCCTCTGCAGATGACTGACTTGAAGGATAGAGCAGCCAAAACACAATACAGAGGGTACACAGACATTGCATTTTAACAAGTTCTCAGGTGATTATATTGTGCACATTATAAAGTTTGAGAGGCTCTGCTCTAGGACTCAGAAAATCAGCAAAATCTTGAAATGGCCTCAAACATCTAAGCCTACTTGTAAGACCTCAGTCACAGGTACTAGCCTACCAAGAAATGCCAGTGCTTTAGAGAACATCCTACTGTATGCACACATACAGCGATGACTTCTACACTGGCTAACCAGATTGTTTTGACATAATACATGTCATTAATAACATTGTAAACGTGGTAGTTTCCTTAAGAAATAAAGACGATGTCTTTTCCCCACCACTTAATATAATACAGCTTTTATTTGTGGCTCTCTAACTGCCAGGCTTCATGTTGTTTTCTTCAAGCAATATTATTCTGGTGCCAGCTAAGAAGGGCAAGCTCAGCCCAGCTGGGTTTTTCCTTTTGTATTGTTGCTTGCTTAGAAGGTAGCAGCCTCACCTCCTTTAGTACCCCATTTGAGAGCTCTGTGGGTGTTCTCTGGGCTTGTAATTGCACAGAGTTTGTTTGGGAACAGTAATGTTTCCATAGTTCCAATTGCTCTGTTTGTCTGGCTCCCTGTTACTGATGTTTGTAATCTCACAGTGGCATATGACGCCAACTTGTCCATATTTGCTCCCCTTGTTTGCAACAATGCTGCTGACCTGATTTCACAAAAACACACAGTGTATTTCTCCCCATCTTGCCCTGATTCTGTAGTTTAAAATATTTAGACTGTGTTTGATTTTATCAGGATTAAAGCAAAAATTGAATTCAATCTTTTAGCAATTCCAACCCACATTCCATTGACATGAAAGGGGCATTCTTGAAGCTGATACATGCGAATACATTCATTTTTCTCCCTGTTTATTTTTAGATAAAGTGATTCTTTGGTCTACGGCCACTGGAAAATAGTGATCACCAGGAGAGAAGAAACCGAAAGAATAGCTAATTAATCAGGGAAAAACTCTTGGCTAATGACTTATTGAATTAGAGAAACAGAACTCTCTCATCAAACTGACTTATACCCTAGCTTTCTCCTTTGCAACAGGACCTCCTGGGGCTGCAGACTATGCCATCAAAACCACAAACAGCAAATAATTCAGGAAATCATCAGAGCTGGAGGATAAATATGAGTACATAAGTTTAGATTCTACTCTGTTGGCAAGGAAAAACAGTTATAAGAAAAATAGGACTGGATTCAAATGCTACCCATTCTTCAAGCCAAATATCTATTTAAAATAACCATATGGGCCCCCAAAGATGCTTAGTTGACTTGATATTTGTCTTTGCTTTCTATTTCCTCCTGGGCAAACAGAAATGAATGGCTATGTTTTTAAATAGGATAAAGCAACTTTAAATGAAAACTATATAGCAAAAGTCAGACTTATTTGAATGCAAGAATCATATGAGACCCAATGAGGGCATTATTTTTGCCCTGGAGGAGATATTTTCTAGTAGACAACACCTCTGAAGGTGCTAGTTCTGATGAGTGTTTATTCTATTAGCATGACATTTCACATTCTATATTACTAGGCACACATTCTAACTGAAAATTTGCATAAATTCTATTATTCATATGGTAATAGCCATCATAAAAGTGAAATGCCTTTATTGTTACAGATGGGTATTTTTTTTTCAAAAACTATACACAAAATGAAAGATGGTGTCAACAGAATTTGAGTATTTACAGAGAACCATATAAAAGTGCTGCAAATTCTGTAGTATCCATTTGAGATAAGGGGAAAGAAATTATCGGGTTGATATTGGCAAGGCTGTGTAACCTTGGGCCAAACAACCTCTCTGAACCTCCATTTACCACAGTGTAAACAGTATAGTTACAGTGGCAGGCCTGATGGAATGTTGGTGAAGGTTAAACAAGACCCCCAAATTCAAGCACCCAGTTCTCTGTCTGGCCCATGGCAGCTTAGTCCCTTGCTTGTTGTTCTTGTTGTAGCAACTACCTTTCAAAGGTCTTCCATTTAGTGTGGAAATTATATACCAATGTAAAAGGAAAAATAAACCTTCTGTAACCTGTTACATTTCTGTCTCCAAAATATCCCATAAAACCCCAATACTCAATGAGGTTAGAGAAAATTGGTCTTAAAGTGTGACTGAGATTATCCCCTGTTCTTACCATTCTAACTCCTAAGGTTTTACCTGACTCTCCTGGTTCACATCTGTAAGAGGAGAGAAGATGCATTTACCCTGAAAGAGAGAGGATCTGAGGTTCCACCCTTCAGCAGGACACAAGAGTTCTGAGAGCTTCCCTTGTGATAGTGTCTTCTAACATAGCAGTTCTGAGGTGCACCCATGGGTTATACCGCTGGACACAGTTAATATGTCAAAATATGCACTTGTTGATTGAGTCAGTAAATGTAAAGTGTTGGCTCACACAATTAATTTGCATTTATGACTCCTTTTTAGGAACAGGACTTTATATCTATATACTACTAAAAGTAATAGCAACAGAAATTATTAGAGTGTATCTGAACAATGTATGTCTTCTAAGGCCAATAAACAGTTTGATCAGTCCATGGGTGTTACATACACATGTAGTAAACTCCAATTTTTTTTATAACTTTTCGACTTATACATGTTATTTAACTTTTTTGCTTTTCATTTGAAAACTAGCAATAATATCTTCTTCACAGGGCTCTTGGGAAGATTAAGATAAGAGAGAGAAAAATTAAGTACCTTACATACAGTGGTGCTTGAATGTTACTTCCCTTTTATTTATCCAGTTAACAAATATTCACTGAGCGATTATTATGTATTAATTTGCATGTTGGGTTGTTGGGGCCAACCAAGAGTTTGCCTTATGGTGGTAGAGTCAAAAGATGAATAAATATGCAAGATAATTTAGATAGTGATAAGAACTATAAAGTAGTGAATATACCAGTTAGCTATTGCTATGTAATTCATTATTTCAAAATTCAGTGACTTAAAAAGCAAGCATTTATTATTGCAGCAGACCAGTTGGATAGTTCTTCTAGACTTAGCAAGTCTCACTCATTTATCAGTGGTCATCTGCATGTTGCCTCAATGGCTCTACCAACCTTGGCTTGAGTCTCTTACGTGTATAGAGATCAGCTGATCTACACTGAGCCAACGTGGCTTTGTTCCACATGACCTGTCATCCTCCAGCAGGACATGCTTGCTCTCATGTCACTTTAGTTTCATTCCATTGGCCAGATTAAATCTGTAAGATTCTGCCTCTTGATGGGAAGGGCTGAAAGCTAAGAGGTTTGGACACAGAAAGTGATGGAAAATTGCTTTCATTTTCAAAACCAATCTATCCCAGTGAGTTTATGCTCACTTTAAGGGCAGTAGTCAGAGAATCCTGAGTGGGTAATCTTTGAGTTACGGATGAGCTGGTCTTGTGAAGACTTAAGGGCCTACCAGGCAGAGAAAATAGCACATGTAAAAGCCCTGAGGCAGGAACTATGACCTCATTATTTTCAAAGAATGGACCGAAGGCTAGCGTGGCTGTCCTATTTTCCTCCATAGTGTCGGATCCACTTCTTTAGACTGTGGTTGGTGGCAGAGATCAGGATGAAGAACGTGAGTGGAAGTACAACAGTTAAAAGAGCTAAGATTCTGGGGACTACAACTGAGTCAACCCTTTTGCTATGATCAAAAGCAATACCTATGCTTCCACACAGAACTCCCAAGGTTTTCCGTGTCTCAAAATCTTTACAGACATTCAGGGTTGAAGTTTTAGGTGTAATATAAGATAGAACGTTTGTTATTTCAGAAAACATTAAGGAGTACTTCTAAAATGAATCATTTCCAGGGGCACCTGGGTGGCTCAATCAGTTCAGGTCGTGATCTTGAAGTTTGTGAGTTCCAGCCCCTGAGCGGCTCTGCGCTGACAGCTCAGAGCCCAGAGCCTGCTTAGGATTCTGTGTCTCCCTCTCTCTCTCTCTGCTCCTCTCCTGTTTGTGCTCTCTCTCTCTGTCTCTCAAAAATAAATAAGCGTTAAAAATTTTTAAAAATAAAATAAAAAATAAAATAGATCGCTTCCATCCCCTTCTTTCCCGGGCAGCACTGTAGAATTTTCCTAAGTAGTTTTATTTGATTATTTTTTGATCTATCCTCACCAAAATCTTCATTCCAGTAACTCAGGGTATAGAAAACTAACCCATCGCACGAGGCACAATTAACATGGAAAGAAAAACTGCAAGAGTCAAAAGGCCATGTCAAGGCAAAGTCAAGCTTTTGGCTCATGTCCCCATAATATCTCTACTGTCAGTGTCTTTTGGTTTCTTTCATATGTAAGAAATGTAGTCCTTAAACTAGAAGTCAGAAAACATAGTTTCTAGGCCTAGATCCAAGCTCAAGAGCAAGGTCTGTGTCTTGTTCACCTTATATGATTAGCTCCTGAGGAAGCATTAATTTTATACTAAACAGATAGATGACTAAATATGGGCTGGCCGGCTGGCAGGTTGGCTTGCTGGCTGGCTGGCTGGAGCCAGTATCATATCATCAGTGTTATAAATAAATGATACTGAAAAGAGAAAAAAGGGTAAGATTGCCCAAAGCCAGGTCTCTTAAGAGACACTGCCAATGAATGATTAGTTTTCTCTTAGTTGGCCAGAGATATGAAAATAGACATTGGATTCACTTCCAACCAAATACTGCATCCCATAAAGATCAGGATTATCCATGGGATTTTGAGGAAGTCTATAAAACCTCTTGGCATCAACATTTTCATCCCCAAAATGGGACAGCTAGACTAGATGATTTCTAGTTTCTGTCCATCTCTTATACCCTAGGGTTCTATGATATTCACTTCCAAGTACAAGACCATCCTTGATGATGAGAAATAGATTTCCAAGCTCAGTCTAAGGGCAGTGGCTCTTTTTACCATTCTCTTTTTCAACCTAGAAAAAAATGCTTGGAAAAATTGACTCATTAATATCATCAAAAATACTAAATTAGTCATTTTAAGTGCTTGGAATATTTATAGTGAGAGAAAAAAGAAACACTAAATTCCTGTTCTTTCTGAAGTTCTTGATTGCATAATTTATATTATTATGTGGCCAAAAAAAATCTCTTCAGTAAGAAACTAATTCCACCCCAGGTGCCACCCCTCATAATTCTACCTCTGATGTATCTGCTGATTGGATGGAATTCCTTTTCTTGTTTATTTAAATTTTTTAAATATATTTTTTATGTTTATGTATTTTTGAGACAGAGAGAAACAGAGTGTGAGTGGGTAAGGGGCAGAGAGAGAGAGGGAGACATAGAATCTGAACCAGGCTCCAGGCTCTGGGCTGTCAGCACAGAGCCTGACATGGGGCTCGAACCCACAGACCGTGAGATCATGACCTGAGCTGAAGTTGGACGCCTAACCAACTAAGCCACCCAGACACCCCCAAGTTTTTTTTTAACATATTGTGTTACATTAGTTGCAGGTATACAATATAGATTCAACAACTCTATTACTCAGGGCTCATCATGGTAAGTGTACTCTTAATCTCCATCACCTATTTCATCCAACTCTGCACCCATGTCCCCTCTAGTAACAATCAGTTTGTTCTCTAGAATTAAGAGTCTGTTTCTTTTTTTTTTAACATTTGTTATTATTTATCTTTGAGAGAGAGAGACAATGTGTATGTGTGAGAAGGGGAGGTACAGAAAGAGAGGGGGACAGAGGATCCAAAGCAGGCTCCACCCTGACAGCAGAGAGTTCAATGCTGGGCTCAAATTCACAAATTGTGAAATCACCACCTGAGCCTAAGTCAGACACTCAACCAAATAAGCCACCCAGGTGCTCCAAGGGTCTGTTTCTCAATTTGTCTCTCTTTTTTTCCCTTTGCTCACTTGTTTTGTTTCTTAAATTGCACATATGAGTGAGATCACATGGTATTTGTGTTTCTCTAACATTTCACTTAGCATTATATTCTTTAGATCCATCCATGTTGTTGCAAATGGCAAGATTTCATTCTTATGATGGCTGAGTAATATCCCATTGTGTGTGTGTATGTATGTATGTATGTATGTATGTATGTATATGTATATGTATACGTATATGTGTGTGTGTATATATATACATATGTGTGTGTATATATATACACATGTATACACACACACATATATACATGTGTATATATATGTATGTATGTGTGTGTGTGTATATATATATATATAAAATCCACCTCTCTTTTATACATTCACTTATCAGTGGACATTTGAGTTGCTTCCATATCTTGGCTATTATAAATAATGCTGCAATGAAGTGCACAGAAGTGCACATATCTTTTCAGATTAGTGTTTTCATATTGTTTGGATAAATACTCAGTAGTAGAATTACTGGATCTTATAATAATTTATTTTTAATTTTGTATGGAATCTATATACTGTTTTCCATAGTGGCTATACCAGTTTGCATCCCCACAAGGGGATGCACAAGGGCTCCTTTTCCTCTATATCCGATTCATCACTTGTTTCTTATGTTTTTGACTTCAACCACTCTGACAGGTGTGAGGTGATATCTCATTGCAGTTTTGATTTTCATTTCCCTGCTGATGAGTGATGTTGAGCATCTTTTCATGCTTCTGTTGGCCATCTATATGTCTTCTTTGGAAAATGTCTGTTCATGTCTTCTGCTCACTTTTAATTGGATTATTTGTTATTTTTTTGTGTTGATCCTTTTCTTGTTTAAAACATCTCACTTTTCCTCAGGAAAATTTCCATTTCTCATTTCATTTGGTGCTAGTGGTTGGGGGAGGGGATTTACAAGCATATCACCAAGGTGTCCTGCCAGATACAGGAGTGGGCACATGACCAGAGGTGGTCAGTCACATTCTACATTTTAGGATTTGCTCCTTGGATACAGATATCTAGAGACAGAAAGCGTTTAGAGATGATTCATCCAAGGGCAGCCCTAGAGAGATAGCTAAGGATGTTCTCGTTCTAAGATTCCAGGCAGTGGTTTTCTAAGTTGAGCTTATGTCAGAATCATATAGACAGCCTGTTTTAACATGGATATCTGGGCCCTGCCCCTAGAGCATCTGGTTCAGTAGATTTGATGTAAGGATGAAAGTTTGCAATTCTAACAAGTTTCAAAGTGATATTGATATTGATGATTTATGGACCATACTTTGAGAACTACTAATTTCCAGAACCACCCTGGATTTTTTCTTTTGTTGAGGTCTGGTTTTCCAATGAGGTCTGGTTTTTGTTGAGGTCTGGTTTTCAGTCTAAAACTCTCCTTCATCCTTCTAACAAATAAATTTTCCTATTTAAGTTACTATTTAAGACATGTTGAGTCAGATTCTAAAACTTATAGTAAAGTTTTGGAAACATGGATTTTCTGAAGTATGGGATGCTAGGACACAGTGGTTTGAGTTCTCTTGGCCAATCCAATGCTTATTTTAGCCAAGGTCTGTAGAAGCATGGATAAACATAGACATTCATTCCTCCCTAACTTCCCAACTGCCGTGGCTTAGACTTGCCCTTGGTCCTCATACTCCCACCCCAGCTCTGCCTGAATTTCTCCTGCTCCAAATGCCTGCTACTTGAGCCAGGTCTTACTTTCATTATCACTCACATTGGGTTCCATCTAAGATGGTAGAAGCCTTGGCTATACCCATTATTCCAGAAAGTCTCATGCTTTCTTACCTCATTTTTGGAAATAAATCTTACTCTGCTTATGTATTTAAATCTTTATTTTGCTTAATATCCAAAATAAATACAAAAAACATCCAAAATAAATGCTATTTGGGATGTTACATTATGATGGTGGTCTTAAAAATGTTCTTTGCGGGGCGCCTGGGTGGCGCAGTCGGTTAAGCGTCCGACTTCAGCCAGGTCACGATCTCACGGTCCGTGAGTTCGAGCCCCGCGTCAGGCTCTGGGCTGATGGCTCGGAGCCTGGAGCCTGTTTCCAATTCTGTGTCTCCCTCTCTCTCTGCCCCTGCCCCGTTCATGCTCTGTCTCTCTCTGTCCCAAAAATAAATAAACGTTGAAAAAAAAAATTTAAAAAATGTTCTTTGCATGGTGTCCCCAAAATGAATACAATACCAAGGACATTTTCCCATTCTACTGAGAGTAGATTTTTGAAATTTTGACAAAATGCTTCAGCCAGCTGTCCTATTTCTCTTTTTTAACTCAACAGCTTTCAAGCATGTTTGAAGATGTCTAATCTTTGCTAGTCTTACAAGATGATAAACCTCAAGCTCAGGAAGACTATGGACAAAGACTTAGAGGAGTGCCCACTTTCATCTGACTAACTGCTACCATTTCCCGGGTGTCTCAGTATAGATGGCTCCTCTTCTGGGAGGTTACTTACTATCTCAAGACTGGAGTTGCTGCCCTGCCATAGTTCCCATAGAAACTTCTTCTGGTCCAGTTACAGACTACTTAACAGAAGTAAAATCACCCGTCTACTCTCTGTATTCCCTCCTCTCTCTACTAAACCCTAAGCTTCTTGAGGACTCTCTGTTATCTAAGACAATGCCTTATCTGCTATAGGTATTCAAAAATATATATCAAACATTGTGTAGATATAAACTGTATCACGCTCTGTGTGTCTCATGTTACGGTAACCATCAGGGACAGTTTATTTTTGCCTTCCCAGCATCTGTTTCCCACTTCTGGTAAATGCAGCCTAGTATTTCTTTGGTGAAATCACTTCTCCTGCACCCTTGATTCATGTGCTTTGAGGTTGGACCCCACTCTAGGCTCTTAGGAGCAGCATGTAACAAAAGCCTGGCATTTTAAGCTCTTCAACCAAGATTCAGAGTAAATTTTCTGCCTGACTCTAATTAATGAAATGATTCCTCATTAAGTAGCTAAGTAAGAAATCAAAACTCTGAAATAGCTCAAAGGGTTTTTTCAATAGAAGTCTTTCAAATTTTTGCTCAAGAAGAATTATCATATAGCATGAATCCAAAGATAATCTTCAGGGTGCCTGCAAGCCAGCTTGTCTAAGTATGTCCTGGCATACCTAGCCAATCCTTGAGCCCCATCCTTCTAACCACAATGAGTGCTTCGGGAAGGGAAATGATACCCAAGGCAGGAAATTAAGTAACCCATTGGCCACCCTTACTTCCTTTTGATAAAAGCTTGCATGGAAATTTTGAGTGACAAAGCGAGCCTGAAACTGGGGAAAGATTGTGATGAAACTCTTTAAGCACTTGGATCTATCTCTGCTTGAACTGAGACTGGTCTTAGATGTTTAATTTACAAAAGGTAATAAAATCTCTGTTTTGATTAAGTCAGTTGGACCTCAGCTTCTACCATTTTCAACTGAAAATTCCTAACTAATGTGGTGTACAACATTGTATTTAATAAACATTATCAGGTAACAGATAGTGACTTTCTGATTTAGAGATTTATGAATTGGCACAAAGGGATTGTCTCTCACTATGTGAACTCTCCCAAGGTCACACAATTAGTAAGAACTAGAACTCAGTTCACATGGCTACAAATGTCATGTTCTAACCATTACCCAACACTGACACCTACATGGCAAAACAAGAAAAACGTGCAAATCAATCCCTGAAAGTTGTTAAAACACACAGTTTGTAAGGAGTCTCTTAATCTCTGGACCCACACAGTTCTATATGCAAGATGTAAGGGGACAGACATGGGAAGGGAACTGGTATGTTTCCTTACCTGTATCAGCAACATGTTACAGACACCATTTGCTGACATTGAACCATGAACATTCACTTTAAATAACACAGCTCCTTTGTCAGTAACTTTTCATCCTACTTGAGCTTTCACAGAATCAGGGATTTCTTCAAGGTTTTTAGAGGTTACAGTCTTATCCAGTCACCTCATATGCTATGAGAGGCCTAAAGGAGGAAAATAAAATCAGCTGTTAGAGGCCACAATGTGGAGAAAAAAGCAACAAGGTTTGGAATTCTCCAACCTCTCTAGCCAGCATCCTAGAGCTGTTTCCACTGTGGTTAGGATTCCTGTTTGATGGACTGGTTCTGCCCACACTGACAGATTTGCTAAGGAATCTCTACCACCCATTGAGTGTCAGAACTGTACCAAGCACACTGACTTACAAGTTCTCTCTGCCTCATCCTCCCTGCTCCCCTTGCAACTCCTACCACACTCTGGCTTCAAGAAACTAGTATGAACTTAGCAGCTATCAAGTTCAATGGTTTCTAAATGTTTAAGACAAATCTCATGAGAGATTCATCTGGGGTCTTGGGTATGCAGCACAGAAGGGTGAATGTGGGGCCACACAGACGGACCCTGTATGGTTTGAGTCTTTTGGTGCTGGAAGCATCTAATTCACTGCTGCTAAAGAACCATGATTTTGAGTAGAGAAAGACTTAAACACAAGACTTAAACACAGTCTTGTCAGGCTGTTGCTGTGACAAGTTATTTTACCTCTGTAAGCCTCAACTTGCTCATCTGTGAAATGAAGGTGATAAAAGCACCTGTCTCGGAGTATTGTTGTGAGGATTAAATAATTTTCTAGCATATAATAAGGATGTAACACAGATTAACCATTACCACCGTGTGCACCTACTGCACGTGTATTTTGACTGAAAGGAAACAAAAGAAGTGTCTGAGTTATTGGTAGTCAAGGGACCACTGTTCCCTGAAATGTCTGAAAATTTTAGTAACACTCCATATTTTGACCTTATTTGTTAGAGACTTTGCCTCTCTAGATCCGATCTCCAAGATCCCTCAAGCATTCCTTTTATGATTACTTTACCCTTTCTTTAATGTTCAGACACATACTAATTGCAGCGGCTGCTTTAAGGCCTGGCTTAATACAAATGTGTTTACGTGTTCAGCTGCCCTCAGAATGCTAGACATTATCTTTTTGCCTTCTTCCATTCTGCACAAATTTTAAACCTTCCCTATGTTCTTCTGGACATCTTCTTTCTTGCTAATGCTTGTGTTTTTAATTCTTTATGATAACTCCCGTGTACCTAAGATGCTCTCTTTTTCAGGAAGGCCTTCCTACCCCCAATTCTTTTTCCATCCTTTGTGTGATAGTTTGATTTGTAATAAGAAACATGTATTTGGTCTTCTTCCTGATTCTGGCACTAGTTCCTAAAACCCTTGGAATTTTCTAAGTGATGACAGCAACAAAGGTATCTTTGTTATGCTAATGAGGTGACTTTTGTTCAACACCTAAAGATAGGGGCTGGTTGCCTGGGGAACCAACCAGCTGATTAGAAGGTTGGAACTTTCAGTCCCTCCTAGATCTCCAGGGAGGGGAGAAGGGTTGAAGGTTAAATCAATGACCAATGACCAATGACTTAATGAATTGTGGCTATGTAATGAAGTCTCCATAAAAATCTTGAAGGTGGGGGAGATGTTCTGAGAGCTTCAGGGTTAGTGAACACATGGAGATTAAGGAGAGTTGGCATGCCTGGAGACAGCATGGAATCTCCTTGCCCTGTCTGATGTATCTCTTCCATGTAGGCAGTTCCTGAGTAATATCCTTTTATAATAAACAGGTAACCTAGTAAGGAAAATATTTCTCTGAGTACTGTGTGCTACTCTCCAAATTAATCGAACCCAAGAAGATGGTCATTGGAACCTCTAATCTATAATGGGTTAGTTAGAAGCACAGGTGACAACCTGGGCTTTCAACAACATGGGCTTTCTAATTGCAGCTGACATTGGGGTAAGTGGTCATTTTGAGGGGCTGAGTCCTTAACCTATGGAATCTGATGCTGTCTCTGGGTAGATAGTGTCAGAATTGAATTGAATTTTAGAACACCCAGGTGGTGTGTGAGAACTGTTTGTTGAGATGGGGAGCCTCCAACACCGCCACTACCCCCTTCCCCATTGGTAGACTTGGGTGCAGAAACTTTTACTTTGGCTCTTAATACAAATACGTTAGTGGCAGGTGTTGTCTCTTTGATGCAAATAATTGATTAAATAAGGATCTAAAAAGGTCTTCTGACTCATTTGTTGCGAGATGCACTCCCTTTCTGATGACTTCTGAACAATGTAAATGTCTCTTCTGTGTTTTTGATTCTGTATTATAAAATTCTTCCCTTGTGACAGCCACATGCAACTTGTTATTCTTTTAAAAGGTTATACAATTTCATTAGAACTAGAAAGGGCTTTTGGAATGTTACCAACCTGGCAACATTCATCTGGCAATAGATCTTGGCCTTAACAGGGCAGGATTGGATTGAATTAGACAGCTAAACCTTCTGAGTGAATGATCCAAAACTTTTGGAGGAATAGCAAAAGTGTTTGCCAAACTGAAACAGATACCTGTGGGTAAGGCAGGTGAAAGATCCTTTCACTCTGTTCACTATTAAGGGTATAGTAGTTATTCCACTGGGAGCCTAATAAAATGATTTCTTGAAAGGGTTAATGTTTGACTTCAGAAATCTCAAAACTGTGATATGTCCCCTTATTCAAAAGAATGGTACCACTGCTTGCTTTTGAATTTAAAATGTTTGCTTTATCTTAACATATGGTTATAACTCAAAGCGTTTTCAGTCTGATAGTTGCTGAGCCCCTAGAGCAGTAGTTTTCACCTGGGAGCAATTTTGGCTCCAGAGAATATCTGTCAATGTTGCCCACAAAGGATATCTGGAAACGTTTTTGTTGTCACAACTGAGGATGGGTTCTATTGACCTCTACTCTACTGATCTTGATTGGGTACAGGTCAGGGATGCTACTAAACATCCTTCACAGGACATCATCCTGCAATAAAGAATTATCTGGTCCAAAAGGTTAAGAGTAGAGGTTAAGAAACCCTTCCCTAGACCACAAAGAATCTTGAAGGTATAGGAGCCTATCCTTGCTTTGGAGTTCCTTAGGATCAAACTGAATAAACAAAGGTATGATGCTTATATGTGATGTGAATTAATCTCCTACTCTACATCTATCCATCCACTTGGATGGCAAACCCTATGAGTAAGGGACCATACTTACTATGTCCTTGTCAGAGATGATGGTTAACTATCTATTGTCTGGGCTTGGATGAGGACAAACCAAAAGTAGCACAGGCAATTCTCAAATCCTCAGCATAATAAGGGTTAAAAGATGTAGAAGATCCAAAACAATGTTGAAAAATATGAGTCAAAATGTACTCTAATGGATTTTATGTAAATGGAAAGTTATGTCCAGCAATTTAAAATATACTTGCCATTCTAATATGCACATGTGTTGAAGTAATCATGAGTGTATAATAATTAAGAAACATTAAATACAAATTATTTTATGAAAAAATCACCCCAAAGTTACTATATATTAAAATAACATGTTATTGCCTATTTCTTAAGCCAGCCATTTCAGTCCCATCCTACCTACAAATATTAAAAAAGTATCAGAAATAAGTCAGGGATGCAACCCCAGGTATTTTCTCCTTTCCTTCCTTTCCTAATTCTTTCACTGCCTGATGGAGCTGTAGCTCTGATGTCATAGGAGTATAATACTTAACCATATTTTTCCTCCTTTCCTTCTCTCTGTGGTCAGCCTCTGCTTTGGTCATAGGAAAGGCTATGACCATAAAAGGAAGGGGTACCTGTCTGATTGTGGAGGCCACTGTGCATTCCCAAATGACAGTGCATACCTTGTGACACTGATTGCTCTGAAGTTTCAAACCATCAGTGTTTTGCGATATGGAATTTTTATTTCGTGATGATTTGTAACAATATTAACTTTTTTCCTAGGGAACTGCCTGTTTAGGAATAAAACCTATATTGTATTGCAAACATATATTGTTCCCATATCATCAAAAGCTGGTATTTGTCATCTCTGGGGCAGAATAGATTTTATATATACACCTATATAGCCAGCTGGAAACAAGCTATTAAATCCTGAGAAAAACATCCTAAAAAATACTGATGAATACAATTTTGTTTAAAAATATTAATAAGATTAGTTAAGTCCGTATTTTTTGGCACGTTTGATACTGAAGCAGTAGGATGGTACAGGATATCTTACGGTTCCAAAACTCTATTAATCTCTCTTGGTCATTTTGTACAATCCTACCACTAAACCTAATGGTCCTGCAGTCAGCACATGGTGTTGATTTATTTAACCTTGAGCAGAAAATAAATATTACATTTAAATAGGATAACAAAGCCTTATGAAGAAAGAAGATATATCAGGTGCTCCAACTCCTTGAACAAAAAAGCAGTAGAATTTCCTCTGGTCTGAGAAGCTTTCACCCAGTTGTATGAATAAGTTAAATCAACGTGATACACCACATTGAGAAAAGAAAGGACGAGAACCTTAGGATTCTCTCAATAGATGCAGAAGAAGCATTTGACAAAATACAGCATCCTTTCTTGATAAAAAAACACTCATGAAAGTAGGGATAGAAGGAGCATACCTCAACATCATAAAGGCCATATACAAAAGACCCACTGCTAATATGATCCTCAACGGGGAAAAACTGAGAGCTTTACCCCTAAGGCCAGAAACACAACAGCGATGTCCACCCTCATCAATGTTATTTAACACAGTACTAGCAGTCCTGGCCTCAGCAATCAGACAACAAAAAGACACAAAACGCATTCAGATTGGCAAGGAAGAAATCAAACTTTCACTCTTCGCAGATGACATGATATTCTACATGGAAAACATAAAAGACTCCATCAAAAAACTGCGAGAACTGATACATGATTTTGGTAAAGTCGCAGGATATAAAGTCAGTGTATGAAATTAGTTGCATTTCTATACACCAATAAGGAAGCATCAGAAAGAGAAATCAAGGAATCAATCCCATTTACAAGTGCACCAAAAACCATAAGATGCCTAGGAATAAACCTAACCAAAGAGGTAAAGATCTGTATGCTGAAAACTATAGAAAGCTTATGGAAGAATAAAGAAGACACAAAGACATGGAAAAACATTCCATGCTCATGGATTAGAAGAACAAATATTGTTAAAATGTTGATACTACCCAAAGCAATCTACACCGTCAATGTGATCCCTACCGAAATAACACCAGTATTCTTCACAGAGCTAGAACAAACAATTCTAAAATTTGCATGGAACAAGAAAAGACCCCAAATAGCCAAAAGAATCCTGAAAAAGAAAACCAAAGCTGAAGTCATCACAATTCTGGACTTCAAGCTGTATTACAAAGCTGTAATCATCAAGACAGTATGGTACTGGCACAAAAACAGACACACAGATCAATGAAACACAATAGAGAACCCAGAAATGGATCCACAAATATATGGCCAACTAATCTTTGACAAAGTGGGAAAGAATATCCAATGGAATAAAGACAGTCTCTTCAGCAAATGATGTTGGGAAAACTGGGCAGTGACAGGCAGAAGAATGAGCCTGGACCACTTTCTTACACCATACACAAAAATAAATTCAAAATGGATGAAAGGCCTAAATGTAAGACAGGAAAATAAAATCCTATAGGAGAAAACAGACAGCAACCTTTTTGACCCCGGCTGTAACAACTTCTTACTTGACATGTCTCCAGAGGTAAGGGAAACAAAAGCAAAAATGGACTATTTGGATCTCATCAAGATAAAAAGCTTCTGCATAGCAAAGGAAACAATCAATAAAACTCAAAGACAACTGATGGAATGGGCAAAGATACTTGCAAATGATATATCAAATAAAGGGTTAGTATCCAAAACTATAAAGAACTTATCAAACTCAACACCCAAAAAACAAATAATCCAGTGAAGAAATGGACAAAAGACATGAATAGACACTTTTCCAAAGAAGACATCTAGATGGCTAACAGACACATGAAAAGATGCTCTATATCACTCATCATCAGGGAAATACAAATTAAAACCATAATGAGATACCATCTCATAACCATCAGAATGGCTAAAATTAACAACTCAGGCAACAACACATGTTGGTGAGGATGCAGAAAAAGAGGAATCCTTTTGCACTACTGGTGGGAATGCAAACTGGTGAAGCCACTCTGGAAAACAGTATGGAGATTCCTCAAAAAGTTAAAAATAGAACTACCTTAGGTATTTGTCCAAAGGATACAAAAATGCTGATTCAAAGAGGCACATGCACCCCAATGTTTAGAGCAGCACTATAACAATAGCCAAATTATGGAAAGAGCCCAAATGTCCATCAACTGATGAATAGTAAAAAAGATGTGGTATATGTATATACACACATACACACACACACACACACACACACACACACACTGGAATAATACTTGGTGATCAAAAAAATGAAATCTTGCCATTTGTAACAACATGAATGGAACTAGAGTGTATGATGCTAAGTGAAATAAGTCTGTGAGAGAAAGACAGATACATAATTTCACTCATATATGGAATTTAAGAAACACAACAGATGAACATAGGTGAAAGGAAGAAAAAATAAGATAAAAATAGAAAGGGAGGCAAACCGTAAAAGACTCTTTTTGGGGCACCTGGGTGGCTCAGTTGGTTAAGTGTCCGACTTCGGCTCAGGTCATGATCTCTCAGTTCATGAGTTCAAGCCCCGCATCAGGCTCTGTGCTGACAGCTCAGAGCCTGGAGCCTGCTTCAGATTCTGTCTCCCTCTCTCTCTGACCCTCCCCTGCTCACTGTCTCTCTCTCTCAAAAATAAACATTTAAAAATTTTTTCTTAAAAAGACTTAAAAAAGGTTTTTTTAAATTATGTTTATGTATTTTTTTTTGACAAAGAGAGAGAGCAAGCCGAGAAGAGGTAGAGAAAGAGAGAGAGAGAGAGAGAATCCCCAAACAGGCTCTGTGCCCAATGTGGGTCTCGAACCCACAAACTGTGAGATCATGACTGGAGCTGACACCAGCATTGGACACTTAACCGACCGAGCTACCCAGGCACCCCCATAAAAGATTCTTAAATACAGAGAACGAATTGAGGGTTGCTAGAGGGGAGATGGGTGGAGCATGGGCTAAATGGGTGATGGGCATTAAGGAGGGCACTTGTTGGGATGAGCACTGGGTGTTATATGTAAGTGATGAATCACTGGGTTCTACTCCTGAAATCAGTACTACACTGTATGTTAACTAACTTGAACTTAAGAAAGAAAGAAAAAGAAAGAAAGAAAGAAAGAAAGAAAGAAAGAAAGAAAGAAAGAAAGAAAGATACAAATTTTAAAAAGAGGAAAAAATTTCAAAAACATTTAAATAGCATGATCCATCTATGCACCTTCTTTAAGATAGGTAGAGGAGCACCTAGGCGGCTCAGTCAGTTAAGCCTCTGACCTTGGCTCAAGTCTTGATCTCGCGGTTCATGGGTTCCAGCCCCATGTCGCATTCTGTGCTGACAGTTCAGAGCCGGAGCCTGCTTCAGATACTGTCTCTCTATCTCCTCCTCCCCAACTCATGCTCTCTAAATAAGTAAATAAACAAACAAACAAACATTAAAAATTAAAAAAAATAAGTAGAAGGTAAAAAGAAAAACAAATACCACAAAAACAATATGGTTAAAAGGGCTAAAGTGGTCTTGTTAATATCAGATAAATAAAACTTCATGACAAAGAAGAGTAATAATTATAGCAGGATCAGTTCATAAGAAAGACACAACAGTCATAAAAGTACGTATGTCCCAATAGCCCAGTTTCAAAATCCATGAAGAAAAACTGACAGAATTAAAGTGAGAAATGGACAATTTCATCATCTTAAGGGGAGATTATAACACTTCCTCTCAAAAATTAATGGAATAACCAGACTAAAATATCAGAAAAACAGAAAAGATCTGAACAACTCTATAACCATTTTGTCCTACTTGGTATCAACAGAACACGACATCCAAAAATTATAGAATACATCCATTCCTTACAAATATATATTGTATACTTAGCAACATAGACCACTTTCTATACCAGCAGAAAATCTCAAGGAGTTTCAAAAGACCAAATCATAATGATTATGTTTTCTGACAATAACAATAAACTACTAAAGTTAAAATAAATAAATAATAAACTACAAATAGCAAGATATCTAGAAAAATTCCAAGTGTTTGAAAATTAGACTATGTATTTCTAAATTTTTTAAATTATTTTTTTTAAGTTTTTAATGTTTATTTTTGAGAGAGAGAGAGAGAGAGAGAGAGAGAGACAGAGTATGAGTGGGGGAGAGGCAGAGAGAGAGGGAGACACAGAATCCGAAGCAGGCTCCAGGCTCTGAGCTGTCAGCACAGAGCCCAATACAGGGCTCGAACTCATGAACCATGAGATTGTGACCTGAGCCAAAGCCAGATGCTTAACTGACTGAGCCACCCAGGTGCCCCTCTCTTTTCCTCTTCTTATATGGTCACCAATCCTGTAGGGTTGAGATCCTACCCTTGTGACCTCATTTAACCATAATATATGCCAAAAGCCCTATCTCCAACTATAGTCACATTAGAGGTTAGGGCTTCAACAGATGAATTTTGGAGAAGGCACAATTCGGTCCATTGTAGAGGGGATGTATTGAAATTTAAGATTCTCAAGAAATGGATCTGTTATGACATACAAGACATTTGTTAGGGAGTGCTCTTGTGATCACCAAGTGTAGAAAGGAGAAGAACAATTGTCAGGAGAAACTGAGCTGTGATGAAGTCTCAAGAAAGGTCACAGCTGACCTCACGGGGAGCTCTGTAACTGGATGACCCTTCAGAGTTGTCCCCAGTTAGGACAAGAGAACACTCTCCTACATTGACAGCCATTGCATGTGGGCTGTCCTAGGAAGGAACAAGACCTTAGACAAGGTGACGCCTCAGCAGACACAATTCCAAAGAGAGGCAACAGCAGACAACCTGCCCAACAGCTGGGGGGATAAATCTTTCAGTTCTGATGGAGATATCCGAGCAATGCAGCACAAGATCTGCAGTGACCCCTGGAAAAAGTTAACAGCACACTCTCGTCTTGGTGACAGACCTTCAGCCTGGCAGACTTGGAAACTCCTATGCAACAAGGTTATTCTGACCAAGGATGCTGACTCAGCTTGACAAGGCTCAGAAAGGTGGATATATACAATCTTCGTACTGATCAATTAATTTGGAATGAGCTATATATGTTGATGTAAAACTTGTAAGCTGCTAATGTATCATCAGATACACAGATCACAACCGGTGATATTTGAATAAAGACTTCAAGCCCTGATAACTTAATATCCAGACTCAGATTGGTGCCAGGTCTTTAATATAATAATGTCATGTTCAACATATTATAGAGCAGTTAAATGTAGTTCTCCTGGATTTTTGACTTTCTCACTCCCTTCTTCATGTCTGCAGTAGTTAAAGAAAAAATACTCCAAAACCTGACCCAGAGGGACATTCACCACACTGTTCCTCTAGATAAATCAAACTGAATGATGAAACCGGCAATGCAGAAATAAGTGAATCACCCTTGGGATACCTGGAAGCCCTTGCCTTTGGACTTGTGAAAATTTCAGTGCACCGTGTTCATTTATGCTTGACTGCTACAGTCTGAAGTATCGCTGTTTATCTGATAGCACTATAAAATGGAATCAGCATTCAGTTACGTAATTAGATATGATGGGCAAGCCATCCAAATAGCAGAAAGGAAGCGGAGTGGAGCACAGATGTAACAGTAGAATTAGATTATTCAAAGACATGAAGGACAGTGAATTCATGTACAGTATGTCTGGGGAAAACTAAATGGATAAATAATTTTGAGGGAGATTGAAGAGATATTTTTATTTCTGAAAATAACTATTACCTTGTTGAGTTCAGGACTGCTCTTTAAAATAATGTTGTCACATAAAAACATAGATAAATTTCATGGACATGCTGGGGTAAATACAAAATACAACAGACAGTATTACTGCATTTACGTGAAATTTAAAATCTGATAAAATATTTCAGTGGAGTAGATATTAGAGAAGTGGTTACTTTTGGAGGCAAGTATTGACTGAGAGGGGCATAAGGGAGCCATGTGTGGAACAGGAAATTATTATTATTTTTTTTAAATTTTTTTTTTCAACGTTTACTTATTTTTGGGACAGAGAGAGACAGAGCATGAACGGGGGAGGGGCAGAGGAGAGGGAGACACAGAATCGGAAACAGGCTCCAGGCTCCAAGCCATCAGCCCAGAGCCTGACGCGGGGCTCGAACTCACGGACCGCGAGATCGTGACCTGGCTGAAGTCGGACGCTTAACCGACTGCGCCACCCAGGCGCCCCAGGAAATTTTGATATGTGTAATGGTTAGATGGATGCCCACATTAGAAAAGAATTCACCAAGCTACAAACTTACAATCTTTGCACTTTTATTGCATGTAAACTATCCCTTGAAAGAAAGTAAAAAGGGAATAAAAATAAAAGGGGACTTCATCTATACTTGTGTTTCATACCAACTATAGTTTACTAATTTAAGGGATACAAGCTGTCTGTAAAAATTTAGGGTAAACGCTTGTATTTGGTTCATAACAATCACAGAATCTTAGGATGTCAGGATCCTCTGGGTTATTCATCAGGCAATTTGGCATATGCTGTCGACTTCCTAGGACGTGGTAGCATTTTGCATATACAATTTATCTTAAACTTCATAATTATCACCTCCAATTTAAAGGGGAAAACACGAGCCTTACAATGGTTGAATGAGGTTGATTTGATGGGTGGCACAAGACCAATTAGTTGAACTCTAAACTGACTGTCTCCAGGTCATTCATCTTCCTGCCCTCTCCACTCCATAGCTCTGCTTTTCTGGAACCCACTTGGATGGCACTTGTTCCCACTTCCTGTAAAAAATGGAGTCAGACACACTTGCTGAAAGCATTCACCTTTCCTCCTGTTGAAACCAAAATCACTTCCTCAAGATGATAATATGAATTGGCAGAGAAGTTAGTATCCCAATCCTTTTGCCTGTCATGATATCCTAAATACACCTTGCAAAATCAAGCAGTTTCTTGGGATCTTAAAGGCTTCATGCAGGAGCAAAGGGGAAGGCTTTAAGAATTGTCCTTTTTAGAGAAATTCCGATATTCCTAGCATGTCTATAAACGAGAAAGAAGAAATCCAACAAGGGAAATCATCACAGCCAAGCTCTGTATTCTTCAAAAACTTACCTATACTCATCTTTCCCCTTTTTATCTAAATAATTCCGGTGAAATAATTCCAGGTCCCACATTGTGCCTCCAATTTCTGCAGCAATAGCATGTACTATTAACTGCAGCTATGAGGATGATGTTATAATGGTCTAGCGTTTGGTTGACAAATCTTTACTGAGCACCTACTATGTCTGCCTGATACTATGCTTGATGTTTATGAATCAACAGCAAAGATACCAGGGCCACCCAGCCTCTGCAAGGAGCTTACATTCTAGTGGGAGAGAGAGCCCATAAGTAACCGAATAAACAACAGTGATTATGAAACAGTAATTATGAAACCACAGAAGTTTTTAAATTGCAGTACTTACAAAATTGCAATCAGCGCTATGAGGGAAACAGATTGCTAAGATTTTTTTTTAACAGAAAAAGGCCTGCTCTCCACACAGTGACTTTAAATTGAGATCTCCAAAAGGAGGATAAACAATGTTCTTTATGTGAAGAACAGAGAGACTTCCAGCCAACTATAGGGAGCCTGAAGAAGCCTTCCTGGTAGAGGTTAATCACCTCTCATGTCCTACCCATATTTAGCCACATCTTCTCATTACATAATAAAGTATATTGCTTTTCGATTTCACATATGTGAAATTCTCTAAACAATTCTTTCTCCAGACTAAATAACTGTAAGTTCTTTCTTTTTTCCAGATTTTCTCCACAATTACCATTCTGTAAATTTGTTCCAAATAAAATGTCCATAACTGAGTATGGTGTAAGTTAAAACAGAAGGTAGGTAGGGAGTGGTAGTATTTAGAAGAAAGAAAAATAAACTTGGCAAAGAATTAGGAGGGGAAAAAAAGATCACCGAACAGCAAGGAGAAATTGGGGAGATTTACACTCAGGAAATAAGATAAAGTAAAAGAGAATTACAATGAGAAAAACTGTGTCAGTCCCAAGGTTATTCAGGGACAGACAGAGAAACTGCAAACATTCATGTGACAATTTAGTTAGAGTAAGGCTTTAAAAAAAAAAGCCAATCACACAACATGGCAACAGACACACTGATAGAAGTTATGTGCAAAGAGAAACGAGGTAGAGAGAAAAGATACAGGGAGAAGAGAGTCCCACTGCTTTTACCTGGAAAGGCAGGCACCCAAAAAGCTATTTTTGAGATTATTTTGGGTTTATAAGCGAAATATTCCTACCACTAATAGCAGCTCTCTCTGGATCCTTTTGCTACTTTTTAATGAGCATCCTGTCCAAAGTTCTCTCTGGGTAAAATGCTGAGTTGGGCAATTCTCACTGGAGATTGCCATTAGATAATTACTGCGGCTGGAGTCTTCCGAGGGTTCAACTGAGCTGGAAATCCAAGATGACGTACTCACACGGCTGTAAGTTTACTTCGACTGTCATCTGGGGCTGAATGGAGCTGTTAACCAGAGTGCCTACACGTGTCCTCTCCAATGTACTGGTCTCTGTGTGGTTAGACATCTTCCATTGAGTGTCTTGATCTAGGGCAATAAAACCCAACTGTCCCTAACCAGGAGTTGGCTCTGATAAAAAGAAAAGTAATGGGGGGTCGGGGGGGGTGTTAAATACCATGAGGATAAATGCAATCCTGCTTCAAATGTGGGACTCTGCAGAAGATTAGCTGCAGCATCAAACTGGGTACATTTTCTAGAAAGCACAAGACAACCCACCCCTCTCTAAGGTTCCAAAATACCTGAGCCAGGAAGCACAAGATTCATATTCATATTAAGAGGAAAAACAGATAGCTATGTCTACTTGTTTGACTAGAAAGGCTTTTACGCATCAATAAAATGCTGGCTTGTCAACATTATGTGGCACGTAGGTCCATAAAGAACAGTTGCTGAAAGTCTTTGCGCATTCAGATTAAAATAAAACTGCTGAACAAAAGCTATATTGTACACAGGTCTAAACTTGAATGTCTGGAGGGGGTTTTATATGAGTATTTTTAGTGACATGCACTGAGAATATACCTATTGCTGGATCAGTGCTTATTGAAGAGTCAGAAGATTTTATGAGCAAATGTGTTTGACTGAGCTATGTATATTTTCCAAAGGATTACTTTATGCTCTCGAGTACATTGAATTCCTATCTAAAAGCTAAAGTTATCGGCTGAAAAACAATAAGCTGATCAGAAAGTAGGCAAGTGATTTATGTCTTATTTTTAAAAACATGATTTCTGGACATGGGGTCAAAAACACTTGCAGAAATGAAGAGTGTGGTAGGCTTTGGTAAGAGAGTGACTTGGCCTCACACTCTCCCTCATGTCATCCACAGCCCAGAAACTTGGAAAATCCTCGCTTGAAACTGTTTTGGCCAAAAGACAAAAAAAAAAGACAATGCTAAAATAAAAAAATTAAAAACAGAAAAAAGAACTCATGTACCATATCACCCTTCATCTGCAAAGTCACCAGTCACACTGAGAGCCATCTTAAAATCCTTGGCCCAGACTCCTTGACATGGGTCTCAAGGATGCTCCATTGAACCTATGCTTCTAGCCTGGTGCTTTCTCTGCATGATCTAGGAGGCTACAACACCTTGGGATTTCATCAGATAGGTGTTTCTGGATTTCTGGATCTGGTAGTGTATTGACAAAAACATTCAAGGTATGCAATTTTAGAATCACCCTTATAGAGGAAAATCCACATGGAGTAGTGTTTCTGCAATTTTCCAAACTTGCCATTGCTATTATGTTACTGAACCAGTTTATGAATCATAGCAAAATGTGTCCCACCCCAAGGGACTTCATAAGAAAACTGGCCAGTTTTAGAGGTACTATTATAAAGTATTGATTTTATTTTAATATAAATGATGAAGTTTACATTGTTGATTATGCCAGAAATTCCTTTAAATTGTAAAGGACATCAAAGCCAGAAACCTGGGACTTCATTTCTTTTCTTAGCTCTGATCTTGGGCAAATCAAGACCATTCTCTGTTCCTGTTGTTTCTTGTCATAGGGTAAATGACTTTTTCTTTCTTTCTTCTTTCTTTCTTTCTTTCTTTCTTTCTTTCTTTCTTTTCTTTCTTTCTTTCTTTCTTTCTTTCTTTCTTTCTCTCTTTTTTCTTTTCCTTCCTTCCTTCCTTCCTTCCTTCCTTCCTTCCTTCCTTCCTTCCCCCCTCTTTCTCTCTTTCTTTCTTCATTCCTTTTTTTTTTTCTTTTTTGTGGTGTTTCTCATTCTAACATTTTATTACAATGAGAAGGAGATACCTTTTGGGATGAGCACTGGGTGTTGTATGGAAACCAATTTGACAATAAACTTCATATATTGAAAAAAAAAAAAAAAACAATGAGAGGAGAACAATAGTAGCCTGGCTGCAAATGTGAAGAAACATCCTTTGCTTAAGAAACTAGAAGCTTTGCAATAAGGCATAAGAAAACTATATTGTACATTAGCACAATTTGCACACTGGTACCAATTAATTAATTCGATTTCACAAAAGACTTCCGGATGTTTCATTTTTTTTTTCATCTCATCTGTGTAAATGGGTCTGAGAAAGCGCTGGAAATTTAGAGTAGATAAAAATGGTATATATACGGTAAAACTAATCATTTTCAAGCATTTAGTATTATCTTATCTACTCAACAAATTATGTTGTCTTATTTTAGTGGACAAATAACTGTCAAACATTTCAACAAATTTTTGACAATATCAATTGTCAATATCAATATCAATATTTCAAAATATTTTTCAATCAATAATTTTCGACTTAATTTTCAAGCACTTCACTTTCATTGTATCCTTTAATAAACAAATTATGTTCAGGCTTCTTGCATGTATTAGTTGCCGCTGTGAGATGAGAAAAAAACACGGATTAATTACATGTTGACATTTGGTAAATCAAAATATTCAGTTAACTCTTCCAAAGTATGCATTTGGTTTTTCTGTCTCTCATTTTTTTAATTGTTGGTTTCACTTGAAGATTGGCTGTGATGATTTGGAGTCTCTTTCAGCCTTTTATTCACTACTTATAATTTTGGGTTTAATTTTTCTATGATGAAGTTTTTCTCCACGGCTTGGTAGACTGGACTGGGGTGCCAATTGGGGAAGCATTTGCCAGATTGGCGTTTAGGGAGGAAGAATGATGACCACTCTCTAAAACCCTAAGATGGATGCCCAGTAGATACAGCAGGTTACAGAAAAATTGGCAACTACAGGAGTAAGGCTAATGTTTGCCAGATTTTTTTTAAATTCCTTCAGAAATGTCAGAGATCTGGGATTTTATATAAAATCTCCATGATTGGTAGAAAGGCAAAACAAAAACAAAAACAAACAAACAAAAAAACAAAGGCAAAACAACAACAAAAACAAACAATAAAACAACCCAGATTATTTGACAAATGGATTTAATTTTTAACAATGTGAGTGAACCTGAATAAATTGTCATTAACTCCAGGTATAATAGTGGCAACTGCCTCATACCAGAAATTCAGCAACAATAGCTGAATACACAATAGGATTCATTTTGTTGGGAAGAAAAAGTTTTACTCCACCCTTCAACATTCTTCTAGCTTGCCTAAGAATTAAATTGACATGAAATAGATTAACAGGAGAAAATCAAATTTAATTATGTACATACCAGGAACCCATACAGTCATGAGATTTCAAAGGCAGCCAGGCAAAATGAGGTATATATGTCATCCCAAACTGAGGAGAAGGGGGTAGGGGTCTTGCGACTTCAAAAGGAAGGAAAGTAATTGACAGAAGATGAAAAAGATTAAATGTTTGGTCAACAAATGTTTGCTGGGCCATCCAGAAACAATGGAACATAGAGAAGAATTTTAACAAACTTTGCTAACTTCCTCCCTTGTCTACTACCCCTCATTTCTATTATGCTGTAGTCATCTATTGTGATAGCTTTCTTCCAGGAGAAGGTCCTCCATCTAAACTCTTTTAGGCAGTTGGGGTGCCTGGGTGGCTCAGTCGGTTGAGCTTATGACATCAGCTCAGGTCACGATCTCTCACCGCTGGTAGGTTCGAGCCCCGTCCCGGGCTCTGTGCTGATAGATAGATTGGAGCCTGGAGCCTGCTTTGGATTCTGTGTCTCCCTCTCAGCCACCCCCCCCTCCCGGCCCCCACCCCGCCCTTGCACTTTGTCTCTCTGTCTCTCAAAAATAAAGGTTAAACCCCTTTGGGCAGTTAAGGGGAAGATAAAAGTTTCTCCCTGAGTCTATTGGGCCTTGATTGTTTTTAGCTTGAAATGATTTGCATGACAAAGTGGTACAGTTTAGGGCAGCCTGCTTTGGCCCCTACAATTTCAAAGGGAAATTAAAAAAAAAAAATTTTTTTAATGTTTATTTATTTTTTGAAAGAGAGAGAGATAGAGCTTGAGCGAGGTAGGGGAAGAGAGAGGGAGACACAGGATCTGAAGCAGGCTCCAGGCTCTGAGCTGTCAGCACAGAGCCCGACATGGTGCTTGAACCCATGAACCGCGAGATCATGACCTGAGTCGGATGCTTGACCGACTAAGCCACCCAGGTGCCCATCAAAAGGAAATTTTTTAAATAGCATTTTTTTCTTTCAATACTTGACACCACAGCACCTAGTGATTCATATGTTTAAATAAATATCCAGTTTAATAGAATTGCCTGTCTTGATTTTTCATTCTATTTAAAGTGTAGACTTGGGGGTGCCTGGGTGGCTCAGTCAGTTGAGCAAATGACTCTTGATTTTGGCTCACGTCCTGATCCCAGAGTCGTGGGATCAAGCCCCATGTTGGGCTCCATGCTGAGCATGGAGCCTGCTTGGGATTCTCCCTTTCTCTCTCTCTGTCTCTCTCTGTCTCTCTCTCTCTCTTTCTTTCACTCTTGCTCTGCCCCACACCCTTCCTTGTGCTTTCTCTCTAAAAATAAACAACAATAATAATAAAAGTTTAGATTTGTATATATCCACAGTCACATTACTTAACAATGTCATATAATTAGCTCAAATTTGAGGAACAAGGGGCCCCTGACTGACTCAGTTGGTTAAACATCCAACTTTAGCTCAAGTCATGATCTCCTGGTCTGTGGGATCGAGCCTCATGTGGGGCTCTTGGCTGACACTGCAGACCCTACTTGGATTCTCTTTCTTTCTCCCTCTCTGGCCCTCTCTCACTCACACATGTGGGCTCTCTATCTCTCTCTCAAAATAAAGAAATATACTTTAAAACAATAAATTTAAAAAATTTGAGAAACAAAATACTTAGCAGAAGTAAAATAAGCTGGTGTATAAAAAAGAATCATAAGTCATAGCCTTTACCTGAACATCAAATAAAAATTTCTGAATTTCCTAAGAATCTGTTTGATGATTTAAGCAGTCATGACCTTAAAAACCAAACAAATATTATAGGAATGACTATTGGGATCAGGGACAGATGAATGAAAATGTCTCAGAAGCACCAGCAGATGGCAGGAGAGGAGAAAAAATTCCAAACTCAAAAAGATGCTCAGCTTCCGCGCTAGAGTGTGACAACTTTTTAAATAAATATTTGTCTGCTAAGCTGTCAGCTTAATATTTCCTTTTCTCTACCTATTGCAAAGCCATAGGCAGTCTCTGACAGTAAGTCAAGAGTTCACGGCATTTTGCAAAGACCTTTGTAGTGCAAACATGAAACATCTCTTAACTGAAATTCAGAAAAAGCCAGTAGTTAATTAACTAACACCTGTTGGTCCTGGGGGCCCCTGGGGTCTGAACTCCAGCCCTGGTTCCACCAGTAACTGGCAGTCATGAGGGACAGTCACCGGGCTGCGGTTTCCATTTCATTTTTTTAAATCGAGGGGATCAAGTCCTACATACTAATCAAGAGTTTATAATTTTCTTTTAAAATTTTTTTTAACGTTTATTTATTTTTGAGACAGAGAGAGAGACAGAGCGTGAACAGGGAGGGGCAGAGAGAGAGGGAGACACAGAATCGGAAGCAGGCTCCAGGCTCTGAGCCATCGGCCCAGAGCCCGACGCGGGGCTCGAACTCACGGACTGCGAGATCGCGAGATCGTGACCTGAGCTGAAGTCGGACGCCTAACCGACTGAGCCACCCAGGCGCCCCTAGAGTTTATAATTTTCAAGTGAACCAAGGGTGTCTCTTGAATACTTTTTAAACTTTCTCTTCTTTTCAGGCAATATTTAACAAGACCTGTGCTGTTAGGGGAGCCTGGGTGGCTCAGTGGGTTAAGCATCTGACTTTGGCTCAGGTCATGATCTCACGGTTTATGGGTTCAAGCCCTGCCTTGCTCTCTGCGCTGACAGCTTAGAGCCTTGGAGCCTGCTTCGAATTCCTTCTGTGTCTCCCTCTCTCTCTGCTCCTCCCTGCTCATCCTCTGTCTCTCTCTTTCTCGAAAATTAATAAACATTTAAAAAATTAAAAAAAAAATGAAAACAAAAACACAAGACCTGTGCTGTTCAGCAAGATGCATGAATTAGTGGCCCTGAAGTAGGGCTGCCTCAGTGTCCAACCCCGGGCTGTCATTCCCACTCAATCTGCGCGGATCCTCCTGCGTGTCTGCCCTGTGGAACTCAGGCCAAATAGTCTAGTGATCCACAGATTTCCTGAAAGGGTTTTAAAAGCCTCCAGTTGAAATGCCTTTACAACTTCCCTGGGGAATTTTTTTTCAAAAGTCATGTGCGTATGGGAGATATGTGTGTAGGTATGTTACATTTCCTTTCAGTGACTCACAAAGTCAGAGCCTCGGAGTTAAAATTCTTTTCTTCACCCCTTACCCAGCTCTGTGACTTAGAGCAAATTACTTAAATCCTCTGTGCCTCAAATTGCTCATCTATAAAGTGGAGTTAATAATACCTATTGTTTCAAGTGATGGTGAGCAGGCCACCTGCAGACATTCGTAGGCACTAGGTACTTCGCAAGCCTTACAAAATAGGAAGCATATTTTACAAAGCACTTATACACCTTATTAACTAGAAGTCGCCATTTTAAAAATATTTAAGGGAGTTTCACTTTCTTATTGTGAAAATGATTCATATTAATTCAACTCTCGCAGTTTTCCTTTTATGTTTTGGAGCCAACATAGTTTTGCCAAGTCTCAACCATTTTTATGAGTTGTTGCAGAGCCATAGGCCCTGAAGACTGTTGCTGTAGGGGTAATGGATAATACATCTCTTCTTGTGAAGTTTAAGTGAGATAATCCACATGAAGACCTTCAAACGGTGCAGACCCATAAAAAAAAAAAAAAAAAGCATTTGACAGATGTCAGCTGGGATCATTCATCACCTTGACTGCATAACTTCTGAGGCTATCTGGAGACATAAGACCAACTTGAACCAGGATGCTGGCTAGCTAGCTAATGGCTCTCAGTCCTGACTGCCTATTTGATCACCTGCAGATTTAAAAATCCTGATGCTGAGACCACTTGCCAGGTCAAGAAGGACAGACTCTGTGGGGTGGGGCCTGGACATCAATATTTTCCACACTCTCCAGGTGACTCCAGTGTGGTGAGTAGAAATCGCTGAGCTAATTAGAGGTGAGCATTCTCCATCGGTTTCTGCAGTCCTGAATTATCCTCTTTATAGAATGATGAGAAGATTTTCCTTTAAAACAGTGGTTCCCCAAGTGTAGTCCCCACACAGACAGCACAGGCATTACTTGTAACTTGCCAGAAAAGTTCACAAGCCCCTCTGAACCAGTAACTCTGAGGGCCCGGCTATCTGTGTTGGAACAATGCTGACACACACTGAGTTTTGAGAGTCACTGCTTCAAAGAAACACGTCTATGTTCGGTCAGGACTCCAAAATTGTTAACCTTCTAGGATAACAGAGTTTCAAGATGCTAATATTATTTAAATCACAGCGCGCGCACACACACACACACACACACACACACACACACACACACACACACGTCATTTTCTTCAAGTGGCTGACAAACAAATTCTCATCGCCTCCACCTCAAATTACCTACTGAGGGAGCAGCCACACTTTGAACAAACAGACGGAATTGTCACAACTGTCTTGTCCCAGCTGTACTCCCTCATATACATGTTTGACTCTTGCGGTCCATATGCTGACTCATCTCAAGAGCAGAACGAATGTGTGGAGAGTAAAGTCAAAATTTGTCCTTCCTCTGTATTCTATCAGTTCCACGATCTGTAAAGTTTCTTTCCAGAAAAACTCTTTGGCAACCTCCCTTTGTACTTTCTGTAGGCTTCAGGGTTCATAATTACTCCTTCGAACATTCTTCAAATCACATTCCTCCTTCATACAAGTAATTTATACACCCGAAGGTGAGCCTGGACCCAGTCAGTGGGGAGGGTTCCTTGGTCACTCACATAGGGCTCCTGGGTAGGGATCTCTTATTACCCACTGCCTTTGCCTGTTGGGTGTGTAACACTCACCCCTGTTTCTTCCGTATTCTTACCAACCTGGTCTGTTTTCATTTTGCATTTGCCATGTTTAATCAAGGCACTCTATTGAATGTCATCTCATTTGTTAGCAACTCCAACAATTCCAAAGTGTTTGAAGACCTACCTTCAAAGCACTACTAATATCTTTGGCCACAATTTAGAAACTGTCAAAACCCTCTTCCCTAGAATGGTGGCCATAATCTGAGTAATGGTTTTACTCATCTCTGTCCCAGTCTTTTCTCAAATCCCAAATTTGGTCTTTTGGGCTTCTAATAGACTGGCACACTTGCCCCAGCATTCCCTCCAGTACAACCTCTACCTCTTTCTATTAGTTCCACTCCGAGCTAATGGGTGACTCCCGAACTTGACTACACACTAGGACAACTAGTTCCTTAAGGAATACCAATGTTTGACTTTCAGCCCCAGAAATTCTCATTTAATTGGTCAGTCTGGACTTTAACAGGGTCATCAGGAATTGATAAAGCTCCCCCTGGGACTCTAATATGCAGCAAAATTTGGGAACCACTGGCCTAGAGGGAAACCCATCTGCCAAGATGGCTCCCACACCTCCTGTACCTCAGAGTCACTCTTCAGGCCCAACTACCTGGCACTTTGCTGCCCTCTGCTGGCTTCGCTCAGCTTTACCTCTAACTGGCTGGGCCCTCTGAAAGTTGGTTTAAAAGTGATTAGAGGGGCGCCTGGGTGGCGCAGTCGGTTAAGCGTCCGACTTCAGCCAGGTCACGATCTCGCGGTCCGTGAGTTCGAGCCCCGCGTCAGGCTCTGGGCTGATGGCTCAGAGCCTGGAGCCTGCTTCCGATTCTGTGTCTCCCTCTCTCTCTGCCCCTCCCCCGTTCATGCTCTGTCTCTCTCTGTCCCAAAAATAAATAAAACGTTGAAAAAAAAAAAAAGTGATTAGAAAAGTAGGTTGCAGGTATCCAAGAATCTAGTATACTCTAACTCTCCCTGTTCACTTCCTTTTTTGTTTGTTGTTTTTCCACCTGAAACAGTATCTGGGCAGAAAACCAGGCTTTTTTTTCCCTAGCCAGATGCCTATTTTCTTGGCTGAGTAAGAGATACTGACAAGCTGGGTGGGTCAGGAAAGAGAAAGGAGCTGACATGTGTTCAAAGACACCCCTGACTGGGAAGGTCAGAGAAAAGTTCTGTGGAGCACAGAGATCTTTCTAAATTCACTGACATGCTGGAGTAATGGAATTTCTAAATTTTGAGGGTTTCCTTTTCTGTGCTCATGCTGTACTTTATCACAACAATAGAAATAATATTTGCTGACTTTTTTTTAATCTTTATTGTGTGCCAGCCTTGGTTGTTGGTGGTTTACCACTCATCTTACAAGATTTATCCCTTTTGTCCCTATTTTAAAGATTAGGAAAATCTCTCAGAAGAATTGACTTATCTGGGTGCCTGGGTGGCTCAGTCGGTTAAGCCTCCGACTTCAGCTTAGGTAATGATCTCATGGTTCATGAGTTCGAACCCCGCGTCAGGCTCTGTGCTGACAGCTCGGAGCCTGGAGCCTGCTTCAGATTCTATGTCTCCCTCTCTCTCTGCCCCTCCCTGCTCATGCCTCTGTCTCTCTCTCCCAAAACATGAGACATTAAAAAATTAAAAAAAAAAAAAAAAAAAAAGATTGACTTATCTAAGAAAGTCACAGTAAGCGACAGTTATAGGCTGAATTTGTGTCTCCTCTAAAATTCATGTTGAAGTCTTAACCCCCTAATCCTATCTCAGAATGTGACTGTTATTTGGAAATAGGGCCTTTAAAAAGGTAATTCAATTAAAATGAAGTCATTAGGGTAGGTCCTAATCCAATCAGACTGGTGTCCTTATCAGAAGAGGAAATTTTGGGGGGTGCCTGGTGGCTCAGTCAGTTAAGTGTCTGACTTTGGCTCGGGTCTTGAGCTCACGGTTGGTGAGTTCAAGCCCAGCATCAGGCTGTCTGCTGTCAGCACAGAGTCAGCTTCAGATCTTCTGTCCCCTCTCTCTCTGCCCCCTTTCCCCTTCTCAAAAATAAATAAAACATTAAAAAAAAAAAGGAAATTTGGACACAGACACGTACAGAGGGAACATGATGAGAGGACAGGGAGAACACAGCCATCTACAAGTTAAGAAGAGAGGCCTGGAACAGAGCTTTCTGTCATGGTCCTCAGAAGGATGCAACCCTGCCAACACCTTGATCTCAGATTTCCAGCCTCCAGAACTGTGAGAAGTAAATTTCTGTTGTCTGCCATCATGTCTGTGGTGCTTTGTTCCAGCCGCCCTGGCAAACATACAGCGACAGAGTTGAGATTTGAATCCAGACCTGGCAAATACCAAACTTTTGCTCACTGAACCACACCACAACCTTAATCCTGGAAACTATAAACTCTTTTATTTATTTATTTTAAAAATTTTTTTTTAATGTTTATTTATTTTTGAGACAGAGAGAGACAGAGCATGAATGGGGGAGGGTCAGAGAGAGAGGGAGACACAGAATCTGAAACAGGCTCCAGGCTCTGAGCTGTCAGCACAGAGCCTGATGCGGGGCTTGAACCCACGAACCGCGAGATCATGACCTGAGCCGAAGTCAGACGCTTAACCGACTGAGCCACCCAGGCGCCCCTATAAACTCTTTTAAAAATGATTTAAAAAGTATTACAAAGCACTGTTATGAAGTATAATGCTCATCCACAGTAGTATGTCCTTATTTGCACTTTTCATATAATTATCTTCTACATCTCAACAGCCAAGAAGAGCCTTGGTTCAGTGAAACTATCTTCAGAAAGAAATTCACAATATATCTTTCTATGTGTGTGTGTGTGTGTGTGTGTGTGTGTGTGTGTGTGTTTAATTTTTTTTTTAAGTGCTGGCTTTTCCTCTCTGGCTATGCCAAAGTTCTCCTTTCAATGCTGAAACTTCACCCTACAGGTTCAATTCACTCTAAAACTGCTTTTGTTCATCTGCCTAAGACCATCAACCCTCCCTATTTTCACCTCTGTCATCTGATTTGCTTTCCATGGTTACATTTTCTAACAGATCGTTCCTATTCATGAGAATTCTGAATAGCCGCATGTTTTTCATATTAAAAAGATAAGCATTCTCTACCTGACTTTTTTTCCAATAAACAATTAGATAATTCAAATTGCCTGTTTTAGCCAAGCCTGGTGTTAGCTAATGATCTCACAAGCTGCTCAGGAAAAGAATCATCCATTTTTGTTGTTGTTGTTGTTGTTGTTTGGGAAACTTGCCTTTTCTCTTCATTTTTGTGTAATAAGCTCCTTGTTGATTTCCACTCTAAGGCATCAAAAGAATTCCTACTCACCCTTCAATCATTTTTACCTTTGTGAATGAAATAACAACCACATATTTTTCGATCGCACTTCCTTCTATTTGTCCCCGCTTTAGTTCACTCATTTGCTTTTTAAAAAGTTTATGTTAATGTCTTTTCAGCATTTTGAGGCGAGCAGGCAGGATTTGTAGATCATATTTCTATTGCGACATCAGGATGAGAATACCACAAACATTTCCTGGGCCTTCACAGCCCACCTGAGGTTTCCTATGACTCAGAACATTGAGACAGTCTCTGTGACTCATGTAGTTGGGATGACCACAGGATTAACCTCACTCCACTACCAAGGATAAACAGCTGTATATAGATGATGTTTTCACACAACCGAGCGGGTCTTTCTGGAGGCTTTTTAGTGAGTTGGGTCCTAGGCATCCTTTGGAGACATAGCCTACATCCCACATGCGTGTGGGTTTGGAACGTTCGACTCTCAGAGAAGGAGGTTCAATATGCTGCTTGTGGGTGTCCTCAGCGCACAACTCAGGCTTCTCAGCTGGAAGAAACAGAAAGTGACTCTGCATGATGTAAGCAGAAAGATCGTTTATTGAACAAAAATATATTAGGCAGCTTCCAGAGTTGCCATAAGGGCAGGAGAAGTGAGCTCAGAATACAAGGGCAGGAAGAGAGTGGCAGCGCCACACCTTGGCACAGATGCATCTAGAAGGAATGGCACTTTCACTGCCACTGAAAATGGAGGACTATGGTCGCCTCTAAAACTTGCTGCTCAGATTGCAAAATGTATTCTTCACTGGTTGTAGTGGCTTTGCATTTCTATCACCGGACTCCAATGCAGACCAAGCAAGTGTGACTGGCCTGTCACCTAAGTCAGGTGAATGCCTCTCAGCTGTCAAGAATGCTATATAACTGAGCATCAAGCCTTTTAAAATTCTAAGTAGAAATAGATAATTTGGTTTTTGGGTGTTGAGTTTTATAAGCTCTTCCTATATTGTGGATACTAACCCTTCATCAGTCATATCATTTCCAAATATCTTCTCCCATTCTGTAGGCTCCCTTTTAGTTTTGTTGATTGTTTCCTTCTCTGTGCAGAAGTTTTTACCTTGATGAAGTCCCAATAGTTTATTTTTGCTTTTGTTTCCCTTGCCTCAAGAGACATGTCTAGTAAGAAGTTGTTATGGCCGATGTCAAAGGTTACTACCTGTGTTCTCCTCTAGGATTTTAATGGTTTCCTGTCTCACATTCAGGCCTTTCATCCATTTTGAATTTATTTTTTGTGTATGGCATAAGAAAGTGGTCCAGTCTCATACATGGAATTTAAGAAACAAAACAGATGAAAAAAGAGAGGCAAACCAGAAAACAGACTCTTAACCATAGAGAACAAGCTGAGGGTTACTAGAGGGTGGGGGAGATGGGCTAAATGAGCGATGGGCACTAAGGAGGGCACTTGGTTTGAGGAGTAGTGGGTGCTATGTGTAAGTGATGAATCACTAAATTCTATTCCTGAAACTAATATTATTTTGTACGTTAACTTGAAGTACAGATATCCTCCACACTCTACTACTTTAGCTGCTTAACACCCTACTTCCCATCCCAAACTATGAAATTGCTCCTAGGTTGTACAACACAATTACCCCCTCGTTTCTAAAAATGTACTCTTTCCAAAGGGAGAAAAGATAAAATCTCATTATTTACTGCATCCAGATCTAGTTGAGGTTAGTTCTTGTGGCTTTGTCATGATCCTGTTTCCATATTCTCCTTTGGCCTCAACTAGACAGTTGGCCATTTCCAATAGATACTATATAGCATGATAGCATGTGGGAAAAGAAGAGAATCAACTTAATAGATAATGTGAATTTAAGAGTTACCATCAGTAAATATACAAATTATTGCAAGGAAAGAAGTATGGTAGAAACTATAGGATTATGATACTGGTTTTTACCACTAGTCCCCTGGCAATGGTTGCTATGCATGACTCCTTTCTGCTGGTCCTCATTCCAAACTATTATGACCTCAGATGATCAGGGTTCTTTACCCAGTGAGATGGTCTGAACCTCCATCTCTGAGGGTTCTGACCATTGCAGGAACACTTCAGCACTACACTCACTCCTCACTTCCTCACTCTCTAATAGCAGCCCTATCTCTTTGACACCATCAATTGTAAGACCCAACACTGAAACCCACTTTGACCTGTTCACCCAAAGGCCAAAGGAGCCCCAAATACCCAGGTGGCAGTCTCAGCTTATAATTCAAGGAAAGCAATTTGTGTGTAAAAGCCTTCATTTCTAGAGGGCTAGAACGTCTAAACCAGCAGCCGCTAGAGTCATAGGGAACAAAAGCACATTTTTCTAATCGATTCATTAAAAAAAAAAAAAAAAAAAAAACAGTGACAAGCACATCCTCCCTCTCATTTACTTGGTTCTTGAGTCCACAAGTAGGCAAAAAAAAAAAAAAAAAAAAAAACCTAAAAAACAAAACAAAAAACAACCCTCATACATATGTTATCTTGCAAGATAGCACCCAACTCTCATAAGGTATGGTCTCCCAGCTGGTAGTGTAACAGAGTTTTCAATAAATGAAGCCATCATTCTATAAAGGGTACATTTTCTATACGGGAATTAGAGTGTATACTCAGACTAGTGAATCCTATGTACATTGACTCACTGCTTTATTTCTCTTGCTATAAAGCAATTCCTCATTTGGAAGGTCATTGGAAGGAATATCACGAGTGTATAAGCACTCAAGAAGTCCATGGACTGTTACTCAAGAAGTCCGTGGTGCTGTTATGGAACCAGGCTGGAATGCTGGCGGAAAAACCAAGTGGCACTCGAAGATCTTGGTGGATCGGAGATTTATTTAACACGGCGGGCTCAGAAGAAACTGTTTCTCCAAAGATCTGAGCTCCAAATGAAGGGGGGAAGGGTAATTTATAGTGGTCAGCTTCCATATCTGTGGGGGTTTTCACGCACGAGGCACACAGGGCAAGAACCCCAAAGAGGGGTCTCCAAGCTAGAGACCAGAGCTTGTTTTAGTCCCATCGGCGATCTTATGGTGTAAAACTTCATTCATTTTCCCAACAGTGCCAGAAGTATGGCAGGAGGAAAGGCAAATCTAAATCCACAATAAGATTTTGTTGTACTCCATAGCAGAAAGGGCTCAATAGTAAATAATACAGCACATAAAATCTACAGTGAAAAACTACTGTTTTGGGGAAAAACATTCCTGAATCTGTGGAAGTAACAAACATCAAAATAAAAATAAAAATTGTATAACTTCAGACAGAAGGTGAGCTAGGTCTAGGATTTTGAGTACATGAAATGTGTTATACCTCTTGCCTCACCCTCCTGCAGTGGAATTTAGAAATATGTAACTGATTTGTTCATTTATTCAAACACTTACGGATAACAAATTATGTATCAAATAAGCCAGTGCATGTGTAAGTAACCATTGTGTACACAGAGAGAGGTTCAGAAGAGAGCCTTAGGCTGGAGATAAAAATCTCTGGGCCATGGGCAGATAATAACTGAATTGGTGAGTGTGAATGAGGTGGGCTCAGAAGCAGAAGTAGGCAAGAAAAGGAGACATGTTGACCCTAAACCTTGAGAAAATCCAAAAGTTAATAAGATTAATAGACTTCTGTTATCTTTCCATGTCCCCAGGGAATATCTGAGTTAAAAGAAATACAGCAAAAGAAACCTCACTTGTAAATAAGGAAAATGTAATCTGTTATGGAAAAAAATGATAGAGGGCTATAGAATGACCAATGCAGAAATGTGCACATAGAAAAATTAGGGTTAAGGGGCACCTGGGTGGCTCAGTTGGTTGGGCGTCCGACTTCAGTTCAGGTCATGATCTCACAGCTCGTGAGTTCGAGCCCCACGTCGGGCTCTGTGCCAACAACTCAGAGCCTGGAACCTGCTTCAGATTCTGTGTCTCCCTCTCTCTCTGCCCCTCCCCTGCTCATGCTCTGTCTCTCTCTGTCTCAGAAATAAATAAAAACATCAAAAAAATTAAAAAAAAATTAGGGTTAAAATAATTCTGGATGTCTCTAGTACTATCCAAGGAGAGATCAGGTTTTTGTTTTTTGTTTTTAATTTTTAATGGTTATTTTTGAGAGAGAGAGAGAGAGAGAGAGAGAGCATGAGCAGGGGAGGGGCAGAGAGAGAGGGAGAACAGATTGGAAGCAGGCTCTAGGCTCTGAGCTGTCAGCACAGAGCCTGACGCAGGGCTCGAACACGGGAATGGCAAGATCATGACCTGAGCCGAAGTCAGGCACTTAACCGACTGAGCCACCCAGGCGCCCCAAGATCAATTTTGATGTAGAGAAAAATTTGCCTAAAATAGTGCAGTAAAAGAAATGATGTGTGAGCCTTTCTAACCACATTTTTTCCCAATCTTATAGGCAGAAAGGTGATGATGTACAGATGTGCTTGAAGAGAAGGAAGGAATGGTGTTCAGCCTTTGAGCTCGGGAGGAAAGAAGGTAAAGGTAAGTGCTTATATAGAAAAATACGTAGCACCAGGGTAGGAAAGAGAAGGTCATGTATGATGGCCTGTGTTGGGAGCAAATCCTGATACACAAGATGAGTGACGGTTAAATTAGTGACTTAAGAGTAATGAGGGTATTTTGTCATTTGATAATTAAGGAAAATGAAACAAGTAGCTGGCAGAGAGCAAATAAGGGGATATACAGGTGTCAGTAAAGTTTCTGATCAGGTAAATCACCAGGAATTTTTACATAGGTTTGCTTTATACAAATTTAAGATAAAACCGGCTTTCTAACATTAGTAGTTCCTGGGGTTTATGGCAGTTGGCACTCAAACAATCAACTATTTACTTAAAAAAAAAAAAAACACTGAGTATTTAGTATCCAGTAGACAAAGTTATTAGATAGCTGATTTTTTACATGCCAGAGCCAGCTGGTTTTCATGGTGAGGATACACCTCAATTTTTCTCAGTGAGCGAAAGCAATTAATGTTCTATTCATGGACCTTCTCTAAATAAATCACAGAGAACCAGACAGGCTGGGAAAGACAACAAAAAGAAACAAAAGCCTGTGATAGGAATTAAGGTTGCTGTTAATTGTTTACACTCTTTTGTCCTCACTTCCTATGTACCATTGAATTTATGCCAAAGTGCTTCCAGCCCCTCAAGCCCCATTCACCTCTACTTCAGACCTCAGGTCAATGGCTAAACTATAAAATTTTAAATCCAGTCATTGTTACACAAGGAGACTCAAGGTAAGACCTTCAGGGTCTGTTAAGAGCCTATATAACTGTAACAGCCCAATTATATCGAACACCAAAAGGGAATGTCTCCCATTTTCTTTTTTTTAATGTTTGTTTATTGGTTTGTTTATTATTTTTTAAATATTTGTTTATTTTTGAGAAAGAGAGAGACAGAGCATGAGTGGGGGAGGGGCACAAAGAGAGAGGGAGACAAAGAATCTGAGGCAGGCTCCAGGCTCTGAGCTGTCAGCACAGAACCTGATGAGGGGCTCCAAGTCCCAAACAGTGAGATATGACTTGGGCTGAAACCAAGAGTAGGAAGTTTAATGGACTGAGCCACCCAGGTGCCCCTAAATGTTTATTTAGTTTTGAAAGAGCACAAGTGGGGGAAGGGCAGAGAGGGGGACAGGGGATCCGAACAGGGCTCTGTGCTGACAGCAGCAAGCAGATGTCGGGCTTGAACTCATGACCCGAGAGATAATGACCTGAGCCAAAGTCGGTCGCTCAACTGACCAGCCACCCAGGTGCCCCTGTCTTCCCATTTTCAAGGAAGGTTAACCAAAAACTCATTATGTTACATTTTGTAAGTGCTTTTGCCCCCCAAATGAAATAAAGCCTAAAAGAAAGTAATGATATGTATGACCGCTATGGATAAATAAATAAAACATCTAATCTCCTTCAACACTGTATGTCTTTTTGCTAGGCAACATGAACTACCTAATTATTGAGCTAGTTCCTCCTGGAACTCGATTTCCTGTTTTTAGAGAAATGTTACTGGTTCCTAAAAACACAGGATTTTTTTTTTCCAGAATGGCAATGCTGCCTATGTTTGTAAAATATACATTAGGTAAAGAGCTCATCGATAAACCTGTTTTTGAAGTTATTTGAGTGTAATTCTGAGAATGTTAAATAAGAATTCCATTTTCTAGATGTGCATTTCTCCAAGGAGTTGTAGAGGAAATTACTGAATTATAACAGTACACTGTGTTTTCCTACATGTTCTTCTAGCTAGTCTCTCCATTAGTGAAATTGACTTGAAAGCCAATGAAATATTTCCGTGAAATAGCAGAATTTTAATATCAGCTAATGAAACTAATTTCTTAATTCATCTGTTTGCTTTTTCCCAGGGCATCCAACCAAACAGGCTTTCAGAAAAATGAATATGTTGTCTTCCTTTCATTAAATCAACTCTGAGATATTAGCCAAAAGCATGTAGAAGAGAAGTCCAACTCACCTTTTAAATCCTGTTGGGCAGGCTGACTGAATCTACTGTTCAGAGCTCATCCAAAAAGCAGCATCCCGCTTATGACACATGCAAAATCATGGGGAAAAATACCAATTTATATGTTCGTCTCTTTAGCACTGATTTGCTCTAAGGTTTATACTCTTGGTTTCCTCTCTTTCTTTGAATTGGTAAGTATTTATACCTTGTTGCTACATCACCCTTAAAAAACTGGCTAGCACTACCAGTAATGGTGTTATTTTGTTTTAATTATTTCATAAAGAAGCCTTAGATTCTGCTCACTAGAGCAACTCTCTTTCATAAATAACTGTTCTTAATTATTGAAACATAAATTGTTACAGATTATTTTTTCATCTTACTACCGTTTAGAAAAGAGTACACAATACTTGTTAATAAAAGTTAAAAAATATATGGACTATTTAATTACTAACACAATCCCTATATTCTGACATCTCCCACACATCTTTTCATGTCTTTTACAGGTGTCTTTTTCTCTCCCTCTCCACTGCCAAAATCACCCTTCTCTCTCACTTCTGCTCTGGCTGTCTCTCCAGCTTCCTCCTACTATCTTATGGCTTGTGCTTGTGAGCTGTCTTCAGAAGACCGCCCTTGGCCTCCTGGAGCTGTGTCACTTGCAGAAGAGGAGAGCGGGCAGTGCCTGAGGAGGGGCCACCACCACCGATGACCAGCTTGTAGAGGCATGAAAGCCCAGCTGCCTTGTCTTGAGACTGGTCAAACACTGACATGGAATTTCGAGATCAGGTTGCCACTGGGACTCTGCCAGAGGCTGTCCTCTTGCGTGGCCTCCTCCCCTTCCAGGTCTTCCTTCCCTCACTTTCTTACATGTCTCCTTGGGCAGCACTTACTTCATCATTGATACAAAACTCCTCATCTTTGAGCCAGGTCCTGAGGGGGGAGGGGCAGACCTAAGACAGCCATGGGAGAGGTTCCCAGGTCTCTAATATTGTCCTTCACATTCCCTTGTTCACCCTGGAACCAGAGTAACCCTTCAAAAATCCAAGTTTGTTCATGACATGGCTCTGCTTCAAACCCTTTGGGGATGCCCCATTGTCCTTTGGGACATCCTGACACTTTATTCTGGTGCTCGAATTCCTTTGTGATCTTGCCCTACATAACCCTTCACTCTCATTTCTTCCCATATCTTAGTCCTTCTTCAGTTCTATGGATACTCTGTCTCCAGGCGCTCTCTTGCTTCTGTCCTTCTGTCCTTCAAACAGACTATTCTCTTGGCCTGAAGCCATCTTACCCTCTTCAGTCTCTTTAACTGGACCCTAACTCCTAGAAAGGTTCTCACCCTTTCTAGGAAGCTTGTCTCTGCCTTCTGCAGACCAAGTCACGTGCTCCCAGACAACATAGAGTTACATTTTCCTTATGTCTATACCTGCTCACCGTAGGCTTCCCTTACTAGATTGTAAGTTCTGTGCAAGACTGGGGAAAGGCTATACTCTGCTACCTATTACAATGCATGGCACAGAGCTGATGCTTTAAGAATTCATTGAGTGACTGCAGTGACAGATTAAAAAGGTGGGTCAACTTGGCTGGCATTTGCATGGAGGGCCAATCTACACGAGATGCTCAAAACGTAACAAGATGGAGAAAATCTCATTTAGCAGAATCCTCTCGGGGAGAATGTCATGTGTGATTGAAAGAAATACTTGGATAATGGCTATGATGAGTGCCACTATCTTTATTTATTTATTTTTTTATAAATATGAAATTTATTGACAAATTGGTTTCCATACAACACCCAGTGCTCATCCCAAAAGGTGCCCTCCTCAATACCCATCACCCACCCTCCCCTCCCTCCCACCCCCCATCAACCCTCAGTTTGTTCTCAGTTTTCAACAGTCTCTTATGCTTTGGCTCTCTCCCACTCTAACCTCTTTTTTTTTTTTTTTTTTTTCCTTCCCCTCCCCCATGGGTTCCTGCTAAGTTTCTCAGGATCCACATAAGAGTGAAACCATATGGTATCTGTCTTTCTCTGTATGGCTTATTTCACTTAGCATTACACTCTCCAGTTCCATCCACGTTGCTACAAAAGGCCATATTTCATTTTTTCTCGTTGCCACGTAGTATTCCATTGTGTATATATACCACAATTTCTTTATCCATTCATCAGTTGATGGACATTTAGGCTCTTTCCATAATTTGGCTATTGTTGAGAGTGCTGCTATGAACATTGGGGTACAAGTGCCCCTATGCATCAGTACTCCTGTATCCCTTGGATAAATTCCTAGCAGTGCTATTGCTGGGTCATAGGGTAGGTCTATTTTTAATTTTCTGAGGAACCTCCACACTGCTTTCCAGAGCGGCTGCACCAATTTGCATTCCCACCAACAGTGCAAGAGGGTTCCCGTTTCTCCACATCCTCTCCAGCATCTATAGTCTCCTGATTTGTTCATTTTGGCCACTCGGACTGGCGTGAGGTGATACCTGAGTGTGGTTTTGATTTGTATTTCCTTGATAAGGAGCGACGCTGAACATCTTTTCATGTGCCTGTTGGCCATCCGGATGTCTTCTTTAGAGAAGTGTCTATTCATGTTTTCTGCCCATTTCTTCACTGGGTTATTTGTTTTTCGGGTGTGGAGTTTGGTGAGCTCTTTATAGATTTTAGATACTAGCCCTTTGTCCGATATGTCATTTGCAAATATCTTTTCCCATTCCGTTGGTTGCCTTTTAGTTTTGTTGCTTGTTTCCTTTGCTGTGCAGAAGCTTTTTATCTTCATAAGGTCCCAGTAATTCACTTTTGCTTTTAATTCCCTTGCCTTTGGGGATGTGTCGAGTAAGAGATTGCTACGGCTGAGGTCAGAGAGGTCCTTTCCTGCTTTCTCCTCTAAGGTTCTGATGGTTTCCTGTCTCACATTTAGGTCCTTTATCCATTTTGAGTTTATTTTTGTAAATGGTGTGAGAAAGTGGTCTAGTTTCAACCTTCTGCATGTTGCTGTCCAGTTCTCCCAGCACCATTTGTTAAAGAGGCTGTCTTTTTTCCATTGGATGTTCTTTCCTGCTTTGTCAAAGATGAGTTGGCCATACGTTTGTGGGTCTAGTTCTGGGGTTTCTATTCTATTCCATTGGTCTGTGTGTCTGTTTTTGTGCCAATACCATGCTGTCTTGATGATTACAGCTTTGTAGTAGAGGCTAAAGTCTGGGATTGTGATGCCTCCTGCTTTGGTCTTCTTCTTCAAAATTCCTTTGGCTATTCGGGGCCTTTTGTGGTTCCATATGAATTTTAGGATTGCTTGTTCTAATTTCGAGAAGAATGCTGGTGCAATTTTGATTGGGATTGCATTGAATGTGTAGATAGCTTTGGGTAGTATTGACATTTTGACAATATTTATTTTTCCAGTCCATGAGCAGGGAATGTCTTTCCATTTCTTTAAATCTTCTTCAATTACCTTCATAAGCTTTCTATAGTTTTCAGCATACAGATCCTTTACATCTTTGGTTAGATTTATTCCTAGGTATTTTATGCTTCTTGGTGCAATTGTGAATGGGATCAGTTTCTTTATTTGTCTTTCTGTTGCTTCATTGTTAGTGTATAAGAATGCAACTGATTTCTGTACATTGATTTTGTATCCTGCAACTTTGCTGAATTCATGTATCAGTTCTAGCAGACTTTTGGTGGAGTCTATCGGATTTTCCATGTATAATATCATGTCATCTGCAAAAAGCGAAAGCTTGACTTCATCTTTGCCAATTTTGATGCCTTTGATTTCCTTTTGTTGTCTGATTGCTGATGCTAGAACTTCCAGCACTATGTTAAACAACAGCGGTGAGAGTGGGCATCCCTGTCGTGTTCCTGATCTCAGGGAAAAAGCTCTCAGTTTTTCCCCGTTGAGGGTGATGTTAGCTGTGGGCTTTTCATAAATGGCTTTTATGATCTTTAAGTATGTTCCTTCTATCCCGACTTTCTCAAGGGTTTTTATTAAGAAAGGGTGCTGGATTTTGTCAAAGGCCTTTTCTGCATCGATTGACAGGATCATATGGTTCTTCTCTTTTTTTTTGTTAATGTGATGTATCACGTTGATTGATTTGCGAATGTTGAACCAGCCCTGCATCCCAGGAATGAATCCCACTTGATCATGGTGAATAATTCTTTTTATATGCTGTTGAATTCGATTTGCTAGTATCTTATTGAGAATTTTTGCATCCATATTCATCAGGGATATTGGCCTGTAGTTCTCTTTTTTTACTGGGTCTCTGTCTGGTTTAGGAATCAAAGTAATACTGGCTTCATAGAATGAGTCTGGAAGTTTTCCTTCCCTTTCTATTTCTTGGAATAGCTTGAGAAGGATAGGTATTATCTCTGCTTTAAACGTCTGGTAGAACTCCCCTGGGAAGCCATCTGGTCCTGGACTCTTATTTGTTGGGAGATTTTTGATAACCGATTCAATTTCTTCGCTGGTTATGGGTCTGTTCAAGCTTTCTATTTCCTCCTGATTGAGTTTTGGAAGAGTGTGGGTGTTCAGGAATTTGTCCATTTCTTCCAGGTTGTCCAATTTGTTGGCATATAATTTTTCATAGTATTCCCTGATAATTGTTTGTATCTCTGAGGGATTGGTTGTAATAATTCCATTTTCATTCATGATTTTATCTATTTGGGTCATCTCCCTTTTCTTTTTGAGAAGCCTGGCTAGCGGTTTGTCAATTTTGTTTATTTTTTCAAAAAACCAACTCTTGGTTTCGTTGATCTGCTCTACAGTTTTTTTAGATTCTATATTGTTTATTTCTTCTCTGATCTTTATTATTTCTCTTCTTCTGCTGGGTTTAGGCTGCCTTTGCTGTTCTGCTTCTATTTCCTTTAGGTGTGCTGTTAGATTTTGTATTTGGGATTTTTCTTGTTTCTTGAGATAGGCCTGGATTGCAATGTATTTTCCTCTCAGGACTGCCTTCGCTGCGTCCCAAAGTGTTTGGATTGTTATATTTTCATTTTCATTTGTTTCCATATATTTTTTGATTTCTTCTCTAATTGCCTGGTTGACCCACTCATTCGTTAGTAGGGTGTTCTTTAACCTCCATGCTTTTGGAGGTTTTCCAGACTTTTTCCTGTGGTTGATTTCAAGCTTCATAGCATTGTGGTCTGAAAGTATGCATGGTATAATTTCAATTCTTGTAAACTTATGAAGGGCTGTTTTGTGACCCAGTATATGATCTATCTTGGAGAATGATCCATGTGCACTCGAGAAGAAAGTATATTCTGTTGCTTTGGGATGCAGAGTTCTAAATATATCTGTCAAGTCCATCTGATCCAATGTCTCATTCAGGGCCCTTGTTTCTTTATTGACCGTGTGTCTAGATGATCTATCCATTTCTGTAAGTGGGGTGTTAAAGTCCCCAGCAATTACCACATTCTTATCAATAAGGTTGCTTATGTTTATGAGTAATTGTTTTATATATTTGGGGGCTCCGGTATTCGGCGCATAGACATTTATAATTGTTAGCTCTTCCTGATGGATAGACCCTGTAACTATTATATAATGTCCTTCTTCATCTCTTGTTACAGCCTTTAACTTAAAGTCTAGTTTGTCTGATATAAGTATGGCTACTCCAGCTTTCTTTTGGCTTCCAGTAGCATGATAAATAGTTCTCCATCCCCTCACTCTGAATCTAAAGGTGTCCTCAGGTCTAAAATGAGTCTCTTGTAGACAGCAAATAGATGGGTCTTGTTTTTTTATCCATTCTGATACCCTATGTCTTTTGGTTGGCGCATTTAATCCATTTACATTCAGTGTTATTATAGAAAGATACGGGTTTAGAGTCATTGTGATGTCTGTATGTTTTATGCTTGTAGTGATGTCTCTGGTACTTTGTCTCACAGGGTCCCCCTTAGGATCTCTTGTAGGGCTGGTTTAGTGGTGACAAATTCCTTCAGTTTTTGTTTGTTTGGGAAGACCTTTATCTCTCCTTCTATTCTAAATGACAGACTTGCTGGATAAAGGATTCTCGGCTGCATATTTTTGCTGTCTAGCACCCTGAAAATCTCATGCCAATTCTTTCTGGCCTGCCAAGTTTCAAAAGAGAGATCAGTCACGAGTCTTATAGGTCTCCCTTTATATGTGAGGGCACGTTTACCCCTTGCTGCTTTCAGAATTTTCTCTTTATCCTTGTATTTTGCCAGTTTCACTATGATATGTCGTGCAGAAGATCGATTCAAGTTACGTCTGAAGGGAGTTCTCTGTGCCTCTTGGATTTCAATGCCTTTTTCCTTCCCCAGTTCAGGGAAGTTCTCAGCTATGATTTCTTCAAGTACCCCTTCAGCACCTTTCCCTCTCTCTTCCTCCTCTGGGATACCAATTATGCGTATATTATTTCTTTTTAGTGTATCACTTAGTTCTCTAATTTTCCCCTCATACTCCTGGATTTTTTTATCTCTCTTTTTCTCAGCTTCCTCTTTTTCCATAACTTTATCTTCTAGTTCACCTATTCTCTCCTCTGCCTCTTCCATCCGAGCCGTGGTGGTTTGCATTTTGTTTTGCATTTCCTTTAAAGCGTTTTTCAGCTCCTCGTGACTGTTCCTTAGTCCCTTGATCTCTGTAGCAAGAGATTCTCTGCTGTCCTGTATACTGTTTTCCAGCCCAGCGATTAATTTTATGACTATTATTCTAAATTCACTTTCTGTTATATTATTTAAATCCTTTTTGATCAGCTCATTAGCTGTTGTTATTTCCTGGAGATTCTTCTGAGGGGAATTCTTCCGCTTGGTCATTTTGGATAGTCCCTGGTGTGGTGGGGACCTGTAGGGCACTTCCCCTGTGCTGTGGTGTATAACTGGAGTTGGTGGGCGGGGCCGCAGTCAGACCTGATGTCTGCCCCCAGCCCACCGCTGGGGCCACAGTCAGACTGGTGTGTGCCTTCTCTTCCCCTCTCCTAGGGGCGGGATTCACTGTGGGGTGGTGTGGCCCGTCTGGGCTACTTGCACACTGCCAGGCTTGTGGTGCTGGGGATCTGGCGTATTAGCTGTGGTGGGTAGGCAAGGTGCACGGCGGCAGGGGGGGCAGGCTTAGCTCGCTTCTCCTTAGGTGATCCACTTCAGGAGGGGCCCTGTGGCAGCCGGAGGGAGTCAGATCCGCTGCTGGAGGTTTGGCTCCGCAGAAGCACAGAGCGGAGTGAGCAATTTCCCTGGCCGGAACCGGTTCCCTTTGGGATTTTGGCTGGGGGATGGGCGGGGGAGATGGCGCTGGCGAGCGCCTTTGTTCCCCGCCAAACTGAGCTCTGTCGTCCGGGGGCTCCGCAGCTCACCCTCCCTTTGTCCTCCAGCCTTCCCGCTTTCCGAGCAGAGCTGTTAACTTATGACCTCCCAGACGCTAAGTCGCGCTTGCTGTCGGAACACAGTCCGTCAGGCCCCTCCGCTTTTGCAAGCCGGACTCGGGGGCTCTGCTTGGCTGGCGAGCCGCCCCTCCGCCCCGGCTCCCTCCCGCCAGTCTGTGGAGCGCGCACCGCCTCGCCGCCCTTCCTACCCTCTTCCGTGGGCCTCTCGTCTGCACTTGGGTCGGGTGACTCCGTTCTGCTAATCCTCTGGCGGTTTTCTGGGTTATTTAGGCAGGTGTAGGTGGAATCTAAGTGATCAGCAGGACGCGCGGTGAGCCCAGCGTCCTCCTACGCCGCCATCTTCTTAATTCTCGAGTGCCACTATCTTTAAATGTCAGACTCAATTAACAAGGGATGAGCCTCAAACCGCCTTTTTGGGAGAGTGGATCCAGTGAATGGCAGGGTTTTTATTTTGCTAAGTGCTAAGTGCAAATTTGAGGCCAGAGCTGGATGGTTTTGGCCAACAGAAGAGATGAAGAGGGCAGCCACTAGGGGACCTTTTTTCCCCACTTTTTTTTTTCTTTCCTTGCAACCTTTAATAAAAATTGAAAAATAAAGAGCCTCAGTTTGATAATTAGGCATCAAGGTTATTAGCCTGTCCAGAGATCCCACATATCTCCTTTTAGACTTGAACGAGTATTTTTTTTGTTTGTAAAATGAAACAGAAAAGCCTTGCCATCACAAACTAGTCCTCCTTGTAACTGAGGTCCTGTCTTTTCTATTGTTGGTGTCACCAACAAAATGATGCCCAATGATGGCAGGACAATTGCAGTGTCTTAAAAGAATTTTTATCAGAGAGGGATGTTAAAGAGATAATCCAAACATTATTCTAAAGGTGGGAACCATCTCCCACATACCTGCAGATCTGGCTGGGAGAGAAGGAGATGGGGGAGATTTCACAGAGCTAGATTTCACAAACTGATAAACAAACCCATTTCCTGCTTAATTACTTTAATTCATTTCTGATAACTTCCCCTTAAGTGAAAAACTACTGAATTTTAATAGAAGAAAAGTATGATATGTTCCATTGTAATCCAAGATACCCAAGTAATTGTACAGGCAGCAGAGTATAAAAATTAAACAATGAAAACAAGACAATATAGGTAAAAAGAAAAAAAAGGTCAATGCATTGTGTGCAAAAAAGTGATAAGATGATAGCTTACTGTACTCACTTTTTCAACAACAGTTTCTTCATTAATTTTTCAACTTTTTGCTTGCTCATAAAATAATCCTGAAGTCAAAGTCACTTAAAAATAATGTTCCATCACAGATAATCACCCATTACAGTCCAATGTAGGCTAAACACAAGAAAGCTTTGACACGTGAGGAAACAGCACTCATGAACAAGAACTTGGAGAAGAAGAGAAGATGCTACCCCTTCATTGCTTGCTTGGAAGCAAATACAAATCAAGTCAAATACAAATCAGAACGTTTGGAGTACAAAGACAGTACGTAATTCAGAGAACTTCACTGGATAGTTTCTGACTTGAAATTGTTGAGTCAAGAAAATTGGTGAGACTTTCTTTGCCAGAAACTCTGATGTTGAAATATTATTTCTTACATCATATCTACGTGGTGTGGTTTGGGGTTGAACAATAATTTACCAAAAAAAAAAAAAAAAAAAAGAGTAGTCCCTGTTCAACGAATAGTGCTATGGGCTGAATGTGTCCTCCCCAAATTGGTGGCAGCCCTAATCCAATATGGTGGTATGAGGAGGTGGGGCCTTTGGGAGGTGAGTAGATTTGGTGAAGTCATGACAGTGGAGCTCCTATGATGAGATAACTGCCCTTAGAAGAGGAAGGGCCTAAGAGGTTCACTGGAACACATGCTCCCCTCCCTCCCCCACCCTCTCCATGTGGGGATACAGCAAGAAGGTGGCTGTGTGCAAACCTAGGGGAGAGTCCACATGTGACAGCACACCTGTCATGACCTTGATCTTGGACTTCCCAGCCTCTAGAGCAGTGAGGAAATAAATTGCTGCCAGCCAGTCTATGGTATTTTGTAATAGCAGTCTAACTAACACAAGTGGTATAACTTTTCAAGTGCTATTATGGTAAAAAGTCATTAGCTGAGTATCCATTGTATCAGATAAATCTGAAGGACATAATTTGCTCTTCCCTTCCCTTTCCTTCTTCAGGTTATCCTCAGTGGGTGTTGGCTGTGAAATGGGCTGGCAGGGATACGGAAGGGAATCCCCACTGACTTAAGAAAAACCTTTGCTGGAAAATGTAATGTCTTTTATTATGTACAATGACTAAAAAGCTGTTGACTTTTTTTTTTTATTATTTGATTTCAATATTAAATCCCAGTAGTCTGTCGAAGTTACTGACTTCTGTTAAGAATAAGATTCCTGAGGGGCACATGGGTGGCTCAGCTGGTGATGTGTCCAACTTTGGTCCAGTTTACTACCTCATGGTTTGTGGGTTTGAGCAGTTTGTGAGTTTGAGCTCTGCATCGGGCTCTGTGCTGACAGCAAGGAGCTTGTTTGGGATTCTCTCTCTCCCTCTCTTTCTGCCCCTCTCCGACCGGTTCTCTCTCTCAAAAATAAATAAATAAGTAAACCTTTAAAAAAAAATAAGATTTCTGAATGTCAACTCAGTGTTACCAATTTTCCACTGATTTCTTATATTCCTCAGTGGCCTCAGCCTTCTAATCAAAGGATATGTTTGTACAGCAAACAGCCTTGGAAGCCAGAGATAATGTATTCTTCTGGAGAGATCTGGAGACATCCCAGGACAGTAAAGATGTATTGCTCTTCTTCCCTCCCTGGAGAGATCGACTTGCATTCCAAGGTAATGAGTAATCTTTCTCTCCAAAGGGAAAGGCAGGTAGATGTGCCTGCAGCCCATAAAATTTTCAAGTCTCCCAGTTTGGGTGTTTCTCTCCTGTGGAGCATCACTGCATGTACAGATATACATCTGGCACTTACCACATTGTCTCTGAGGAATTAGGGCAGGGGGTACGGACACAACATGCTGGCTTGGCTGCATGAGAGTCATAAACCACCTCTGCCTCCGACTAACCAAGAGTCTCGTTTCTTCTGCAGTATATGCACATAAAACCGCGGCACGTAACTTGTGAGGCTGCAATTAGGGTAAAATCTCAGATGTTTCACAGTTTCAGACTTCACACCAAGTTTTCGAAATTCTAAGAAAGTGATCAGGGAACATTCTGGCGCATTCTCCCACAAACATGGCGCTGCCCGCTACCCTTTTGTGTGATGCGCTGCAGTGAAATACAGTCTGAATTTTAAAACGGTGTCTTGTACTATGAGAAAAATATAACTTGTCAAAAATAACCAAGAGTTTATTTAAGACTTTCTATGTGGAAACTGACCGATTTTGCTTTGGCTTAGCTTTATTTAGACTTAGTTCAGCATTTCTTGGATGATACAAGCTAATGATGTGGTTTGCCCTTTTTAACAAGAGCTTGACGAGATGTTGTACCCTTACCTATTTCTTTTTGTTTGCGAGAGTTGTGTACATCCACATTCAAACGTCAAGAACTTGGCAAGTATTTATTTCAAGCAATCTCAACAGGAAAATTATGCTCTGACTCAAGAGTTATTATTCTGAATGCCCTAAAATATGTTTGCCCTTTGTGGATGACGATGTCTGTGGCTCACAGCCACTGTATCACTGTTATAGTGAGGGAGTGGGTGGAGAGCTCTTCACTGCTGGGAAATGGTAGCATCTCAAGCCTCAAGGGATAAAACCATCTATGATAATGCCTTTGCCAATGATGGGCCCAGGATGGACAAGTGACCCAGTTCTGGCTAAAGAGATACAAGAAAAATTTGCTGGGAAGAGGCTTCTCAGTCTAAACAAAAAGACTAAGCCTTCTTAGGAGAAGTCACCCTTTTAATCATTCTTTGGAATGTGGACATAATGTCTTAGTTTGTCACCGTTATCTCGGGACTTTCATGAGAGTAAAAGTCAACACATTCTGGATGACAGAGCAGAACACTAGGAAGAGCTGGGTTCTCAAGACCCTGTTGAATAGCTGAACCGACCTTGGCAACCCTTACCTACCAGCTTCCCAATGAATTAGTAAAATATACCTTTGCTTATTCAAGCCACCAAAATATCAGATTATCTGTTCTGAACAACTGAGTGCATTCATAACTGAGAGGCAAAGCGGGCTCACAGAGGAGTCACGTTGGTAAGAAAATAAGCCAGTAATTAATGTTATTTGTTAATTTATTTAAAAAACCTTAGCATTTTAATTTTAAAACATTTATAACAGTATCAAATGGTTTGCAATATTGATGATTTTTTTTAAGTCCAAGTCTGACACAAAGACATTTATTTGAGTTAACTGTTCTTTTGTTGCAGATCATTAATGAATATAAAAATTTGGTTTTTCAACCATATGGGTACATTTTATCAAGATTTTTGTCCCTATCTTTCTTCAGATTTAGGAATGTCATTTTTGCTTTAGATATTTTCCTTCTATAGTGGCATTTGGAATTGACATATACAGATTGGCCTGGCCTTTCTAAATAATTTATAAATTCTGAAGAAAACTGTTATAGAGTTGTTTTTTTTTTTTAACTAGTAATTTTACCAAGACCAGTGAGGGCAAATATTTGACTAATCCTCCAGTATACTTTCTCCCTCTGAGCAAGAGATGGCTTCAGATCCCTTCTGAAAACAAAATAAAAAAATTTAAAACCTCCCTATTCTAGCTAGTAGTAGACAGCTACTAGCAACCAATCAAATAATATAAAACTTATATACAGACTTCATCTAGTGGTTTAGCAGTTAATTTAAACAATTATTTGGCTTCATTTTATTCAGTTAGAAGATGTTTTAAGCATAAAATTTGTCTCCCTTATGACATTTCAATTGAAATTAGTATAATAGAGCCCACTACCGCTGATAGCTTCGCTAATTCCATAATTATACAAGTCCAAATATTTCCCCCAAATATAACAATCACATAACAGAAAGAGCTTTACATAGGCTTCATATCTGCAAATCAATCAACATGATATAGCACATCAATAAGAGAAAGGATAAAACCACCTCCAAATTGGAAGAGTAAAACTTTCACTATTTGAAGATGACATGATACTACATGTAGAAAACAAAAAACAAAAACAAAAACAAAAACAAAAACAAAAAACAAAAAAAAACCACCTACCAGGACTGATAAATGAATTAATTCAGTTATGTCTCAGGATGAAAAATCAACATACAGAAATCTGTTACATTCCTATATACTAGTAACAAAGCAGGAGAAAGAGAAATCAAGAAAACAACCCCATTTACAATGGCCCCCAAAATAACAGAGTACCCAGGAATACACTAAACCAAAGAGGTAAAAGACCTGCACTCTGAAAACTATAAAACATTGATGAATGAAATTGAACACCACACAAAGAAGGGGAAAGACATTCCATGTTCATGGATTGGAAGAACAAATATTGGTAAAATGTCTATACTACCCAAAGCAATCTACACATTTAATGCAATGCCTATCAAACTACCAACAGCATTTTTCACAGGACTACAACCAACAATCCTAAAATTTGTATGGAACCACAAGAGACCCTGAATAGCCAAAACAATCTTGAAAAAGGAAAATAAAACTGGGGTGCCTGGGTGGCCCAGTCAGTTAAGCGTCTGACTTGGGCTCAGGTCATGATCTCGTGATTTGTGAGTTCGAGCCCCACGTTGGACTCTGTGCTGACAGCTCAGAGCCTGGAGCCTGCTTCAGATTCTGTGTCTCCCTCTCTCTCTGCCCCTCCCCTGCTTGTGTGCGCTCTCTCTGTCTCTCAAAAATAAATAAACGTTAAAAGAAGTTTAAAAAAGAAAAAAGGAAAAGGAAAATAAAACTGTTGCTATCACAATTCCAGACTTCAAGTTATATTACAAAGCAATAGTAATCAAAGCGTATAGTACTGGCACAAAAGCAGACACTTAGATCAATAGAAAATAATTAAAAAAAGAAACCCACAATTATATATGGTTAATTAATCTTTAACAGAGGCAAGAATATGCAATGGGGAAAAGTCTCTTCAAGAAACGGTGTTGGGAAAACTGGACAGCTATATGAAAAAGAATGAAACTGGACCACTTTCTTATACCAAACACAAAAATAAATTAAAAATGGGAGTTCCTGGGTGGTTCAGTTGGTTGAGCACACAACCCTTGATTTCAGCTCAAGTCATGACCTCACCTGGTTTGTGGGATCGAACCCACATTGGGCTCTGCACTCACAGTGCAGAGACTGCTTGGGATTCTCTCTCTCTCTCTCTCTCTCTCTCTCTCTCTCTCTCTGTCTCTCTCCCTCTCCCATGCATGTACTCACTCTGTTTCTCTCTTTCTCTCAAAATAAATAAACATTAAAAAATTAAAAATAAATTCAAAATGGATAAAAGACCTAAATGTGAGACCTGAAATCTTAAGACTCCTAAGAGAGAGCATAGGCAGCAATTTCTCTGACTTTGGCTCTAGCAACATTTTTCTAGATATATCTCCTAAGGTGAGGGAAATAAAAACCAAAATAAACTACTGGGACTATATAAATGAAAACCTTCTTCATAGCAAAGAAAACACTCAATAAAACTAAAAGGCAACCTATGGAATGGGAGAAGATATTTACAAATGACATATCTAATAAGGAGTTAGTATCCAAAATATAGAAATAACTTATAAAACTCAACACCCAAGGGGTGCCTGGGTGGCGCAGTCGGTTAAGCGTCCGACTTCAGCTCAGGTCACGATCTCGCGGTCCGTGAGTTCGAGCCCCACGTCGGGCTCTGGGCTGATGGCTCAGAGCCTGGAGCCTGCTTCCGAGTCTATGTTTCCCTCTGTCTCTGTCCCTCCCCCGTTCATGCTCTGTCTCTCTCTGTCTCAAAAATAAATTTAAAAAACGTTAAAAAAATAAATAAATAAATAAAAACTCAACACCCAAAAAATAATCCAATATAAAAATGGGCAGAAGACATGAATAGACATTTCACCAAAGAAGACTTATAGATGACCAAAAGACACATAAAAAGATGCTCAACATCACTCATCATCAGAGAAATTCAAATAAAAATCACAATAAGATCACTTCACACCTGTCAGAATGACTAAAATAAAAACACAAGAAACAAGTGTTGGTGAGGATATGAAGAAAAAGGAACCCTTGTGCACTGTTGGTGGGAATGCAAACTGGGGCAGCCACTGTGGAAAATAGTATTGAAGTTCCTCAAAAATTAAAAATAGAACTACCCTATGATCCAGTAATCACATTTACCCAAAAAATATAAGAACACTAATTCAAAGGCATACATGCATCCCTGTGTTTATAGCAGCATTATTTATAATACAGAAGGAGTCCAAGTGGCCATCGATAGATGAATGGATGAGAAGTGGTGTATATGTGCAATGGAATGTTATTCAGCCATAAAAAAGAATTAAATCTTGCTATTGGCAACAACATAGATGGAGCTAAAGAGCATAAGGTTAACAAAATAAATCAATCAAAGAAAGATAAATACCACACAATTTCACTAATATGTGATATTTAAGAAACAAAACAAATGAACAAGGATAAAAGAAGAGAGGCTAGACAAACCAAGAAATAGACTCTTAACCACAGAAAAGAAACTGATGGTTGCTGGTGGTGGTGGTGGAGGGGGGGAGAAGGAATGGATGAAATAGGTGATAAGGACTAAGGAGGGCATTTGTGATAAGCACCAGGTGATGTATAGAATTGTTGAATCCCTATATTGCATACCTGAAACTAATATACAGTGTAGGTTAACTGTACTGGAATTTAAATAAAAACTTTATAAAAAACAGAAAAAGCTTTATATGACGTCATTAATTTCTATGTTGCATAATAAAATATACTACTACTTATGTCTTTTGCGATAACAATTACAAATAACTAATTGAAGATGTGAATAATGTCACCTGACTCCATGACTACCTTATGCCTGTATTCATACGTACGTGCATGTATCTGATCTTCATTTACAAATTTATATTATACATATGCATTTTCAAGCTTCTGAATGGCTCAGAAGAAAAGAAGATAAAAGAAACAAATGTCTTTTTAGCCAAAATTTAGAACCTGGAAATCAAAGTATGAAGCTCACCCATGCACCAGGAACCAGGACGGAGCGGCAGGAATATCACCTTTGCAATCAGACAAAACGAGATTTGAATTCTAGGTTATATTTACTCTACAGAGTTACCAAGAAGTTTAAATAGAATCTTGTTAGCTCATGAACAAAGTGCCAGAACATGACACGCCCTCAATAAATGTTGGCTCCTTTTTCTTTCTGTTAGAACTGGACTATAAACTTTTACAGGGCAGGAATTGCTCCCTATCATCTCTATATCCACAGGCTCTGGAATACAAAATAAATGTTCACAGTTAGTAGGACCAATGGTCAAGGAACCATTTTGAAATGGTAATAGCGCTGTGATTGTCTAACAGTGGCCATGAAAGAAAGACTTCCCTTTTTTCAGCAAGCTTTGAAGGCTTGGCTTTGGGGCACCTGTGGCCTATGACACATGGAAGGAGACTTAATGAAAAATGCATTCATCACAAAGGCAGCTGGGGTGATTTCAGTGTCAGCTCGGGCAGCAAATTTTAATATTGTAATGTGTGCTCCCAGGATTCAGTTCATCGCTAGACCTACGGTGGGTTTCTGCCTGGAATTAAAAGAATATAGAAATATCTTCTCAGATAAAGAGTCTTTACACAGATTCCAGAGATGAATTTCCAGTCTGGTATACTTATTCTTCACAATTTGCTAGCCAAAAGGCAAGTGAGGCACAAGAGTAGATGCAAAGTGACATGCAGATGTCTATGGTCTTTTGTGCCGGGCAGGAAATAAAGGCAGCGCTGGTGACTCAAATGATGCAGAAGTGATGAAAATAAAATGAAGAAGTATAAACAGTAATTTTTCTGACCATTGAAGCAACCCCTTAGGGGAAAATGTTTTATTCTTTAATTTGGATCCGAAACACAATATAAGTACCTGTCCCAACCTATAAAACAGCAAGACGATTCTATTTCTTCTGCAGCCCATCTCTGAGAAGGAAGGAAAGGGAATACTAATCCTTCCCTGTATCTCGGTCATTCTTTTCATCCATGTTCACATTCTGTTTGTGCTTCCATGTCTGTGTGTGTGTGTGTGTGTGTGTGTGTGTGTGTGTGTGTGTGTGAAATCCTAAATGCCCCAACCGTTGCAGCAACCTCTGTCTCAGCCCTGGGGTGGAGGTTGGGGGCTGGAGAGGGAACGATTGACTGGCTTTCGTCTCCTTCCAGAATGGCTGATGAGAATGAATCAGCTTGCTCAAGGATTTCTCAGTGAGAAAATTAATGGCATTATTATTTGTCATCTTTAATATTTTTAGTGAATCGTATCTTAAATTAGATCAAGGGCCCGACCCATTTAACTCTAGTGGGTTGCCAGCAGCTGAGAATTGATAGAAAGCCATAATTTTGGCATATTACAATGGCTGATGATCACTATTATGTAAGAGTCTTGAAATAAATGATAAATGATGTTAAATATTGTTTCAAAAGTGAGGAAAATGCATAGTGTATGTTGTAATTATAATAACCTTATAGAAAAAAAGGAGAATGTGATCTATCTAAAGAAAATTCCTACCAATTGAGGTAAAAATCAGGTAAATATCTTATATAATTTTAAACATTAGATTTGTAGGTATTTTCATTTCAAGAATGCTATTGAATTAAATACCTAAAAGTCCTTTTTTTAAAAAGAACAATTATTCTGTGAAAAAATGTGTTAAAAATCTTTTGAAATGTATTGTGGAACTGACAAAAGGAATATATACACAAGCACGCATACACACACACACACACACACACACACACACACACACACACACACAAACATGACCTAAAGGAAGAATGAAATTGGGAAATATGGGGTATAAGTAAGCACCCAGGTTGATTTTTGGGTTTGCAGAATCCTAGTCACCTTGGAGCTCTGGTGTTTGATGATGATATAGGAGACAGAGGCATAAGCAGGGACCCCCAAAAAGCTCATCTCAGTGAGAAATAAATCTACAACACAGAGAAGGGACAACAAGGAACATTGCCTGTCTCATTCTGGCCCTGTGTACACAGAAAAATAATTCTTCTCTGAGGATTCATAACAAGCCAGGTGTAGACCCAGAATTTCAGTAGTCCAAATTTTCAGCAAGTTACGGAAGGAGGTCTCTTTAACAAAAAGAATACAATGGTAAGAATATAAGATTAAGTATATAAAATACCTACTTAGAATAAGAATGAAGTCACAACAAAATATAAAGTTTAAAAAGCTGACCAATATCACAAAGATCAAAAAATCCAGAAGGAGAACATAACACATTCTATTAAATAATTGCCTAACACACCACTTTAATAGTGTTTTCCTACATTTTTTGGTGGCCAATTCCCTGATCACTTCTTTCTATGACAGAACTTTTGTCATATCAATTCATTTGGGAGGATAAAAAAAAGGTAAGTTGGTCTCCTCTAGCATGTTTGGTCAAAAACAATTTTTCTAAATCAATACTTCAGCAAGTTTCTCTCTGCTTTACAATTGGCTATTGGTAACAGATTTTTAAAGATTATTGTGAAGTATGGCAAAGACACTATTTTTTTCTTCATTTGTGAAGGTAGAAGATTTCAGGGAATTTTACATTTTGTTATGCAATGACACGTCTTAAATACTCTGAATTGATATTCAATAAGTAGTTTGTCATCTCTGTCCTCATACTCACATATTATGAATTTTATGCTTTCATCTTCAATGTTAATATCTCCTGTCAAAACATCATGGAATTCAAATATTTTTCCAATGTCTCATATAGTTTTATCACTTGGATTATAAAACAATCCAAGAGTCTATTTGCTACTTCTATTTGAAAGCTATCTCTTTGTGGTATTTGTGTGTGTGTGTGTGTGTGTGTGTGTGTGTATAAAATTTATATAAATTTAAACGTTTAAAAAATTTTAACACATTTTTTCACAGAATTTTATACATATATATGTGTGTGTACACACACACACACACACACGCACACACACACATATACACATATATATATACATAAATGGAATGGAATATTACTCAGTCATCCAAAAGAATGAAATCTTTCTATTTGAAATGATGTGGATGGAGCTAGAATGTATTATGCTAAGCAAAATAAGTCAATCAGAGAAAGGTAAATACCCTATTATTCCACTCATATGTGAGATTTAAGAAACAGAACAGAGGAACATATGGGAAAAGGGGAAATAAAAGAGAAGAGAGGAAAACAAACCACAGGAGACTCTTAACGATGGATTGGGAGAAGCAGGTGGGTGGGAGATGGGCTGGGTGGGTGATGGGCACTAAGGAGGGCACTTGTTGTGATGGGCACTAGGTGTTGTATGTAAGTGATGAACCACTGAATTCTATTCCTGAAACCAATACTGGGCTGTATGTTAGTTAACAAAAATTTAAATAAAAAAATTATCTCTTCTTACTGAAATACCACTTTTGGTATAAGATTTTTTTAAATTCCTGTTAATTTTATTTATTTTTTATTTTTTAAAATTTACATCCAAATTAGTTAGCATATAGTGAAACAATGATTTCAGGAGTAGATTCCTTAGTGCCCCTTACCCATTTAGCCCATCCCCCCTCCCACAAACCCTCCCGTAAGCCTCAGTTTGTTCTCCATATTTATGAGTCTCTTCTGTTTTTATATTATTTTTGTTTCCCTTCCCTTATGTTCATCTGTTTTGTCCCTTAAAGTCCTCATATAAGTGAAGGGGTTTTTTTTGTTTGTTTTTTTTTTTTTTTTTTTTTGGTTTCCATAGCATTAATTTCTGCTCTAATCTTTATTATTTCCTGTCTTCTGCTGGTTTTGGATTTTATTTGCTGTTCTTTTTCCAGCTCCTTAAGGCAGAAGGTTAGGTTGTGTATCTGAGATCTTTCTTCCTTCTTTAGGAAGGCCTGGATTGCTATATACTTTCCTCTTATGACCGCCTTTGCTGTGTCCCAGAGGTTTTGGGTTGTGGTGTTATCATTTTCATTGACTTCCATATACTTTTTAATTTCCTCTTTAACTGCTTGGTTAGCCCATTCATTCTTTAGTAGGATGTTCTTCAGTCTCCAAGTATTTGTCAGCTTTCCAAATTTTTTCTTGCAGTTGATTTCGAGTTTCATAGCGTTGTGGTCTGAAAATGTGCACGGTATGATCTCGATCTTTTTGTACTTACTTAGGGCTTACTTAGGTCCCAGTATATGGTCTATTCTGGTATAAGATTTTTTAATTGTTACAATTTACTTCCTTTTAAAAAAATGTTTATTTATTTATTTTTGAGGGAAAGAGAACAAGTGTGTGCATGCTAGTGAGGGAGGGGCAGAGATCTAGGGAGAGAGTCAATCCTAAGCAGGCTCTGTGCTGTCAGTGTAGAGCTCAATCAGGCACTTGAGTGCACAAACCATGAAGTCATGACCTGAGCCAAAATCAAGAGTCAGGTGCTTAACCAACTGAGCCACCCTGGTGCCCCTACAATTTATTTTGTAATGTCAGAATAATTTCTGTTGATTTCATTAATCATCTGTATTGTTTTTGTTTCAAATTCCATTTTTAAATCTGAATTATCTCTCAGTTCTCTAAGAAATAAATTTAAAGATGATAAAATATATCTAAGTAGAAACCTATAATTAGTGACCTGTTTTATTAAAGCGTTCTAAAATGTCTTTACAAATCACAGTAAAAATGTTACATTCCCAATTCTTATTCATATCCCCCCCCCAAAAAAAAACCCTGAGGCTACTCCAACAGCACCCAATACAAAGGGAAGTGTGACAGAGGAGAAATATTGGAATGTAACCAGAGAGTGGTTTGAAGCAACTATAGTATAAATATCATATTTTGACAATACTGATAAAATATATGTCCCTGTGAGCATACTGCTCGGCCTTCTCTAGTCCATGGACAAGTCCCTTGTGAGTAAGGAGTCCCACAGGGGCCTATAGCTAAACACTATTATTTTCCTGGAAAATACCCTATTGAACTCAATTCTCTTATCAGTCAAAAGCTGGGATTCCTACTACACATGTAATACAAAAAGCTTCAAGTAAAAATTTAACTTAAAGTGTTCTCCAATTGGTAGTGTCCTCAGGAAACTGGCAAAAAGCTCACTGAAATTTCTCCTGGAGGGATTAATTTTTTATTCTTATCTCAGAATGTTTCCACTCTACTGTGAGTGAGTGCCTGAAGAAATCTACAAACATCACATTGGGATGAAACCTATGAAACACTAAGTAATGGAATTATGGAATACAGAATATAAATTAAGTCCACTGAATACATTTAAAATCATCAAAGATAGTCGGGGAAACTTGAGCAAAGAACAGAACTTTTTTTTCAAGCATGCTTAAAAATGAAGCAAATAGAACTTTTAAAAAAATGAAAAGTAATTTAAAACTTGAAAGTAGGTTAAACAGCAAAAATAAGGCAAACATGAAGAAGTTATTAGTGAATCCAAAGAGAGATTTAAAGAAGTTTCAGCCCTGCAGCACAGAAAGACTGAGAGAAGGAAAATGTGAGAGGAACAGAGGCTGATTTGAAAACACATGATATGTCAAATAAATATTCTAGAAGGAGATTATAGAGAGAATAATGAAGAGACACTATTGAAGGGATAATGGCTGAGAACCTTCTAGATGTGCTGATAGGTAAAAATCTTTAAATTTAGGAGGTCCAATGAATTCCTAAAAGGATAAAGAAAAAAAGACATATGCCCATACACATAGCACAGTCAAAATGCAGAAAAAGAAAGAAAAAGATTTTTAAAGTAGCCAGAAAAGGGCACCTGGGTGGCTCAGTCATTTAAGCATCCCACTCTTGATTGGGGCTCAGGTCATGATCTCATGGTTCATGGGTTTGAGCCCCGTATCAGGCTCTGTGCTAACAACATAGATTCTCTCTCTCTCTCTCTCTCTCTCTCTCTCTCTCTCCCTCTCCCTCTCCCTCTCCCTCTCTCCCTCTGCCCCTTCCTTGTTCTCTCTCTCTCAAAATAAATAAGTAAATGTTAAAAAAAAAGTAACCAGAAAAAAAAAGACATGTTACCTAAAAAATGAACAACAAATACACTGATGGCTAAGTTCACAACAACAATAGAAACCAGAAAAAAAAGTGAACTTATGTCTTCAGAATCCTGAGGAAAAAAAATAACTATCAACCAAGAATTAAATATCTAGCAAAATCACCTTTCAAAAATGATGAAATAAAAGTACTTTTAGACCAAACAAAACCTGAATTTACCACTTACAGCAATAGATGCTCACTGAAATCAAATATCTAAATTATGTAGCTCAAACATAAAAGAAATTATTGGGATTATTCTAAAATGCAAGAAGGAATAGTAGACAAATAGTAAGTATGTGGGCAAATTTAAACAAGTGTTGATGTATAAAGTAATAAGGGTTATAAAGACTAATTCTTTGTAGAGTTAAAAAAAAAGCAAGATAAAACTAAAATACTGGAAGACAATAGCATTTAAGTTGGCAGAGAGTAGTCTAAAATGTCCTAACATTCCTCCTTGTATTCTTCAGCAGGAGGCAATAATATTAACAATAGACTTAGTTAAGGGTACACATTAAGATATAGGGTAAACAGTGTGTAAAAAATGGATGTACAGAGTATAATCTTCAAAATGAGGAAGGAGTAAATGGAATTAAAAAAAAGAAAAACATTCAAAAATGAAAAAAGGGAGAAAAAGAGAATACACAAAACACATAGAAAGCACAAAGTAAGATGGTAGAAATAGATGCGAACATGTAAATATTTATAGTCAATGTAAATTAGTTGAATACTCAGTTAGATGATAACAATCATTAGACTGGATTAAAATACCAAATCCAGTTACTTATTTTGGGGATATGTAGGCAATATATGAAGCCACAGAAAATTTCAAATATGGAAAAGGCATAAGGCAATAATGACAAGTGGCAAAAAGAAAAAAAAGTTCATGACGAATGATATAACCTCAGTATATTTTAATGGAAAAATTATAATAAACTGGAAAATGTACCATCATAGAAGGATTATTTAGTATAACTTTCTCAGTTATTGATAAATCAAAAAGAAAAAAAATTCATTGAGGATATATTTGAAGCAGCCTATCAAAATATATAGTATAATATAAACAGGTAGGCTTTTGTGTGCACAAATTGGGTACTCCAACAACGGGGGAGTACACATTCTTTTACAGTACACATGAAACGTTTACAAAAATGGACCATAAACAAAGTCATATAGAAAGCTTCAACACATTTAGAATACTGGCATCAAACCTACCATGTTCACAATGCAACTTAATTAAAAATCAAAAGCAAAAATGTCATTGGAAAAAAAAATCTATTTGTCTAAAAATTCAGGACACACTTATCTAAACAACAAGGGATCAAGGACAAAGAGATAAGTGAATAAAAAGTAGAATATATTTATAAATCAATAATGATGAAAATATTATTGATATTTATGTAATAAAACTTGTGTAACACAAAGGGGTAGATGGAAATTTATTATCATATATGATTACTGATGAAGAGTAAAAATAGCCACCATTAATGAGCCAATAATTGACCTAAGAATTTAAAAAGAAAAAACAGAATAAACTCAAGGCAGGGAGAAAACAATAAATGTGAAGAAGAGAGATCTCAGGTCACAGTAAGGGTGTTCTTGGTTATTTAGACCAATTCCTCTACTGCAGAAAATTCAGGTGCTGGAAAATTACTTAATTATTTTAAAAGCATAAAATTCCTAAAATACATACATATGTATGTACATACATACATATAATTCCTAAAGGAAGCTATAAAAAGTTACCAGGTCAAGATTCAGGAGAAACTGGAAATGTGTAGACATGAACCTAGTATTTGGAATCACTTTTGCCCTGGGGATTGCTTTTCTAGAAGACCTTCTTAGAGCTAGTTAAATGAATGTGAAGTCCAGGGCTCACCAAGTAGGGACTCTGATAAATCATTCCATGACTGCACTGAGAACAGAAAGACTGTAACCCAGACATAAGGGTGAGCTAGAAGTATACCACCTGAGTGCTGCTTTCAAGGACTGCAGCCTGACTTTGAACCATTTGCTTGGTCCAGAAAATATCAAGCCCTGAAATTGGTTTAAGGTCAGCTTAGATTGCTAGCGCCTATTGGTGTCTAACAAAAGTTACAAAAATCCTCTCAGTGGAAGACATCTTCAGCCTAAAATCATTTCCACACATAACAAAGTACAATATTCAGCTCAAAATTACTTAGTTAAGTAGCAAATTAAGAGATAAATGAATCAGAAACAAAGGACAACATAAACAGACATATAAAGATTTCAGGACACCTGGGTGGCTCAGTCGGTTAGGCATCAACTTGGTTTTAGCTCAGGTCATGATCTCATAGTTCACGGGTCTGAGCCCCACATCAGGCTCTGAGCTGACTGCGTGGAGCCTGCTTGGGATTCTGTCTCCCTCTTTGCCCCTTCTCTGCTCGTTCACTCTTTCTCTCAAAATAAATAAATAAAATTTTTTTGAAAAATAAAGATTTCAGACACTGAAACTATCAGATCCAGACTTTAAACCAGCTATGTCTAAATAAGTTTAGAAGATTAAAGACAAGTTTTAAAAGTTTTGCCAAAGAACTGAAAATACATAAACTGTCATATAAATTTTGAAAAACTAAATAAATAAAAATTCTAGAATTGAAAAATATTTAGGAACTCAACGAATGGGCTCTATAAGATTAGATAGAGCCAAGGATAAAATTAGTGAAGTGGAAGATAGGCTAAAAGAAGTTATTCTCGGCGAAGTAAAAAGACACAAAAGGATGAGAGATATAAGCAACATAGAGGTTGCCATGAAAAGGTACACATTTAATTAGAGTTCTAGAGTGAATATAAAGCAAGACTTAGGTAGAAACAATCCTTGACAAGATAATGGCTAAAAACTTTTCAGACTGTTCAAAGACAACAATACTATACACTAATTCAAGAATACTAAGAGATAACAAAGAGGATAAATTGAAAGACAAAATCCACACTTAGCCACATCATATCAAAACTCCAGAAAGTTCAAAGATAAAGAAATAAAATCATAAAAATCAGGCTGAGACAAAAGACAATTAACCTCTCAACAAATAGTGGTTATAGCAGTAGCAACAATGGAGCCCAGAAAATAGTGAGATAATATTTTCAGTGTGTGCTTCCCCACTAAATCTGTCAGTCAAGAATTTTAAACCCATCAAAAGTGTCCCTCAATATTTAAGGTGAAATCTTTTAAAGTTTAGTCAAACAAAAACTAAGGGAATTTACTGTCAGTAGACCAATACTTAAAAAATAGAAAAAGAATAAAAAGTGAAAATAGAAGGTGGAAAATGACAAAAATTAAAATTTGAAAAGAATAACAATAAAAATTAAAAATAAAAAAGGAAAAATGACTGCAGATTGAAGATAGGAGATATGGGGAAGAATGAAGAGAAACAATAATGAACATATCAGTCAAAGTGAAATGTGATGATATAAACACTAAAAAAATGGGGCTGTGTAATATAAAACACAGTACTAATTAAAATACACAAAAGTAATATCAGATGAGTCAGGAGAAAGAAAATTAAAGTAAAAGTTGGTCCTTTTACTGTCTGGAGCAAAGTGCAAATTAACATTGTGTTGATTAGTACAGGATGCAGGTTGTATTTTTTTTTTTTTTTTTTGAGTAACAACTAAAGGAAAAGTATTTAATTTCCAAACTAGTAAAGGAGAAATTTTTTTTTAATTTAGATTACCAATCCAAAATAGGGGAAAAATTCAAAATAAAAGAAATTAAAACAGGATATAGAACACAGAACATAGAAATCTAGCATGACAAAAGAAAGTAGACAGTAAAACAGTAGATGTAACCCAAATATTTCATAATCATATTAAATATCAATGGAATATAGACAAAGCTTGTCACATTAGATTGCTATATATCTATACACATACGTTAGTTACAAGAGATACCTAAAATGCATAAGGATTCACAAGTGTTAAAAATAAAATGGCAAAAGGTAGATCATAGAAGCACTTAACAAAAGAAAGACTGTATAGCTTCATTAATATTAGACAAAGTAAATTTAAAGGCGAAAAAAAAAGAACAGTATTCAGGATTAAGAGATTTTTCATGATCTCTTCATAATGATTTTTCACCAGGAAGGAATAACAATTCTATATTTTTTACATACCTAAACTCAACTTCACAATATATAAAGCAAAACCTGAAGGAAATGCAATGAGAAGGTAAGTAATTAAAATCCTAGTGGAAATTTTTAAAACTTTTTTTTGATAACTTTTCAAATATGCACCCAAAATATCAATAACTTAACCATTAAAACTAATCTAATATATAAACAGCATTTCATCCAACAACTGCAGAAGCATTTTCTTTCCCCAAGATAGACTGAACATGTACAAAATTAATCATTTACTGGGCCACAAAGCATGTCTCAGGGAATTTCAAAGGGCTGAAAACATACAGTGTGTTTTATGATCACAATTCATTAAAGCAGGAAATTAAAAGCTTCAGTCAGTCAAAAAAAGAGAGGAAGGAATTTCCCATATGGTTATAAATTAAAGCTTAAAACATATAAATCACACATGGTTAAAGAAGTAATCAAAATGGAAATTAGAAAGTATTTTTAACTGAATTATAACAAAATGTTACATTTCAAAACTTCCAGAATGCTTTAAATCAGGTTTTCTCAACCTCAGTATAAGTGACATTTAGGGCTGGGTGATTCCTTGCTGTCGGGGGTGTCCTGTGCATTGCAAGATGTTTAGCAGTATTCCTGGCTTCTCCCCGACTAAAGACTGGCAGCATTTCCCCCACATTGTGACAATGGAAAAATATCTAGAGATACTATCAAATGTCCCTGGAGGAGGGCAGAATTGTCCCAGGCTGAGAACCACTTCTAACGTGATATCTAGAGGAAAAATATTAAAAAGGCCCAATATCATGAGCTAAGCACACACCCATTTACCTAACTGAAGGAGTGTGAGGAAGAAGAGTGTATTAAAGTATAAGAACAGAGGGCAAAGAAACTGATAAACATAAGAGCAGAAAGCAACAAAATATAGAATAAACACAGAATAAAGGAAATCAACAAAGCCAAAATTTTCTCTCTGAAAAGATTAACAAAAGTTCTATATCTGGGACAAAAATGATGAAGAATTGGAGAGAAAACACAAATAGCCAATAACGGTAATGTAAAATAATTATAGATCGTTCAACCATCAAAAAGATAAGATGATAATATATTTTTTAATTTTTTTATGTTTATTTATTTTTGAGAGAGAGAGACAGAGTGCAAGAAGGGGAGGGGCAGAGAGAGGGAGACACAGAATATGGAACAGGCTCCAGGCTCTAAGCTGTCAGCACAGAGCCTGACACAAGGCTCAAACCCACAAACCATGAGATCATGACCTGAGCCTAAGTTGGCCGCTTAACCAACTGAGCCACCCAGGCACCCCAAAAAAGATAAGATGATATTAAAAACGACTTTTATGCTAATAAGTTGAAAAACTCACATGAAATGGAAAAATCCCTAGAAAATTACACTTTATCAAAAACTATAAAAATGAAATAAAAAAACCTGATTAATCCTATAACCATTAAAATGAATCTATAATTAAATGACTCCCAAACACACATGCATGCACACACACACACACACACACACACAAAACAATAAACAAAACCAAACAAAAAATACTCTAGTCCCTGGATATCTGTATCTATACCAGAAAAGGTTACCCAACATTTAAGTAATAAATAACATCTATCCCAAAAAAATAGAAAGGAAATAATGTTCAACAATTCTTTCTATGATGTGGCAAAACCTTGATAGCACAAACTGACACAGACAGAACAAGAAAGGAAAATCACAGGCCAATCTCATCTATGACCTAAATACAAAAAAGCTAGACTTCGACTTAGCTAACAGGATCCAGCAATATATAAAAAAAGATAAAAATATCATGTCCACGGCCGCCTGGTCATGGTTAAGTGACCAACTCTTGATTTCAGTTCAGGGAGCCCCATGTAGGGCTCTGAACTGACAGCATGGAGCCTGCTTGGGATTCTCTCTCTCCCTCTCTTTCTCAAATTAAAAAAAAAAAAAATCTATCTATATCCATATAGATATAGATAGATATATCATTACCAAATTTTATTTGCTATGGGAATACAAGATTATTTAAGCATCAAAATATCAATGTGCAATTTGCTACATTGAGAGATGAAAAAAGAAATAAATGATTATTACAATAGATGCAGAAAAAAGTATTTAATAGAATTTACCATTCACTTATATCAAATGCGTTTAGCAATCTAAGAATATAATAGACACTTGCAGTATGACAATGGCTATTTCTCCCCCAATAATCCTGTAGCGAGCATCATAAAGTTAAAACATTGAAAGGTCTCACTCTGATATAGGGAACACGACAAAGCTGACCCTTCTCTTCAACATTGCATGGGAGAGACTGATCAAAATGAGGAGGCAAGAAAATTAAAGAAAAGATTAAAGAATTGAAAAAGAAATAGAGCAGACATCCTTTGCTAATGTTATGATGTGTTTATATAGACTATCTAAATGGATCAAGAGATAAATTCTTAACCTTGATAAGTGAGGTTAGCAAAGCTGCTGATACCACATCAATATATAAAAATCAATGATAGTCATTGATTAAGCAGAAAATGAAAATTTAAAAAGGTATTTGTAATAGCACTAAACTTTGTAATACCTTTAAATTTTTAACGTATTTATATATATAATTTTGATACGCATACTCTTGTATGTACTGTGTACTATGTATACTGTTGTCATAGAATTTTTAAAATATTTTTTCCCCTGAACGAAGAAGAAAACTATCAAATATGAAGTATTTCCCTCTAGGAAGTCTACTAAGCAGTTTGTCTGATTTACTTCTTGAAACAACAAAGCAGTAGAAGCATCATCATATGTAGATTAGGAAATGTGGTAGTGTGAGCACGATGGCTGAAAGCCAGTCTTTCTGACTTCAAAGCCCACATTCTTCACTCTATTTATCTTTTCTTACTAGTCTACTTTAAGAATGGAGAGTCCCCATTTATGTACTTGCTCATATTGACCCAAAATGTCCCTTCAACATTTTAATATGACATTTGCAAAGTATCAAGATCATGTCACCATAACACTTTTCAATACCACAAAGAAATTGACAAGTTTATATACTATATTCAGTGTAACAGCTAGGAGATAAATGTTTATTCCTGTATTCATGGACAACTAACCAATGTTTTTCCAATTAATTAAGGTGAAGCTTTGTGGTTCTAGCTTTCTTATGAAGTTGTTGAATTCCATATTTCCCAAGTTTGCCTGTAATATTCTGTATATTGATGTTTTGGAAGGAGACAAAGACTCTGTAAGTACCAATGCCAGCAGGTCATCCCTGTCCTGCCCTTTCGATAGGCAAGTTTATTAATCAAATTCACAAAAAAACCTACTGTATAGGTTTTTGTGCAAGGCCCTCATTCTTTCATTCATTCATTCAACATATTTTTATGTGACAGTCACTGAACTGTACTCTGAAGAGAAAATTGTAAACAAAATAGACAAGGTTCCTGCACTCATCCCAGTTGGGCTTCATATATATGATGGAAAAGCTACCTATTCCGAGTGTGGCAGGATTTTCAAAGCCATGGAGAATACTACCAGCAGTGCCTTCTGGAAGTGTAAACCATCTCCCTCCAGATGTTTTCTTAGTTTGGAGTTTTGTTATGTTTTTTTAGTTTGGGGTGGGAATTTATCATTAAAAAGAATAATGGCTCAGCCAAGAGATCCTTTCATTAATAAGAGAGATAAATGTAAAGTGACTAAAAGGGAGTGCCCCTTAAGGAAAAGTGTTATAAAAATCACCATTTTAGAGATCAGACTTCTATCTTGATCCTACTTGAACAAGGAAGGTAGACCCATAAAACAGAACTGATATTTCGTGTATCTTGTGTTGCATAACAAGGTAGTGTTAATAAAAAGTATGTTTGAATTGTAAACACATATGAAGTTCTAGTTAATGATATACATGCTGAGGTATTTAGAAAGAAGTGTATTGATGCAATGAACTTACTTTGAAATAAATTTTTAAAACATGTATTGATGGATGGATAGAGGCCTGGATAGATGGATGGGTATGGGATAAGGCAAGTATAATAAAATGTTAATTGCAAAATCCAGATGGTGAAGGTCTGGATGTTGGCTGTATAAGTCGTTCAACTTCTCTGAATGTTTGAAAATTTTTACAATAAAATGTTGGGAAAACAAGAAATACAAAAATGTTAAGCAAACAGTAAAGTAAATCCTTATTTTTAAGGATACATTACTACTTTTATGGGATTGTTTAATTTTTCATTACACAAATATGTACAAGTATATTCTTGTAAAAAATATTCACACATTATAGAAAAAAATCTCCCTTGACCAATACCCCAAATCCTAGAGCACTCTCTAGGAACTTAATCTTTCTATGAAATCTATTAGTATGCTCCCAATTCATCCATATGTATTTATCTATGGAAATATGCTAGTCTTTCCTTCTCTTATTGTAGGCTACAAACTCTATGAAAATAAGAACCTTTGTTGTATTTTTCAGTTCTATACACAGTATGTAGAGTGGCATCTGACACATATAGGTGCTCAAGAAATAGGTGTCAAATGAATATAATCCTTAATAATGGACTGATTAAATAAACCATAAGCTCCAATAAACAGCAGGATAGTAGCAGTACCCCACAGAAAACCACTTTCTCTGGTCTTCCTAGGCTAATTTAGAGTTAGTCCCTCCAGTCCCACTAGATATAGAGTTGAGCACAATATTGACTTGTTAAAGTGATCACTTTCTGTAATTAGGTAGTTTAGTTATTTATTCACCCACGCATTCATCAATTCATTCAAGAAGCATTTCCTGAGTATATCCCATGTACAAGGTGCTATGCTTAAGCCCTCCAGTTACAATAGGGTTTTCCAATTTCAGCACTGTTGACATATTGAACAGGACAACCCTTGTTGTAGGGGTTTATCATAATGAATTGTAGGATGAATTGTAGGATGTTTAGCATAATCCCTGGCCTCTATTCACTTCTTGCCTATAACAACTCCATGTCACCAAAATAAAAAATGTCTCCAGATACTGCCAACTGTCCCCTGAGGGCAAAATGACCCCCCCCCCCCCAGTGGAGAACCAATGGGCCACAAGGAGGTTGTGACGTCTATCTTGGGCAGGGCCTGAGGCCTAGGTACAGCAGTCTTTCCCTGAGCGCACCTACTAACCCATAAGATGAGGACTTAGGATACTACAACTTTAAGGATCTAAAGACCACATCTCTCTTCCTAATCTCTGTCTTTCTGGTGTGTAGAAACTTCTCCTTTTAGCATCATAAAAAGAAAAATAATATACCATTACAGTACATTTCCAGACAACAAAGTTACTCCCTTTTCCAAATTCCTTGTGCTTCTGGGGGACAGAGTACAGATGGGGTTAGAGGAATTTGGAGAATGAGGTCAGAAATTACCCTCAATCCATCCAAAGTGAACCTCATTGTCTACTGATGGAGAAAACTTCCTGACATTTCTCTATAGAGTTAAATAGAACAAATACAAATTTAATCCTTACTAGGTCATCATGGTACACACCTAACCTCCCTAAGTCATGGGAATGACCTGAGGATCGCCTGACAAACTAGTCTCTAACCCCTTAAATGCAATTATGTAAGCACAGTACATAGCCTAGGGGTAGTACATAACAGACTTGTTTATTCAGTGGATGGATGAATCATACCATATAAAATGTAAGAGCAGTGTGATACTAAATTTTTGCTATTGTCTACAGAAATTGTTTGACCCTACTCTGTGATTAAAGATATAGACTGTTGTTTGTTTGTTTGTTTTTTTAATTTGCAACACCACCAGATGTACTTGGTTTTTTCATTGGACATTAATTTACTTTTCCATGATGGTTAGCCAAGTTGATGAAAGACACATTTTAAAGGATAATAAAAAATAGGTTTTTAAAAAATCTTCAGGCTAAAATCTAGAAGTTTTCATAAAGAATATTTCAGTTTAATTATATCATAATATTTCAATTCTATATTGTCCATTTTTCTGTAGAATGTTAAAGTAAGTATGATTCATTAAAATCTCATTTGTTCACTATGAAAATGGAGTAGCAATTTATATTCATTGTAAACGGACTCATTATGGGAGCAACTTGCAAATTATATGAAGCCTTTACTTTCTAAAGGAAGCCACATATTTTATTCACATGGCAAGTTAATTAACCCATATTCCTTATTTTACAAATTTTGTTTTGTACAAATCTCTCAAGTTAGTCATATCTTTTACATAAAAAATTATATCATGTATATCTGTCCAGCAGAGTTATAATTTAACCACTTACATAAAGCTTGAAATAAAGGTAAAAAAAAAATCTCAGTAGATTATATATTTAAATGCAATTTTGTTTCTCTCTCTGATTTGTGTATTTCTGCCTTGACCCTGGGAAACTGTGAAATCATCTTGTATTTTCTTTTCTATTTTTGTACTGTCATTTTTTTAAACTGTAGAATGCAACAAGGAATTTACGCGACATAAGAGCTTTAAATACACTGTTTAACCCTCTTTGGAGATATAAAAATCCATCATCCAAAGCAGGTTTTATGTACTTCCTATGTAACAAGGCTCATAATACTGTTTATTACTAGGAACAGACCAATACAACTTAGTTTCCCAGGGGAAAGAGAAGAGCCCCATTTATCCCACATAGAGATGCTCCATACAGTAAAGTCCATTATTCTTTAGCCCGTGAACTGAGAAGCCAGAAGACGTTACTGTTAGAAAATAATTTATCAACAAAAGCAATAGCACCAGACTGTTTAGAAATGGCATCAACATGCACTGGCAACAACTCTGAGTGGGTGTCAGCAGGGAGCAGAGGCACAGACTCGCTTCTGCTGTTCCTTCCCTTCCCTGATTCCACAGATTCCCCACCCCCCCCCAAGACAGATGACCAGTAGTCAGAATTCTCAAATGGAAAACTTCAACCTTTTAAAGTTTTTACAAGGTAATTTCACAAAGCAACTCAATGGCAACAATTATGGCTATTTAAATTGCATTTGGAAACATGATGAAGTTTCAATGTTGGCCCCCCAAAATCCTAAAAATTAATGTGGCTTAGTAGATCCTAAACTTAAATAACAAGAGTATAACATAGGGACTGTTTATAAAGATAACTAAAACCTTAAAATGTGAGTTAAAGTACTGATGCCTTAATATGTGTAGATGCTTGTTTATGGGTTGGGTAAAAGAAGAGATGATGTCAGACATAAAAGCCTTCTGCAAGTTTAGTTGACGGTCAGTTTAAAAGTTTGATCATCTGTAGAAAGCTGAGATCAACACCAGTGTTATTTTTCTTGGTATATATCTGCAAATTATTGGTAAACTACTCAGATCACATTTAATTATACTTTATTATCCTCAAAATTAAATCTAATAGGCACAAGTATAGCAGGCAGTTAAGAAGTTGTGCAGAAAAGCTTGCTAAATGTGAAAGATGGCAGCGCTTTCATGAAAGCTTCAGGAGTCTAAGATGCTTGTTTGTTTCCCTTCTATGACAACAAAGAAAAAATGCAGCCAGTCTCAAACCACAAAAGAAAGTATACAAAAAGATCTCTCTCTTTTTTTTACAATTTATGTCCAACTTAATTAACATATAGTGTAATAATAGTTTCTGGAGTAGAATTTAGTGATTCATCGCTTACATTTAACACCCAGGGCTCATCCCAAAAAGTGCCCTCCTTAATGTCCATCACTGATTTGGCCCATCCGCCCCATCCCAACCCCCCCAGCGAAAAGATTTCTTAATTCTATGTCCTTTGAATAAATATATCATTGCAGTAAGGATATTCCACTTCAGACACCTAAGGATACCCCAGCTTACTAGCCAACTCCAGAGGCTGGGCCTTTTGGAGGTATGTTAGAACGCGCCGCGGCTTTGGAAAGGTTCCTACAGCATCATCAAACAGGCCCGCGCAGGTATTTTCCTAAATCCAAACTTTCCTGGCTCACATAGATCCCCCTATTCTGTCACTGCCCTGGGGACATAGAAATTTTTGCAGACACTGAGAATCCATGGTTAGGATGTGGTACCCCTAGAAGTACCATGTGACCATTACTTGCTGAGGTCTGGCAAATATCAAGATGATGACCAAAAGCATTTGCTCTAATTTATTGCCAATAAAAGCCATTTTTTTTGTGGCATTTGGCTGGAACATCATCAGTGGCCCTTGAAGAAATCAGTGACTAGTCTCCAAAGATGGTACCCACAGGAACCATGAATACCAGATTCAGACCATCGGGTAGTCCTTTCTATAATGAATGAGGCTGACCCTGTAACTTATTTGAATTAACAAGATGTAGCAGAAGTGATGCTGTATCTGACCTGGGCTTAAGCCCAAAGGATTGGCCACTTCCAATATTGCAGTTTGGGGAGCCCTGAGCCACCATGCAAAAAGTCCAGATACCATATGGATATATTGTTGGGAGAGGACACAAAGAAAGAGAGGCCTGAGACCACACAGAGAGAACAGAGTGACTGTCCACCTCCCAGCCTTCCATTCATCCCCACCAGGAACAGTGAGTGAAGTCATCTATTCTAGTACTGGCCACCATCTGACTTCCGTTGCCCAGAAGACCATCAAAATAAACAAACACAACAAAAATCTATTCGTCTAAGCCCCAGTCGACACACAGGGTAGAGTAGACAATAAGGAGAGCAGACAATAGGAAGGTCAGGAGAGAGAGAGCCAGCTGTGTAGTTCAAGTTCAGATAGAGGTAAGCCAGGTATCAGAGCTGGTTTTCTACCAGCATCTCTTGGATTTGCCCCCAGAAATGATGGCAAATAACAATAAGTAATAAATGATACAAACTTCCAATTATAAAAGAGATACATCTTGGGGATGAAAAGTACAGCATAGGGAATGTAGTCAATCATATTGTAATAACTTGTATGGTAACAGATGGTGACTACACTTACTGTGGTGAGCATTTTGTAATATACAGAATTGTCAAATCACCACGTTGTATACCTGAAATTAATATAATAGTACTATTGCATGTCAACTCTATGTCAATAAAAAACAAAAAAAGTTCAAAGATAAATAATTGAGAAATAACAAATTGGTCATTTGAAGCTGAAATTTTTGGAGTGGTTTGTTTTGGAGATAGCCAAAACAGAGAAAGGACATCTGCTGTCTTGTACCAAATACTCATTGGTTAGCAAATACCGCTGTTATCTACTCTTCACCCACTTTAAGTGTTACTCTACTGCTTACCCAATACTACTGAAGCATACCGCCACGATGGACATCCTATTCCCTCACTTGTGGCTGCACCAAAAAAAAGCCACAGTGGTCAGGCTTGCCCCCCCCCACTCCCCGGGTTTTCTCAACCCCCCTCCCTGGGAGCTTTGGGGGCTGCAGCTCCTCACCCCCTGTGCAGCCCCTAGAAGTCAGTTCAGGCACCAAGGATGGAAGTTCCCACTGGGGAAGCCCTCACCCCCAAATTCAGGGTCGGTGGAGCTCCCACACCTGGGTGATGGTACCAGTTTCACCTGCCTCTCCCCGGATCTACTCTCCCCGCAGCCTTTGAAGCCCGGTTCTGCAATACCTGCTCCCTGAGTACCAGATATCTTCCAGGAAGATTTGTAACCCTCATCCCTTTTGCTTCTGCTCCCAGCTTCTGCTGAACACATTCTTGTTTTCCTATTCTCAGCAGCACACTGGCATCACCTGGGAGCTGCTAAAAAATAACTACTCCTGGGGCACCTGGGTGGCTCAGTCAGTTAAGCATCTGACTTCAGCTCAGGTCATGATCTCGTGGTTTGTGGGTTCGAGTCACGTTGGGCTCTGTGCTGACGGCTCAGAGCCTGGCGCGTGCTTCAAATTCTGTGTCTCCCTCCCTCTCTCTCTCTCTCTCTCTGCCCCCCCCCCCGCTTGTGCTCTTGTGCTCTCTCTCTCTCTCAAAAATAAACAAACAAACAAACAACTACTCTTGATGGTGGGTTTTCTTTTGCTATGCAGGATATTTCTGGAACAATTGACAACATTTCAATGGGGTCTACAGATTAAATAGCAGTATTGTAAATTCCTGATGTTTAATAATTGTTACTGGTCATTTGCAGGAATTCCTCGTATTTGGGAAATACACATAGATGTACTTAGGGATAAAAGAGCATCAGGTCTTCAAATTGCACTTAAAGAGGTTCAGAATAATTATGTGTGTGTGTGTGTGTGTGTGTGTGTGTATACACACACATATATATGTATGTGTATATATATGTATTTGCATTACTTTAAGCATAATTTGTTACAGCAGAAATAGGAAATGTATATAGTACTGTAAACTCAGTCTTAACGAGGAATCTTTCCCTTCCATAGGCATTTGTCAAGATCTTGGGGATTTGTCATAGTGCTAAGATGTTGAGAGAGAGAGAGACCACCTTGTCTTCTGTCATCCACCCACATGTGGCTGCTGACCAAGGGACCTTTCTATCCATCAGCCCCAAATGTCCCTCTACCTCCTCAGAGGCAGAATCTGGAAGAATCTACATAGATAACTACTCTGCTATTTCCAGAGGCCACTCCATAACTTGTAGGAGTGCAGGAAAAGAGTATCACTAAAGGTCCAAAATATAAATCTTTGTCCTTTTTTCTACCATCTCTCACCTTGTCATGGTGTATTTTATTTGCTATTTAATGTTAGTCTAAATAAAAAAAACATTAAAATATTAAATAACTGGGGTTCCTGGGTGGCTCAGTTTGTTGAGCATCCGACTTCGGCTCACGACATGATCTCACAGCTCATGAGTTCGAGCCCCACATCAGGCTCTGTGCTGACAGCTCAGAGCCTGAAGCCTGCTTTGGATTGTGTCTCCCTCTATCTCTCTGCCTCTCTCCCATTTTTCCCAGTTGCAAAGTCACTAGCCAGGCTGTATTAAGGACTAGAAAGGGTGTGTTAAGTCCTCCAAGTGTGAGAACACTCTGGAAGTCTCTTTTAAGATATTTTGCTATTCAATGCTAATGCATTACAGTTAAATGGAACTGTGTGGGTCACAGTAAGCTGGTTTTAGGAGGCATTGAAAACCATTATTTATCCTTAATTGTGTAATAAAATATGACTGACACCACGTAAATTCCATTTCTTCTCCAACACACATTCTTATAAAACCGCAATAAAATCGTTTTTATTGAGAAGAACAGATTTTGATATTTCTTTTAGCTTCCTCAATAAGCCGCCAGATTTCTTTTAAACATAAATTGCATGGACACAGTTAATTATATGCTTAAATGCAAATGTATTTAAAATATTTTTTATTACCATCTAAGTAATTACTCAGAGGCAATGTGAAAACCATATGTAATTTCATAGACTGGAGATATTTTTAATTTAAGGTTTTTTTTGCCTTGAGAAGGAAACTGGCATAAACCACCGAAGAAACATTTTTCTCCTAAGAACTAAACTGGAGCGCTCATGCAGATTAAAAACAAAAATTCCTCTGTGTGAACGTATATGTGTTTAGGTGGATGGAAGGACCTTTAAGATCATTTGTAATCATTTGTTTATATAATCACGGTTCAGAGATGAAGGGGAAGAAAAACACTAGCAAATCAAAAACCAGTTTAATTGATTTTCTCTCTTGTATTATCTCGTCAGAGTCAAAGTCTCAAAGTCTGACTCTTCCAAGTAAAGAGCAAATGACTTTGCATTTCCAGCAATATTTCTTTCCTTATCGAAATCCCACCTGGAAGCACATAACATCAAGAAGAAAGAAAATACAATGTTTATATTAAATAGGGAAGATTGGCAGAAGGTTGTGTGTTTATAAAGGCGGTTGCGTTAGGCCACTCCAGAGGGCACCATTTACTTTGCACTCTGCATCAGGCAACACAGCGATCCTGCCTTTCCCTTTCCCGTCATTTTTAAAATTTTATTATTTCCAGTGTTGGTACAGAGGTTAGGAACATGGTGACTGTTCAGCTTTGAGTCTTCCCACTTCTCGTGGAAACCAAATAGAGCAAAAAGGAGAACAAAAATAAAGCCATGAAATACAACTTTTGGTGAAAGCAGAAGACAGAAAAATCCACAAACTCCAAATTATGTGTAAATGTGGCCAAAAGCAACTGAGATCAGCAAGTCTTGTGCAGGAAGCTTCCAGAATGTAGTGGGAAAGAATAGGGAGTACAGAGGAGGCCTTTTGGTATCAAATGTTAAAAATCAACAAATATCCCACCCTGAGTAAAACCTTTTTGAACAAAAATTAAATATATCAGGGCGTAATTGCCAGGAAAGGTGGAGAAAGGCATGAAAATTCTGAGAGGAACCCAGAAAAGGCAAATCTCAAAAAAATCCCTCCTCTTAAAAAAGAAGAGGGATGTCTCTGAAGACGAGCTATGTCTCCTGGTGTGAGCAGGCAGTGAAGGCTCCTAGGAAGTTCAGGATTGATGGCAGAAGGATTCTGGAATCCAGTTAGGTTCTGAGAGCCAGAAAACCCTATTATCAAGAAATGATCCATCATAGTAGCCACAAAGGAGCAAACAGAAAAACCTTGGAAACCCCCTTGTCCCCACTGCCCAAGCCTATGTTCCACATGTTGAGGTACGTCCTGCACAGTAGTTAGTCTAAGACAATTTAAGCTATTTAAATTTAGAAATCACAAAAGGAATAAAACAGACTCAGTTTCAGCTCTGACATGTAAAGAGTTCAGAAATCATTACTCTGTCTTTACAAGAAAAAAGCTGAACAAGCCGAAGACCGATGACTTACCTTGGATCTGTCAGAGAAATGGGGTTGCAGGGCAAGCTTCCACCATGAAGTCTGAAAAGAAAGGTGAATCTAGAGAATCACAGCCAAGACGTTCTCAACAGGAGCAGAAGCTGCTCGAGTCATAAACTGGTAGGAACACATAAATAGTAATTTTGGTCATCAGCTGGAGGCCGGGTAGACTGAGGCGGGGTTGGGATTGAGAACGTCTTGGGGACCTCAATCATAGGGAAATTTTATAAAAGTTTTACTTCCAGGAACTCTACCAAGTTCTCACTTGAAGACCCAAGAAGTAAAGTGAAGATTCAAGAAGGAACCACTCAGGACTCTGGGAAGACAAAGGAAGAAGGGTACCCGTTATGAAATACACATAAGCATTCTTCATAACAAAGGCCTATTCTCCAGAGGAAAATATATTATCAGATCTTTATCTCACTCTAGGGGAGGGCATTTTCTGACTCCTTCCCCATCTAGCCTAACTATCAACTAAATTAGGTAGGGGGGATGTGGGAAAGTCGGAGCTAAAAACAGTTAAGAAGGTCAAAGTCAGTGGAGACAGGCGCACTAAAAGAATGAAATTTAATCATAAGATTATAGAATGCTTCACCTCACCCACACCTTACCACAGCACCAACAGGACACCAGTATGGATTACAACTAAAACAGCTTCAAGACGCACTCTGGGGAAGAGCTCTTGGAGGAACCCAAAGTCAACAGGGAAACAAAAACAAGGACACTAGAGGAATTTGACGACTTCGGCAGAAAGACTTACAACAGATATGAAACATAGCCCAGCTCCTGGTAAGGTTAACATAAAACTTCACAGTACAAGTCGATTTACCTCAGTTCCTACCAATACGTTATGTCTGGCTTTCACCAAAGAAACTACAAGGTATGCTAAAAGGCAAGAGAGGGGTGCCTGGCTGGTTCAGTTAGTGGAGCATGAGACCCTGGATCTCAAGGTTATGAGTTCGAGCCCCATACTGGGGTTAGAGATTACTTAAAAATAACATCTAAAAAATAAAGAAAGAATGAATGAAAGAAAGAATGAACGAACAAGAGAAAACAGTCTACAGAGACAGAGCAACTGTCAGAACAGGACTTAGATGTGTCATAGATTTTAGAATTATCAGAGAATGTAAGACAAATATGATTAATATGTTAAGGACTCTAAATGGAAAAGGTAGACAACATGCAAAACCAGATATAGAATGTAATCAGAGAAACAGAAATGCTAAGAATCAAAAGGAAATGCTAGAGGTCAAAAGCTCTATGACAGAAATCAAGAATGCGGATTGTCTTTGATGGGCACATCAGTAGATTGCATCTGGCAAAGAAAACAGTTAATGAGAGTGAAGATAGGTTAATACAAACTTCTTAAACTGAAATGCAAAGAGGGAAAAAGAATGGAAAAAAAATAAAATGGAAGAAAGAACGCCCAGAACATCTAAGAATTGGGGGACATTTTGCAAAGTTATAACATAATGGTGATTGGACTACCAGAAGAAGCGAGTAGTGAACAAAAGAAATGTCTGCAGGGATGGATGAAGTTTCCAAAATTAATGACATGCACCAAAGTACAGATTCAGGAAACTCAGAGGCTATCAGGTAGAAGAAATACCAAAATATTTATAACTATATACATCATATTCAAAGTAAAAGAGAGAGAGAAACAACCTTCTAAGAAGTAAATAAAACAGTTTACCTGTGGAAGAAAAGGATAAGCGGGGCAGATTGCTTATCAGAAACCATGCAAACAAGGAGTAGAATATTTAGTGATGAAAGAAAAAAAAACCTCACCACCTAGAATTCTATAACCCGTAAAATTATCCTTCAAAAGGGAAGGAGAGGGCATATGGGTGGCTCAGTCAGAAGAGCATGCAACTCTTGATCTTGGGGTTGTGAGTATGAGCCCCACATTTGGCATAGAGATTACTAAAAAGAATAAATAAACTTAAATGAGGAGAAGGAGAAATATTCTCTCAGACAAATAAAAACCAACATGCTCTGAAAGAAAATTTTTTTAATGTTTACTTATTTCTGAGAGAAAGAGCACGAGCAGGGGAGGGGCAGAGAGAGAGAGGGAGCAGAGGATCTAAAGTGGGCTCTGTGCTGATAGCAGAGAGCCTGACCCAGGGCTTGAACTCATGAACCATGAGATCATGACCAAAACCATTGCTGGACACTTAACCAACTGCTCTAAAGGAAATATTAAAAGAGAGGTACCTGGGTGGCTCAGTCAGTTAAGCATCCAACTTCAGCTCAGGTCATGATTTCAGGGTATGTGAGTTTGAGGCCTGCATCTAGCTCTGCTCTCTACATATGCCTGCTGTGGATCCTCTGTCTCCCTCTCTCTCTGTCCCTCCCTCACTTGTGCTCTGTCTTTCTCAAAGATTAAAAAAAAAAAAACATTAAAAATATATATTAGGGGCATCTGGGAAGCTCAGTGAGTTAAGCATCTTCAGCTTCGGTCATGATCTCACAGTTCCTGGGTTGGAGCCCCTCCGTCAGGCAGGCTCTGTGCTGACAGCTCAGAGACTGGAGCCTGCTTCAGATTCTGTGTCTCCCTCTCTCTCTGCTCCTCCCTCACTTGTGCTCTGTCTCTTGAACATAAAAAAAAAAAAAAAATTAAAAAAACGTTTTTTAAGGAAATATTAAGGGGTGCCTGGGTGTCTCAGTCAGTTAAGTGTCAGACTCTTAGTTTCAGCTCAGGTCATGATCTCACGGTTTCGTGAGTTCAGGCTCTGCTTTGGCAGCATGGAGCCTGCTTGGGATTCTCTCTCCTTCTCTCTGCCCCTCCCCCACTCATGCTATCTCTCTTAAATAAATAAAATACAAAAAATTAAAAAAAATATTAAAAGCTCTTCAGAGAGAAGGATAATTATGTTGGTCAGACACTCAGATCTCCATATAGGAAGAGAAAAGAAACCATCAAAGAAAGCATAAATGAAGTAAAATATAATGTTTTGTTTTTCCTATTTTTAATTGATATAATAGATAAAAATTGGTTAAAAGTAATAATAGTAACAACATATTGAATGAATGAATGACATGTTGAGTGAAATGAATGACACTATGTTTATAAGGTATAAGAGGGAGAAATTGGGAATAACTGTTACAAGGTACCTCATCTACTCAAGAAGTGGTACAGTTTTGTTTGAAAGTAGACTTAGATTCATTGTAAATATATTTTATAATATCTAGGACAATCATTAAAAAAATTTAAAGAAGTGAGGCACCTGGGTGGCTCAGTTGGTTGAGCATCTGACTTCAGCTCAGGTGATGATATTGCGGTTCGTGAGTTCGAGCCCCACGTTGGGCTCTGTGCTGACAGCTCAGGGCCTGGAACCTGCTTTGGATTCTGTGACTCCCTCTCTCTGCCCCTCCCCCACTTGAGCTCTGTCTCTCTCTCTCTCTATCTCAAAAAAAAGCATTAAAATTTTTTTAATAAAAAAAATTAAAGAAGTATAATTTTTATGGTAAGAGAGAATATAACATTAAATAATAAAATGCTCAATTTAAACCACAAAAGTCCGGAAAGGGTTGCTGTGGAGAAATAAAGAACAAGGGCAACAAATGGAAAATCAGTTATAAACACAGTGGACATTAATCCAACTATATCACTAATCACTTTAAATGTGAGTGGTATAAATATATCAGTTAAAAGGTTGTAAGAGGTTGTGAGAGGGGGTTAAAAAAAGAAAACCCAACTATATGTTGTTTACAAGAAACTCACTTAAATATCAAGACTCACATAGGTTAAAGTAGGTATACCATGCTAACCCTAATCAAAAGTTGGAGTAGCTGTATTCATTTCAGGTAAAGCAGACTTCGGAACAAGAAAAATTGTCCCAGACAAAGAGGAGCAGGGTACCTGGGTTGCTCAGTTGATTAAGGGTCCAACTTTGGCTCAGGTCATGATCTCGCAGTTTATGAGTTCGAGCCTTGCCTTGGGCTCTGTGCTGATTGCTCAGAGCCTGGAGCCTGCTTCCAGTTCTGTGTCTTCCTCTTTCTGCCCCTCCCCTGCTCATGTGCGCCCTCTCTCTCAAAAATAAATAAATATTACCAAAAAAAAAAAAAAAAGAGCATTACATAATGATAAAAGAATCAATTCTCAAAAAAACACACATAATAATCAACAGTCCAAAGAAGAAAAATAATATGAATTTATCAACTGATGTTGAAAGGCATTTGAGAAAATCTAGAACTCACTCATGATAAAAAAAAAAAAAAACTAGGAATAGGAGAACTTTCTCAACCTGATATGATAAAGAACATCTATAAAAACCTACAGCTAACATCATACTTAGTGAGAAGCTGAATGGTTTCCCCCTACAACTGAGAAAAAGGAAAGGTTGTCCTCCCTCACAAGCTCTATTCAGCATCATACTGGAAGTCCTAGCTAGTACAATAAGAGGATAAAAGGAAATAAAGATATAAAGATTGGGAAGGAAGAAAGAGATATGTCCTTGTTTTCAGGTGACCTGGTTATATATGTAGAAAATTCCCCCAGAAGACATCAACAAAAAACTCAAGCCAATGATGACTAAGTATAGCAAGGTGACAAGATTTGAGGATAATATACAGAAGTCAACTCTTTCCTATATACCAGTAATGAACAACTGGCATTAGATATTTAAAAAATACTACATAACTAGTACCAAAATATTAAATGATTAGGTATAAATCTAACAAAATATGTGTAAGATCTCTGTTCTGAAAACTACAAAACTCTGATGCAGGAAGTTGAAATGGATGTACAGTCCGTGATCATGGATGAATACACAGTATTAAGATGTCAATTATTCTTAACTTGATCCACAGATTCAATGAAGTCTCAATCAAAATCTCAGCAAAATACTTTGTAGATACTGACAAACTGAACAGAATATTTATGTATAGATACAAAAGACCTAGACTGTCCAAGATAACACTGAAGAAGCAGGACAAAATTTGAAAATCCTCATTATATGATTTCAAGACTTAGGACAAAGCTATACGAATCAAGCCAGTGACACACCAGGAAAAGAGGAGAAAAATACAGCAAAGGAACAGAATCTAGAGCCCAGAACAGACCCACATAAATATTCTCAGCTGTTATTTGGTAAAGGAGTAAAAGCAATTAAATAGAAAAAGAATAGACTTTTCAGCAAACAGTGAAGTCTATATGCAAATTTTTTTTTAAATTTTAGAAAGAACTTAGACTTTACACCTTTCACAGAAATTAATTCAAAGTGAATTATAAACATAAACTTTAAACACAAAACTATAAAACACCTAGAAGAAAACATAGGAGAAAATTCAGGTAACATTGGGTTTACTAATGATTTCTTAGATCAAATACCAAAAACATGATTCAGGCAAGAAAAAAAAACGGACTTTTTTCTGTTCTGTAAAAGCCACTGCCATAAGCTTGAAGAAGATATTTGCAAAACACATATCTGATAAAGGACTTGTGTCCAATATACATAAGAACTCTAAAAACTCAATAATAAGAAATCAAACAACTCACTTTTAAAAAAAGGCAAAAGATCTGAATAGACATCTTACTAAAAATGATGTGTAAGTACATAAGAAGATAATCAAATCCTTTATCATGAGGGAACGGCAAATTCAAACATGATGCCACTAAATAACTACTAGAATAGCTAAAATCCAAACAAAAAGAAAAACAAAAACAAAAACAAAAAAACCCACAAAAACCCTGACAATACCATTGCTGTTGACAATACGGTGCAATGGAATTCTCATTTATTGCTATTGGAAAAGGAGAATCGCACAGCTTCTTCGGAAACAGTTTGGCAGATTCTTACAAGCTAAACATACTTTTACCATATGATCCAGCAATCATGTTGATTTAAAAACATATGTCTACACCAAATCCGCACATGAATGTAGCAGCTTTATTTATAATCACCAAAAACTGATATAAATAAGTGGTTGAATAAATAAATGGAGAGGGGAGTAGAAACAAATCTCCCATGGAGAAAAATTCCAAGTAATTTATATAGCTACTCTGCCCTCAAGCAGATAAGGAGAATTTCCCCCTCCTTAAGGCAGGCTGCCCATAATGACTTCCTTTCAAAGAATACAGTGAGGAAAAGGAGGAGGAAGTATAACTTTGCAGAAGAGAACCCTGGCAAATGTTACCTTAGTCTGGAGATAGTCAACATCAACAATAAGGCATGTGGATAGTAGGTACTCTTGATGTTGGACATGAAAGTCCATTGGCTATGATGGACATGAAACTTTTACCTCTTTAGTCTTCCTCCTGAAAACCCATAACTCCAGTCTAACAATGAGGAAAATATCAGACAAAGCCCAATCAAGGGACATATAACAAAGCATCTGATCAGTATTGTCCAAAACCATCAAGGTCAGCAAAAATAAGCAAGTCTGAGAAACTGTCATAGCCAGGGGAAGCCCAAGGAGAATAAGACTGAAATGTAATGTGGGATCTTGGATGGGATACTGGAACAGAAAAAAAGAAATTAGATAAAAACTGAGGAAATATGGGGCGCCTGGGTGACTCAGTCGGTTAAGCCTCCGACTTCGGCTCAGATCATGATCCCACAGTTTGTGAGTTTCAGCCCCACGTCAGGCTCTGTGCTGACCGCTCAGAGCCTGGACCCTGCTTCAAATTCTGTGTCTCTTTCTCTCTCTGCCCCTCCCCTACTCATGCTCTGTCTCTCTGTCTCTCTCTCTCTCTTAAAACAAAACAAAACACAAAACTGAGGAAATCTGAATAAGGTACAGGCTTCAGTTAACAATAGTGTATCAGTATTGGATCACTAATTGTGACAAATGTACTGCACTAACGTAAGATATTAATAATAGGGAAAATTGGGGATGTAGATATATAGGAACTCTTTCTACTAGCTTCACAATTTTTCTGTAAATCTAAAATTATCCTGAAAGAGTAGTATATTTTTTGTTAAAAAAAGACAAGGATCAGAACAGTTAAAAAAAAAAAGATGATAAGAACACCATTCATATCAATGAGCTATTAGAAAACAAGGTGGGAAAAGCAGCAAAATCCCCTGTGAAAATATCAATATTCCAAAAAGAAATTTAAAATAAATTTAATGACGCAAATGCCGTCATGGAGACCACAAAGCAGATAGAGAAGTCAAGGAAAATGAGACCAGACAACAAGAGAAAGTGATAGAGCAACTGGTAAAACTAAGGGAAGATACAAAAGGAAGAGATAAAATCATTTCGGAATTAACACAAAGAGCGCAAAAGAAAATAGATACCACAGAAAACACAGAACACAGAGTATGTAAGTGGAACATGCAAATGAAATGGCACAAAAGTAATAAAAGAGATAAAAAGAAAAGAAAAAAGAAAAACCCATAAAAGACAACAAAGGAAATGAAATACCCCTGTAAGTGGCATTTCTGGAAAAGAAAACCAAAACAATAGAACAAATATAAAAAAATATATATATAATTCAATAAAACTTTTCTGGCATTAAAAAAAAGCCTTAAATTGTGCATATTAAAGAAGAACACCATAATGTAGGTAATATTAACCCAGGACAGTCAACATTAAGATGTATATTATTAAAATTATTAAAATTTGAAAATAAAGAATCCTTTGGGCAGCAAGATGAGGTCAATTCATTTTAAAAAGGAAAGAAAGCTAAGCAGGAGACCTTTTACACTGCAACATTTAATACCTGAGCACAGTGGCCCAACAACTACAAAATACCAGTGAAAAGAATGTGCAAACCAAGCATTTTAGCATCCAACCATATTGTCCTTTAAGAGAAAAGCCTAGAAGCAGAGTTTAGAATATGAAAATTAGAGTGGGTGGGACAAAGTGTGGGGAGGAAGAGGTCTACCATGCGGTGTAAGGGAGGACCAGCCATTGTTTTATCGATTATTACCGGAAAACGCCTAACTCTAAAATGTTATCAGAATTATTGGATCATAAACTTGCAAAGGGAACATTACCGAGAGACGTGATAACAAGTTTCAGATAACCCTGTAGCTTCTGCTATCCTGCAATAATAAAACTTGATTTACTGCCTTGGACCCTGCCAAGGATTACTCAAGAGTCATTAAGATGTGTTGACTTAGGATTCCTGCAAAAAATTAATTGATAGCAATGTTTTCTGGATTTGAAAGGGATCATAAACAGACCTTGACAAGTGACTCATCTGTTTAGCTTACGGCCTACTTATTTGTAAGGAAAATCTGTAACATAAAAACTAAGCAGCAATAATCATAACTTTGGTTTTTCTAATAATGAAATGTAACTAGGAGTCTTAATCTTTCAACATTACTGCAGTAAACCATTATGCGCTGGCAGTTGCTTTGATGAGACAAACAAAATATAGTTTTAAATGTCATGGATGAAGTTCAACTTTGTTTGCAAGTCCACATCTTTAGATTCACATTATCAAAGTTGGGATTTTCTCTTGATTAATGATTTAAAATCAGAATAATCTCTGAGCAGATGAGAGTGTACGACCTCCCTGGGAGTAAAACTGTGGTCATTTTCCTGGTTGCGTATCACAATCTTATCTGGAAAACTTGTCAAGTAACAATTATATAAAATTTATTTAGGCATAAATGTTTTTCAAGTGGGGGCAAACTTTCTTTGTAATTTATTCTTTTTGCCTTTCAGATCAAGGTGTAGGATTATTTTTAGTCATTGTATAAGGCCTTATAGGGTGAAATATGTGCACGTCGTCCCCCTTAGTGCTCTTAACAAGAGTTCTAGGATCTCATTTTCTCTGCTAGTGTAACACGGTGGGGAAAGAAGAGGTTGTGTCCATCCAGACCCTTTGAGTATCTAACCATCCAGACCCTTTGAGTATCTAACGCAAGCTATGAGCCCTCTCCACAGAGGATAGACTCCATGGAAAGACTTTTCATATAATTTCAGGAGAAGGTCAAAGAACCTGGAGCCTGTGAATAAAGCTCTCAGAACAGGGGCTCCAGGTTAAGCCTGCTTATCTAATCCTTCTTTAAAACAGAACCAAGAAATAAGCTTTTAATCATGGATCTCAGTCACGTATTTTAGTAAGCCATATTCTTAAAAAGTAATTCTTTCCAGTAAACCTAGACTACATGAAATTTCATACTCTTTTCCTCTTGTCATTTTATGTTGAATATCCTCTTTAGAAAGTCCCCTCAATTTGAAAACTGACATCACAATGTGAAAACTTACTAGTGCACTCCCACTGCTGGGTTTTTAAAGAGCCTTAAATCCTATAACCTTTCTTTACATCTTTTGTTTTTCTAAATGCTGATATATATGTGAATGAACTTGGTAAATTGTAATTATCATTTTCAGACACTAACAATTTCAGTCATGCGTATTTTCTGAATTTGAATATAAAACATTCTGCATTGACTTCAAATTCGAATATGGTAATCCCACTATGGCTATGCCTTTCTGTTCAAATAGTATCTGCAATTTGGTCATATTAGTATTGTGCTAAATGGGAATCTAATGCAGTATCTCATAGTTTTATGAAAAGTGCTTAGGACCAGACAATTTCTACCAGAGATGATGAAGAAAAGAAGGTTATTCTAATATGCAAACCACATAGATGAGATTATTTATTTACTTATTATAATGCTTGAGTGAGATAATAATATACATTTATAAACTCATTTTTTAACTTCAGCAAATGGCATTCATTCTGTACTTTAACCATTTTAATCAAAACAACTAAGGAATTATCTATGATGGGAGACGATAGAAGGAAATTTTATTATATCACATTTTATTGGTTTAGGAAAGGAATAATGTCATTCTGGAAACTATATTAAAGTATTATACATTGTCAGTATTAGAGTTTTATGTCTGTGCATGATACACACACATACATATATATTTAGAAAGATCATAATGGCTGTGAGTACTTTTAACTAATGAAAAATAGAATGTGCTGGGAAGAAGATTTTTCCCAGTCAATGAGGTACATAGAAAAGAGGTCAAATCTGTAATTTTTCAACACTCATGACGGTAAGTATGATGAATCAAGATCACAGTTGGAATTCAACCAATCAGAGCTGCGGTCCCAGCAAAGGCTGAACTTGCACACACTAATAACCGCAGCAAATGACCTCAATCCCAATTATTTTGGTAAAAGGGCACCTTCTCCACTGCATGATATTAACATAAGAAAATTGTTATGCCAATAACATGAAAAGTTAACCAAGCACAGACAAGCAGTCCCCTCAGCTCCATCTTGGGGCAAAGACTAGAGAGAAGAGAAGTTTGTAGAGTAGACAAAGGAAATGATTATAAGGGGTGGGGTGGGATTTTTGCATAAAAGTGGTTAAGCAGGACCTGTGTACAGAGAAGCTTTGGATCCCAGCCATGCTTTGGGTTCTCCCATAAATTTGCTGCAGCCAGAGCAAATAAAGCAGGCAGTCTCAAATATACGTTTGTCCCATCGATTCTGCCTCATCTTATCACTGCAAGAAATTAGATTGAGAAGCTCAAGGTTTATTCTCGGGTTTCTGCAAAAATTGGCTGGGGATTACAGCTGTGTCTTTTACTGGCCTCTCTGCTCCCTCACCATCTTACTGGGGAATTGAGCCCAAGAGAAAGAGTGTGGGCGTAGACCCAAGTATGAACTATCTATATTTACCTTGTTTTCTCAGTATTCTTTTTTAGCAATACTGTGCATTTAGAAGATATTTTTAAATGGATTAAGTGCATTTTTAAAGAAAAATTCTTTTATGTGGAGTCACTTTATACTTTTAGTATACAGTGAAGGCCCTCGGCCAATCAACATTAGTTTATAGAAGATAAAACCTAACCAAGCCAGAATTCTGCCTAAATACTTGCACGGGAATTGATCTATAGGCCTTGGTCATAATAGTAGAGACATCAATCATTTGTAAAAATGAGTCTCAAAATTCTTGGACCTATTCTTGAATTATGGGTAAGATGATTAGTTTGGAATTTGTGCACTTAGAAACTAAGTTTCTAGTTTATATTTGTGTCCAGGAAGGTCATTTATGCCATGTAGGTAATGCTTTTGTGCACAGTGAATCAGTTTGGGGAATGTGATAGATTTTAACATTACCTTCACAACATAAATTTTCAGAAATAGTGTCTGATATTTTTATCAAGTAAAGAACATTCTGAGGTTCAAAACCACATGGGAGATAAGAATGATTGGTGAATTGTATTCATTCTCATTTAAAGGATTCAAAATTAACTATTGGTTTATCTTCCCTGTAACTATTGCTACCAAGAAATTTACTTGAAAAGTGTAACTTTTTTTTAATGGCTTCAATCTCATTTAGTTGAAACAAAGAAGATAATTTTTTTTTTCTTAATTTAAAAATGTGTTTCTTTTGTTTCTGGATCTGTAGCTAATATCAGACCAACCCTCCCACTGGGAATATCTGTAAAAACTTGTGTAACATGCAAACAAAACAAAACAATGCAACTACCTAAAAGGCACTGGAGACAAGGCAAGTCAGCCAAGGAATTTTTAAAAATATAAGATCAAACAAGGTGTTTACAAGAGATACATTTAAAATAAAAGAACAGAAAGTAAAAATGAAAGGATGAAAGAAAAGTATAAAAATATTAACAAAGGGAAGGCTATATAAAAATCTTAATACCTGGGAAAACACAATTCGAGGCAAAAAAAATAGCATAAAGAATAAAGAGTAAACATTATGTATTTGTAAAAGACATCATAGAACATGAATTTTAGCCACCATAAACCTATACTCGCAAAAAATACAACTTCAGAGTATTTGCAGAAATTTATTGGGACATGTGTTTATTAATAATCATAGTTGACAATTTTTATGTATCTGTCTCATAAACTTGGAGTTTAAATAGACAAAAATTAAGCAGATATATAAAAAATTAGAACAATACAATTAATAAGTTCCAGGTATTAGATACATATAGAACACTGAATAACACACACACACACACACACACACACACACACACACAAAACTCATCAAGGACAACAAACAGGGAAAATACATTCTTTTTAGGCACATGAGAAATATTTAAATAAATTGACTGCAGATAAGTGTACAAGGCCACAAAGAAAAATTCCACAGACTACCCTATTGACTATATTCTCTGATCAAAATGCAATACAATTAGAAATTAACAATAAAAGATCAGATTTTAAAAATTACTGTATGTGCAGAAACCAAATTACATATTGCTAAATAACTCTTGACTAAAAAGGGAATATGAAATGTTTAAAACTAAATGGCAATAAAACAACCTCTGTCCAAATGTATTTGGCACAGCTACAACAGCACATAAAGAGATATATATGCTTTAAATACATTGACCAGGAAATAAGACAGGTTAAAAACCACAAGCTAAAAATTCAACTCAAGAAGTTAGATACATAGCAGCCTGGGAACTCCAAAGGAGCATAATTGAAAGAAACAAAACAGATGAACATAGGGGAAGGGGAAAAAAAGAGAGAGAAGCAAACCATAAACGACTCAGCTCTTAACTATAGAGAACAAACTGAGGGGTTGATGGATGGATATGGGTGAGGGATCTTCTACATGGGTGATGGGTACGAAGGAGGGCACTTGTGATGAGCACCGGGAACTATACATAAGTGATGAATCATGAATCACTAAACTCTACTCCTGAAACTAATATACTAAAAACTTGAAACAAAGAATCCCAACAAACAAACAAAAGAAATAATAAAGAAAAAAAATAGAAAACATTGGAATAGAGGGCCTCCTGGGTGGCTCTTGATTTCAGCTTAGGTCACCATACCAGGGTCATGGAATCTAGCCCCACAATGGGCCCCGTGCTAAGCACGGAGCCTGCTTAGGATTCTCTCTCTCTCCCCTCCACTCTGCTCGTCTCTCTCCTGATCTCTCTCTCTCTCAAAAAAAAAAAAAAAAAGTAAATAAAAAGAAAACATTGGAATAGAATAATTTTTAAAAATCAATAGAGAGGTACATGGGTGGCTCAGTCAGTTAAACATCCAACTTCAGCTCAGGTCATGATCTCACCATTCATGAGTTCGAGCCCCCTTGGACTCTGTGCTGACAGCTCAGAGCCTGGAGCCTGCTTTGGGTTCTGTGTGTCCCTCTTTCTCTGCCCCTCCCCTGCTCATGCTCTGTGTCTCCCTCTCTGTCAAAATACATAAACATTAAAAAAAAATTAAAAATCAATAGAAAGTATTAACAAAATTAAAAGGTAGTTTTTTAAAAGATTAATAAGACTTGGCAAAAGTCGTCAATAATATGGGCACATATGAAAGTAAAATAGAAATGGGAAAATGAGAAATAACCACAGATAAAACAGAAATGTTTCAAATGGTAAAGGGAATTTGTGAAAAATTATATGCTAATATATATAAAAACCTAGACAGATAAATCTATTTTTTTTTTTTAATTTTTTTTTAACGTTTATTTATTTTTGAGACAGAGAGAGACAGAGCATGAACGGGGGAGGGTCAGAGAGAGAGGGAGACACAGAATCTGATATAGGCTCCAGGCTCTGAGCAGTCAGCACAGAGCCCGACACGGGGCTCGAACTCACGGACCGCGAGATCGTGACTTGAGCGTGACCCGGCTTAACCAACTGAGCCACCCAGGCGCCCCAAATTATTTAAAAAGCATTTAAAAATCCAAGGTGGAACAGAAAAAACATAACCCATTTTCATTCATTCAATAAATGAAAGAATCGAAAAATTCCAATAAAAGGTAAGCTAAATAAATCAAAAAGTGTATTGAAAGTAATTAATCATGATCCAGTAGGATTTATCCTTGGACTAAGAGAAGGGTTTACCTTCAGAATATCTATCACTGCGATTTTCCACATTAATAGATTAAAGGAGAAAGCTATGATTATCTCAAACGTTTAGAAAAAAAGCATTTGATAAAGTTCAACATCTATTTATGATTAGTAAACCCAGAACCTTCATCACTTGGTAATGTTTATACAACAAACACAAAAAATAGAGGGTATATTACAGTTAGGAAAGAAATTTCAGATGCATTGTCTTTATGACGGAAAAGATACCTGCTTAAGTCTCAGCCAATACTGTGAATAAAAAATTAAGCAGTTTAAAAAAATTGGACTTTAAAGTTTAGAAAAAATAGTGGATACAAGATCACCTTAGAAAAATCTACTCAGTATATAACCAAATCATAAATAAAAATTAAAAACCAGTTCCAATTGCAACAAAAATTATAAAATATCTGGAAATAAAGAATATAATCTAATAAGAATATTTTTAAAACTAATAAGAGACATAAAAGTTATCTGAAATTGAAATGTATCCCTTGCTATTAGATTGCATAACTTCATATTATAATAATGTCAACTTAAAATAATATGAATCCAATGCAAGAAAAATTTCTTGGCTGTTTTTGAGGAATTCAACAAACTAAAAGATAAATGAAAGAATAAAAAGATGAATAGCTAAGTTAACTTTGAAAGAGAAAGTAAATGTGTCCTGCCACATATTAAACATAGAAGGTCAAAATGAGAAACTGACCAATAGAACAAAATAGGTACTTTAAAAAAAAAAAAAAAAAGGTTAGGTATGTGAGAAAATTTTATTATTAAGATGAAATTAAAAAAAATCAATGTGAAAAGAACACAGTATAATGTAGAAAAAGTGACTCATTCACGGAGAAAAATAAAAATGAGTAGTTGCCTAACATAAAGATAGACTCACAATATATTAAAATCCTAAGTGTAAAAGTTAAAACTGTAAAGTTCATAAAAGATATTATATGGGAATATTTTTGTGACTTGAAATGGAATCAAGGAAAAGAACTTCATAATGAGAACACCCAAAATAGTAATTACAAGGGCAAAAGAGATGAATTTAAATATATCAAAATTTACAACCTCTGTTTAATTGACTATGAACAAAATCAACCACCGAGTTTTCAATGTCTAGAATATACAAAGAATTCCTATAAATCAACAAAAAGAAGACAGGGCTTCCAGCTAAAAAATGAACAATAGTCGGGAAATATATAATAAAGGAAACCTAAAAGGATGGTAATCTCATTGTTTCTGGTGGCAAGAAGTTAAAGGAATCAAAGAATGAATAGAAAGTGTAGACACACGGTATGGACTGTAAAAATGCCAAAATCAAAAAAAAAAATTCCAAAATATTTCATAAGTTCTGCAGACAACTGATGGCAGAAAATACCAGAGGATATGGAGAGGAATAAATTACAGAATTCTTTAAAAATTACAAGAGTGGGCATTTTGAAGAGAAGAAATATAAGACATAGTATGGTACCTTACATTTAGATCACATTTAATAAATATTTATGGAACACCTCCTATGTGCCAAGTCGTTTCACTATTTCCTTTAATTTTCCTTTCTCTTCGAGGTCAACACACTGGTTTTTCTGTACATGGGAAGGTGTTTGCACATAATTTCTATATAGTAAATAAAAAGATTCCTAAGAATCTTGAGATATTTCTTAAGCTAGATTTTAAAATTATTAATAACAACTTTAAAATTAATATTTAAAAATATGTACACTGTATACATACAGAAATATATATACACACACTTACATATGTATAATATATCCTACTTTGAAAAGCTTTAAAGATAATTTTTTTATTTAAAAAAAAAAAAAAACAAAAACACTGAGAGATTTATTAGCATTTTTAAGTGTTTAATATAAAGCTGAACCTCACTATGAAGCTTGAACCTCAGGTATATTCAACCTATCTACAGAAAGAAGAAAGGGTTTCCAGTTTTACACTATAAACATACCTTTTATATACAAAATATCTTTTCATAGACATCTTTTCAAGAATGTATTTGCCCTGTGTATTCCTCCAACTTCTTTGCAAAGGTAAAACCTCTGGTTGTTCAGGTTGTGCACTGCACACAGATGCCACATCCAACTGGGCACCATTTATATCATTAATATCTTCATTATTTTTGAAAAGCTTTTATTATAATCAAATAATTTTATTTAAGAATTTTGAACACTTCTGACAGATGGCAGTAAACTCTCTTCTCCCAGCCAAATAAGAATATTTTGTCAGTTTTCTGGTTGATGGAAACAAGTGCTTAACTCTAAAAAGGCTAAATTGTGGTGCCTGGGTGGCTCAGTCAGTTAAGCATCTTACTTTGGCTCAGGTCATGATCTACGATTTGTGAGTTTGAGCCCTGCATCAGGCTCTGTGTTGACAGTGTAGAGCCTGATTGAAATTCTCTCTCTCTCTCTCTCTCTCTCTCTCTCTGCCTCTCCCCTGCTTGTGCCTCTCTCTCTCTCTAAAAAAATAAATAAACTTAAAAAAATAAAAGGGCTAAACTATTTTGAAAATTTCATATTGAAAATATGAACATTTATAAAGTAGGAACAATTGTAACAATTAATATATGTTGTTGACATCATAGGGACAGAGAGTAGAACGGTAGCTCCATGGGCTGGGAGAGGAGGGAGAGGGAGTTATTGTTTACTGACAATAGAGTCGTAGTTTTACAAGATGAAGAGTTCTAGCGATGGATTGTAGTGATGGTTGCACATTATAAACACATTTAATACCACTGAACTGTATGCTCAAAATGTTTGAGATGGTGAATTTTGTTATGCATATTTTATCACAATAAAAAAAAAATGGAGGGCACCTGGTCTGACTCTTGATTTCCACTCAGGTCATGATCTCACCGTTCCTGAGATGGAGCCCTGAGTGACACTCTCCACTGACAGCCTGGAGCCCACTCGGGGTTCCCGTCTCACTCTCTCTCTCTGCCCCTCCCTTGCTTGCAAGCACACACTTCCTCCCGCCCTCTCTCCCTCCCTCTAAATAAATAAATAAATAAATAAATAAACATTTTTAAAAAACGGAAAAAGAAGAATACCTACAAATTGCTGACCTATTATCTCAAGTAATTTGTGCCACTAAATAAAGAGCTGCTGTTCAATGTTGCTATTAGCACCTTGGCTAACTTTATTTGACATTTCAGATTGCTATTTGTATATTCAGTCACTTGTATATATATATATATATATATATATATTATTGAATGGAGTTGTTGAATACCAAAATAAATCTTAAAAGTATTTTAATTATGTCATTAAACATTATGTTAACAACTGAATATATTTACCTTTCATAATCTATAAATAAACATTATAGAAACATAATTATGTTAATTATATTCTAATAGTTTGTTTTTCATGGAAATTCCACAGTGTAAAGATTAATCACTGTTAAAATCAATCTGGTTAAAATGTTATAAATTCTAAGATAAAACATTTTTCCTCACGTAAAATAGAAAACTGTATATAGAAAATCAGGATCAGAAAATAGAAAATGACAAGGTATCAGGAAGAAAATGAAAAATAATATTTGTATTATTAAATAAAGTTGGGGGAAATAGCTTGAAGGTAAGAAAAATACTTTAGAGTTAATTTCTATTAGGTAAATTTTAATGTTTCTATTTTTAGAGCTAATAACTTAGAGCTACCTCACTAATGGAGCAGAACATGAATTTATTTTCTATCTCAATCATAGTAGTTGAATTTCAAGGAAAACTGGATAAGAAAAAAAAAGACTCTATTAAAATCAATATTCGTCCTGCTCATAAAGCTACATGATAGTATAGTTCAAATATTAAACAGCAGCCCCTCTCTTTGACTATTATCCACTTCAAGCATGAAATTTTAATTTTCCAAAAGACAGAGTAAGCAGTTTCAGAAACATATTAAACACAAATCAATAAATTCTTTGGGAATTAAAAGAGAGAATAGACTCAAGTACTGGCAGCAACATTTATTACATATTTTTACTAAAATAAGGAAATCCACCTGTCCATCAAAACTATGTCAACATTCAAAATTGACATTTAAAATATCTAGCTGTTAATGCTATGGAACAAGAAAGGTAAAAATCATACAGGTATGTTACTGTTAAGCATAACTAAGTTATTTTTGTTATGCACATAATTTAAAATTTACCATCTCAATCACTTTTAGGTATATACTTCCATGGGATTAAGTATATACATATTGTTTTGCAACCATTACCAACGTCCTCCAGAACTCTTATTGTCTTGCAAAACTGAAACTCTATACCCATTAAACAATGATTCCCTACTCTCTTCTTCACCAGCCCTGACAACCCCCATTCTACTTTCTGTCTCTATGAATTCGACTACTCCGGGTACCTCATATAAGTGGAATCATACAATATCTGTCTTTCACTGACTGGCTAATTTCAGTTAGCATAATGTCCTCAAAGTTCATCCACATAGTACCATGTGTCAGAATCTCCTTCCTTTCTAAAGCGAAATGATATTCCATTGCATGTATACACCACATTGTATCTATGTACTCATGCATGGACACTTGAGTTGCTTCTACCTTTTGGCCCTTGTGAATAATGAACATGGGTGTACAAATGTCTCTTTAAGATCCTGCTTTCAATTCTTGAGAAATATACCTAAGAGTAGAACTGCTGAATTATACGGGCATTCTGTGTTTAATTTTTGGAAGAACCTCCATTCTGTTTTCCATAGTTGCTGTACCATTTCACATGCTCACCAATAATACTAAAGGGTTCCAATTTCTCCATGTCCTTACCAATACCTGCTATCTTCTGTGTTTTTTTTTTTTTCTTAATAGTCATCCTAATAGGCTTGAGAAGGTATCTCCTTGTGGTTTTGATTTCCATTTCTCTAATATTTAGTGAGGTTGAGCATCTTTCTCATGTGCTGAGTGGCCATTTCTTTAGGAAAATATCTATCTGAGTCCTTTGCCCTTTTTTATAAGGAGCTGTTTGGGGTTTTTTGTTGTTGCTGAGTCGTAGCTCTTTATACATTGTGGATATTAACCCCTTATCAGACATATGATTTGCAAATGTTTTCTCCCATAGCAAGGGTTGCATCTTCAGTGTTGATTGTGTCCTTTGAGGCACAGAGGCGTTTAATTTTAATGTAGTACAATTTATCTACTTTTTTTCCTTTTGTTGGTGTCATATTTAAGAAATCATTTGCCAAAAGCAATAACGTGAAGGTTTTTCCTTATGTTTATTTCTAAACGGTTTATAGTTTTACTTTTAGGACTTTGAAACATTTCAAGTTAATTTTTATACTTGGTGTCCCGTTGCATTTTTGTTTTCTTCTTTTGCATGAAGATATTCAATTTTCCCAGGACCACTTTTTGAAAAAACTATTCTTTTCCCATGGAATGGTCTTGGGACCCTTGTCAAAAATCATTTGACTATACATGCTAGGGTTTATATCTGGAGTTTTTGTTCTATTTCATTGGTCTCTGTGTGTTTTTATGCCAGGACCACATATTTTGACTGCTGTAGCTTTGTAGTAAGCTTCAAGATCAGAAAGCATGAGACCTCTGACTTTGCTCTTTTTTAAGATTATGTTTGATTATCCAGGGTCCCCTGAGATTTTATATAACTCTTAGGTGGACTGACTCTGGTTTTGCACACTAAATTTCTAGTAGAGGATCAGCAATAAAATTATAGCAGCATGATAATGGCAGTTTTCTTTAGTTAGGTGAACTGTAACATATTTTATTATTTTATGTCAGAATATTAATTCAGAATACCAACTATGAAACCAAAATGTTATAATGGCTGACTGTATACAGTAAAAAGCCAAGTAAATAACACTGTAGCATACGCAATGAGTAAATTCTTTTAGAATAAGTTAGGAAATTATAAATATCTGTATTATTCTTTTTTTTTTTTTTTTAATTTTTTTTTTCAACATTTATTTATTTTTGGGACAGAGAGAGACAGAGCATGAACGGGCGAGGGGCAGAGAGAGAGGGAGACACAGAATCGGAAACAGGCTCCAGGCTCTGAGCCATCAGCCCAGAGCCTGACGCGGGGCTCGAACTCACGGACTGCGAGATCGTGACCTGGCTGAAGTCAGACGCTTAACCGACTGCGCCACCCAGGCGCCCCTCTGTATTATTCTTAATACCTGTCACAAACAATGTAAAGAAGACAAAAATTACTTACACAACACACACACACACACACAGGGAGTTAATTTATTTTTTCCTTTTGTTTTAAGTTTTTTTTTAAAGGTTTGTTACTGAGAGAGAGAGAGAGAGAGCACAAGCAGGGGAAGGGCAGAGAAAGAGGGGGACAGAGGAGATTTCATGCTGATAGCAGCGAGCCCAAAGCAGGGCTTGAACTCATGAACTGTGAGATCATGACCTGAGCTGAAGTTGGTCACTCAACCATTTGAGCCCCCCCAGGGGCCCCATGTAGATAATTTCCATAACCAAATCTAGACAAAAATAATCTGTGGGTCCAGGGACACAAAAATGCCACAAATATATGTGGAAAACATGAGAGCTTATCTAAACATATGTAAAAAATAAAACTTGTAGGGAATTCCTTATTCATTTCTGCACATTTTGAAACTTAAAACATGAACAATAAATTAAAAATCTCAACACCATTCATTATTTTATCGCTTCCAAAAACTACACAATCAAGTCAGGACTTCAGTGGAAGTATACTGAAGTATACAAAATGAAAATATTGATTAATTTTTTTAAGTTAGTTTATTTTGAGAGAGGGAGAGCTAGCAGGGGAGGGACAGAGGGACAGGGAAAGAGAGAGAATCCCAAGTCGGCTCCATGCTGTCAGCAGAGAGCCTGATGTGGGGCTCAAACTCACACACCACGAGATTGTGACGTGAGCCGAAACAAGAGTTGGACGCTTAACCGACTGAGTCCCCCAGGCGCCCCGAAAATATTAATTGAAAACATATTTACCAAACATAAATGTGAAGCTGTTACCAAATACACGATGGGAGAGTGGAGACGATGCTGTCCTATCATGACAACCTCAAGCAGAGACGGCGAGCAGTGAGCAGAGAGTGGACCACACAATGAGGACTTTAGAAAACATTCCTATGTCCCTTTTTAAATTCCTTTGCTCAGGACTAATTTGGTACCAGGACAGAATACTATATACAAAATGATACAAGAATATGAAGTCAGTGTGCCTAATCCTCTTGAGTATATCAAAGGATATAGAAAGTGTTGAAAGAAAAATAAAGCTATCTGCATAAAAATACATTATTGGCGTATAGTGGGCTCCAGGTTGTGCTGCTAAGAGTCCCCCGTCTGCCAGGGGAGGGAGTGCCTCCAGCCAGCCTCTTCCTGAATTGCTTTTGCTGAAGACCCACCTCCTCCAAGGACGCACGTCCTTCCTGGGGCAGCCAACACTCTAAGGTCTGATGAACATGGGGGTATAATGGCCAGTCTCTCTTACCCCAACTCCAAACAACTGTGAATCACCATCCCAGAGCCTGATCCTGTTGCGCCGGTCAGCTGAGGCCTCGCTGCCAAATCCTGCTCCCTTCCCTTCCCTTCCTTCCCTTCCCTTCCCTTCCCTCCTTCCCTTCCTCCTTCCCTTCCCTTCCCTTCCCTTCCCTTCCTCCTTCCCTTCCCTTCCCCCTTCCCTTCCCTTCCCTTCCCTTCCCTTCCCTTCCCTTCCCTTCCCTTCCTTCCCTTCCCTTCCCTTCCCTTCCCTTCCCTTCCCTTCCTTCCCTTCCCTTCCCTTCCCTTCCCTTCCCTTCCCTTCCCTTCCCTTCCCTTCCCTTCCCTTCCCTTCCTTCCCTTCCCTTCCTTCCCTTCCCTTCCCTTCCTTCCCTTCCTTCCCTTCCCTTCCCTTCCCTTCCCTTCCCTTCCCTTCCCTTCCCTTCCCTTCCCTTCCCTTCCCTTCCCTTCCCTTCCCTTCCCTTCCCTTCCTTCCCTTCCCTTCCCTTCCTTCCCTTTCCTTTCCTTCCCTTCCCTTCCCTTCCCTTCCTTCCTTCCCTTCCCTTCCCTTCCCTTCCCTTCCCTTCCCTTCCCTTCCCTTCCCTTCCCTTCCCTTCCCTTCCCTTCCCTTCCCTTCCCTTCCCTTCCTTCCCTTCCCTTCCCTTCCCTTCCCTTCCCTTCCCTTCCCTTCCCTTCCCTTCCCTTCCCTTCCCTTCCCTTCCCTTCCCTTCCCTTCCCTTCCCTTCCCTTCCCTTCCTTCCCTGTTCCTCCCTCTCTTCTTCCAAAAGCATTCATCTCAAGAGCGCTCACGATACACCTTTTGCACGTGCCTCTGTCTCTCAGACTCTGCTTTCTAGGGACTCTGACCTTTGACATATGCTAAGCAAATTGTCACGCCCAACATCCACAACAACTTCTCCAATGTAGAAAAGACTAGGGAAAAAAAGGAGAAAGAAAACTTGATTCTCTTGCAGATCTGATTCTCAACCTACATATAATACATTGATGTCAGCTTTAAAGGAAAGTTTAAAGGGGCACCTGGGTGGCTCAGTCGGTTAAGCGTCCGACTTCGGCTCAGGTCATGATCTCATGGTTTGTGACTTCGAGCCCTGCGTTGGGCCCACTGCTGACAGGGCGGACCCCACTTGGAATCCTGTGTCCCCCTCCCTCTGCCCCTCCCCCGCCGGTGCACAGGCACTCTTTGTCTCCAAAATAAACATCTTTTGAAAAGAAAGAAAAGTTTAAGGAACTGAAAGAATGTCATGATCTTTTTCATGTTCCAGATGACATGAGAAATTTGAAGAATTAGTGAATGTGAACTATTGCAACCATGTAAAAATGTATAATTTCAATTGACAAACATACCAAGGAATGTATATTTATGAGATATCAAATGTATAATAAGCAACCTTTGTTTTCCTAAAACCTAATATGATGTCTGTCGAAGTACCACAGTGTATTTAGAGCAAGAATTTACCTGACATCTTTGTGACTACTTTGCAGCTGTCAGGATATATTTAACTTCATCAGTGGATGTAAGCTTCTTAAAATTAAAATGTATTCAGAATTATACAAGTTCTACTATCACCTCACAAAAAAAGGCTGTTAAAGCTAGTGACTGTCACTTTAGATATTAAAGCAAGTAAACTCTGAAACTATCATAAGGAATTTGATTTCCATGAAAGCAAGATAATATAGCTATTTTGTAACAAATTGTTAAACCCTAAGTCTTTGAACACCTAATTATTGTGACTAGAATAAGCTTGTGTTTAATTATTTGAACTGTGTAATTCATACAGAATAACATTGTTTATTTTAGTTTTTATTAATAAATAATGGACCAACTCTTTCGGTACCTTTGGGCCACAACTGACCTGGCTAAGTTGCTGTACTTGAGAATTCTTAAGGAGCTAACCAGAAACTCTTTCCTGAATCAACTATTTAAACTGGTTAAATCTCTAAACAATAAAAATAGAATTCCCACTAACCGTTACAACTCCTAGCCTTCAGTTTTAGATCAGACTTCATTCTGATAAGAAGCAAGATAAGGTCAGAGAAGCTGAGACAATTTGTAATGGATTGTTGTTATATGAATCATAGTACTTCTAGACCTTTCATTCATTTAGTGTTCCCATGTGTACTCAGTATTTATTAGGTATCTACTGCTGCATGATAAATTGCTCCCCAAATTAGCAGCTTAAATCAACAAGCATTTATTACCACACATATTTTCTGAAGCTCAGGATATAAGATAACCTTAGCCGGCTGGTTCTGACTCAGAGTCAGCAGGCTTTTCAAAATTCAGCTTAGGCAAGAGAATTCAACTCCGAAGCTCACTCACACAGTTGTGGCAGTTGCTTGCCACATGAGATTCTCCACAGGGCTTCCCACAGAGAGGAAAGAAAGAACAAGAGAGCACCCCAAGGTGGTAGTCACAGTACTTTACAACCTAATTGCAGAAGTGACGTACCATCACTTCTGCTGTATTTTACTGGTCACACAAATCAACTCCGCTACACGTAGGAGAAGATGAACGAGGAAGTGGATGCCAGGATATGGGATCAGTGGGGGCCATCTTGGAGGATGGCTTACACAAGTGCTTTCGATTGGGTAAGCAGTGCTCTAGGCACTAGGAGGAAAGTATACACGAATCTTTCTTTCATAAAGCTTCCATTGAAAAAGCAAAACTGACCTTAAACAAATAATTACGTTCCAAGTATCACACAACTTGTCTGAAAAAAAAATAAGCTCATGGTGCTATAGGTAAGTATGACAGCGAAATCACTGAAAGCTTCACTGAGGAAGTGTCACCTCCACTAAGCCCTGTAGGATGCATAGGAGTAGCTTGATGAAGCAGCTTTACAGGCAAGGTGGGGGATTTAGTTTTAAGGAAAAGATGGTGTTGAAATAAGCTGCAAAATTGAGAGAATGTCACACATATGTTTTCTCATTAATAACAGAAGTCAGTTTCTGCATAGTAAATAGATGGACAGATTCTGAAGGCTGAGAGACTCAAATTGGCTTCAGGTCTGATTTGACTAAACTTGTCCTTCTTAAGCTCCTGACACCCAAAGACAAGGTAAGAATTTTCCCAGTGCCAACAAACCTATTAATTTACTTTATTGTTGCACACATTAATGCCCTTGATGTAACTAGTTGTTTAAAATGCTTGTGAAACATCGTTTAGTTAATTACTTGAGTCATAAAGGAACAACTATTGTGAAAATTAATGATGGGTTAAAAGCTGTAACTGTCTTTGTCAATGATTCACAAGTAAGCTTACTAAGCTTTTCCTAAAGGTGTATTACACTCCAAGGCTATAAAAACACAATTTTCAAATAAGTCATTAAAGGGACCATCCTATAGTTCTCTTCCTATGACAGTAGAAATATTTAAATAAGGTGATGTCTGAAACCTTTTCTTTCCACAAGGCTGAGGCTTAACATAGGGGGGATATGTGGAAAAATTCTTTCTCTGATTTATAAATATTAGCGATGTTTTAAGTATTGCTCTATTTTTTAAATGGATATCTGATGCGATCCCTCTAACATGAAAATTCTGCTCTGTGTGTGTGTGTGTGTGTGTGTGTGTGTGTGTGTGTGTGTGTAAGGCACTGGGAGACACCAGTTGTTTTCAAAGCATGGCCTCAGACCACAGCCAGCAGTCTCACCTGGGAATTTGTATAAAATGCAAACTTTTGGGTGTGCTGCAGAGCCAGAGAATCAGAAACTTTGAGGAGAGAGTCCAGGAGTCCGGTTTTCAACAAGCAAGGTGATTCTAAGGCACTGAAGTTTAAAAACCAGTGAGGTATGGTGTCACTCATTATTGTCAACTCTTCATTACCACCTCTGTGACTAAACAGGGCTGATAGTTTCTCTTTGCAGAGTGAGATTCCACTGATTGTAACACTATGAGCTTCACAGGCTGTTCCCACCTACCCCTCAGAGTTGCAGGATGTATAAATCAAAAACAGAGATGTGTTGACAACAAAAGATCATTTACAGCTCTCCCAAACTTCCACATATTTAGCATAAAATTGGGGGAAGATCCCCTTTCTAGCATACCCTGTTTTGATCAGTATTTTTAGCCTTGGAGGAGGAGGAGCCTAGGTATAGAAGAGAATCATCTGGATTGGCAGTGAGGTGCTCTGCACAGACTTTACGTGTGCATCTGACTTTACAAAATGGGATGACCCTGCGTGGCCACCTCTACGGACTTTGATTTCCTCATCTGTAAAATGAAGGTTCAACAACTGAGTGACCTTCAGTGTTCCACAAATTATACATTATTGAAGAGATTTTCCTCCTGCATTTAAATATTCCTTTGATTTTGATTCTGAGTGTATGCCAACTTTATACCAATTTTTCTAAGGGACTTCAATTCTACTTTTTTTTGTTTATTTACTTATGTTGAGAAAAAGAGAGTCAGAGAAAGAAGGAGAGAGAGAATCCCAAGCAGGCTTCATGCTGTCAGCGCACAGCCCGACTCGGTGCTCGATCCCACAAACCCGTGAGATTGTGATCTGAGCAGAAAATCAAGAGTCCAGTGCTTAACCAACGGAGCCACCCATGCGCCCCTAAGGGAACTCTATTTTAAAGGGAGTCTTTTGTTTTTTATTTGTTTTTTTTGTTTGTTTGTTTTTAGACTATAAGTTGAATTAGAACTAAGGATCACCCAGCATTGATCCTTTAAGGTTCAGTACATAAGCCTAAATGTAACAATCATATTTAGGTTTGGTAACAGCAACATGACTTTATTCTGACTACCTTCACCAGCCATTTGAAAATTTATGCCATCTTCTATCATGACCTACAGGTATTAGGATGATCACCACCCTGGTTTGCCCGACTTTCCCGTTTGTGGCACTGGGAGTCCCCAGTCCCAGGATAGTTGGTCGTGCTACCAATATGTTTGCTGAGTAATACGATCTTAAGTTTTATACTTAAACGTTCTCTGGGTTTTTTAAATTTCCAATTGGCTAAGTGGGTTCATTTGTCCCTTGGTTTAGCAGACTTTAAACTAGACAAGGCGGAATGGAAATTTAAACCACTGTGACTCTGAAGAGTGGTTTTGTAATTATTCTGCTTGCTCACAATCTTTGATTTCAATCAGGAAACCAATAGCAACACCCAGGGAGAAAGAAAGAGACAGACTCTAACACCTTGGCCTCACCTGTCAGGTGAGTTTGCTGTCGGGAAAGGGGGACGGGGGAACCACAGCCCTCAGAAGTGAAGATGGTATTTGGAGCTGGCCCATCTTGGGTGGCCTACTTGAAGTTTCTGTTTCTTAATTGAGGCACTGACAGCCAGATGCTCCAAACATTGACTTCAGCAGTAAAATTCCCAATAATATGACCGTATTATTAAAGGCAACTGTCCATTCATAGGTTTTGTCTTGGCACATGGCAGCTATTTATCTCTGCTTTCGGTAGTTTCTGAAAGTGAGGATATATTTCTTTTCCATATACTCTGACCATACAAGTAACTTTATACATCCAATTTTCAATTACTCATAATCTTCAGAGACTATATTCAACCGCCATAATGAAACCTTTTAAACTAACAGAAGTATTACAGAGCTTTGTGAATAGCTGGAGGAGATCCTGATAGTGGGTAATTCACAAACTATATTTCCTCGTAGCACTATACCAAGTGCTGAGTATTTTTAGTGAGGTACTGCTTCAGTTATGCTAATTTGGTGAATCATCTGATTTAAGCTTGGCATGACAGCTGATAGCTGGCATGGCGGAAGTAACTTTCAATTCCAACGATAAGAGTTTTTATTGTGCTTCTTCAGGTCATTTAGCCAGTTGACTTTGGCAAGTCATTTCACCTCTCTGGGGTCCAGCCTATCATACATCAAGTAGTGAAATTAATCTTCAGTTTTGTGTATGGATATTATAGTATGAGCTGAAAGGCAGTATATATAATAGGATCAGTATAAACATCGGGAAATTATCAAACCTTTGAATGAGTCAAAGCCACGAAATTTAAGATTTTGTGTTCCTTTAAGAAATATAGAAGCCCTGATCTTTTAGAAGGCAAACTAATTTGATAATAATGGATGGATTTTCTTTTTTTTCAAATGTTTATTTCTTTTTGAGAGCGATCGAGCATGAGCAGGGAAGGGGCAGAGAGAAAAGGAGACACAGAATCTGAAGCAGGCTCCAGGTGTCAGTACAGAGCTCGACACCTGATTCAAACTCACAAACCATGAGATCATGACCTGAGTCAAGATAAATGCTTAACCAACTGAGCCCCACGATACCAGGTACCAGGGGGTACCAGGTACCCCCTGATTTTTCAAAGTTTAGTTTATTGACTCTTCTTCAAAATTGCTCCTACACGGTCAACTTGGACAGTCTTAAAATTATACCGTCAACTTGGACAGACTAGCTCTGTTATGGGATCTCTTCTAGATAGAAAGGAAAAAGACCATTGCTGATGCTCATGCACTGCATTCTGGTTCATTGGTCATTTGGTGAGTTGGTTGGTTCGTTGGTGGGTTCATTCTTCCCCAGGCCAGCGCCAATAGCTTGACCCATGGGATTTCAAACTTTGAACTCTAATTTAAGAGAGACCTTGGTCTACGTGGGAGAATTTCACTCAGTTAAAATCTCGTTGGTCTGCTCCTGCCTCATTTCACCACTGCCATGTTTTAGGCTTTAATAACTTAATTGCTGTCTCTTTGTTTCAGGTTAAAGTTTCCATTTGAAGGTGCAGCCAGCCATGTTTTCACCTGGTAGGCAGGAGACTTTCCTAAGCACTTACTTACACTACAGTTTACTCTCGTGTTACTAAAACTAAGCCTGAGTTTAATATGAGGTTTTTCTCACTCCCTGGATATGGGAAAAATAAGACTTAAGAAGTTTCTCTTGGGGGCTGGCGTGGGTGGGGAAGGAATAAATTCTTAGGAATGTACAGCTGACTACTTCTCTAGAACCATAGTAGCTTCAGGGATCTCTGGCACCAGATAATCCATCCCTGACTACCTTTTGTCCTATGTCTCCACTCGTGATTCACATTCTAGGTAGAGGGAACGTAATTGCCTAGCTGGGATCACATGATCACTACTGTGTTGAGAGGACTGGGGAAAACATCCTCATAGGAATCACATGGGAGTGGGGGCCTCCCATTACTTGAACCAGGATAGGGTGGAGATGCTTTGTCAAGCTTCACATGCCCACCCCCTTCCTCGGATTCTCTATTTAACAAAAGATGAGAGAAGAGACAAACATACCTGATATAGAAAACCCTTGTAGGCAACCCTGGATCCCAAATCTTAGTTGTGAGCCACTGTCTTAAGTGGGGATATGCCTTTCTTATTTCCTTCGTAGATTCTTTCCTTAATTTTGGTAGGAAAACCTTATTTGTGAATTTCAGGAAAAATACTTAGATCTTTATAGAAGACAGAGGCTAAGATAGAAGAAACTTAACATGCAGAGAAATTTTGAGGGGAGAAATGTTGAGGATGCCAACACTAGATTGTGTCCATTTCCACATTGAAGAAGGGATTCTTCAGCAGGGATTGAGGTATAGTGGGGTGAGTGGAGAATATTTGTGAAACTTACTGTTTTCAACTAGGAAAGGCCATTAAACCACTGTCTCAGGGTTAAAATGGATTGAACAAGTGATTTTAGAAACATGCACTTTAATGGGCCTAATTATCTTCAGACACCTAGTGGTTAGTTGAAATCTGGGATTTTATGTTTGAAATAATTGTTTACTTTGTTTCTGATTACAAAATTAGCAGTGTTCACTGTAAGAAATTTAGGAAATACAAACAAAAATAGGAAAAGAAGAAAAATCTTAAAACTAAGAAGTAACTATCATTACCATTTTGTTGTATGTCCTTTCAAGATTTTTTTCAATGCGTATATTAAGATCTAAAATATCTATGTTTTTCTTTCAGTGTAACAATTATATCTCTGTTGTCAAAAAATCAGGAAATACCAAAACACATATAGAATAAAATAGACAACACTCATAATCAAACACGTCATGTCTACCTGTATTTAGGTATGTTTTCTCAAGTAAAAATAGGATTATGGTGCACATTCTGCTTTGTAACCTGCTTTTCCAACTTCAACACACCATCTCACTTTATATAAGATATTATCCATCTTGATGCCAATGGTTCACGACCAGAAGCAGTTTTGCTCAGAGGACATTTGGCGATATTTGGAAGTGGTTTTTGATGTCACAACTGGAGGCAAGGATGGAAGCCAAGGATGTTGCTCAACATCCTACAATGAACGGGGCAACCCCACCCCCATATCACAAAAAGAATTACCCACTCAAAATGAACATAGTGCTGAGGTTTAAAAACCCTGCTCTGTTCCCCAAGGTCTCCCCTCTTGGCAAGCATAAACGATTCTGGGAATGTTTCAGTTACAGTGGCAAACGCGATCCTTATAATCCCAATCCATCTTGAAAACACTGCCAAGAATCCTTCTTTCTTCCTGTGCAGAGACACCAAAGGGTGGAGGCAACAAAGCCTCCAAAATCTTCTATAGCACAAGTTTATATATACTGATAAGTACTTGAATTCTTGGAAGGACCAAGAGGTCTTCAGCCTCTGACATGTTCTCCAACATGGATGTTCACACTGACAAATATCGCTGACACGTGAAACTCTTCCACTATTGCTTCCCCTTGTAACTCCACTCAGGATTGCACCCAGCTTTCACTTCTGTACCACCCATTCATTCTATCAATTTCTGAGCTCCAGGGATGTCTGAAGACCCACCTCCTTGGAGTGACAAGAAGGGCTGAGGTCCTAGAATTCCTTCCTTGGGCTATCCTTTCTCAGTGATAACCCTAACTTCCAGGTGGTTTTCTTCCAAACATGTGTCAATCACATTACACTTTGGGACCCAAACTTTGCCAAGAATTGTAAGTTTGCTTGTTATTATTTCTTATAGTTGATAGAAAGCTATAAACTTAACTCTTTTTTTTTTAATGTAAGACTTTTTTTTTTTCATTTGAGTCCACTTATTTTTGAGAGGCCATTAGTTTGTTGCTATTTCATGATACTCCTCATCAGTATTAATGGTAAAATAGAATTGCATTATGTGATGAATTAAAATACTATAAATCCCTCATTAGTAAAGATGCCAGATATTCAGGTTTTGACTGTTAAGAACAACACTTGGACAAGCATCTTTGTCCTCATACTTTTATGTAATGTCTGATTACTTCTCTGTGATAAATTTCTAAAGTGGAATTACTGATTCAAAAGTTTTTCCCATTTTTAAGTAGAGTTGTAGCAATATACAGCACTGTTTTAATAATGTACAGTATAATTATAAGAATATACAGATAGTTCTAACAATTTACAGACCCATCCAACTTGTGTGAAAGTTCTTCCTTCCCTGTAGCCTCCTCTACTCTTGAGTTTCATCCACTGTTTAAATCTTCACAAATCTATTAGTTGAAAAAAAATTATTTGATTGCTGGTGTGGATGTTCATAGTTCCAGGGTTCATGACCAGTTGTATTTGTTGTGAAGTTTTAAAACTTTTTTCTAAGTTGATGTTTTATTTTTTAATTTACAGGACTTCTTTGTGTTTTCTGGAAACACACACTGCAAATATTTTTTTAGAAATTATTTTTAAATTTTATTTTATAGTGTGTTTTTCTACATAGAGGTTAAAATTTATATAGCCAGATCTACCAATCTACCAATCTTTTATAGTTTCTAGATTTTATGTAATAATTAGAGTGTTAATTCTCTCCTCCCATTTTACATGAATTTTTGACAGTGGGGCGGGATATAGGGTTAAAGTATGGCTTTAAATTTTTGGCTTTGTCTTTGCTTTGTTTTGTCCTTTTTTCTCCCCATTCTTTATTTTTAAGGCTGATACTTGTCCCCATGTAATTTTTGGAACACTTAGTTTTTCCTCATTGATTTTTTATGTTTATTTATTTTCAGAGAGAAAGAGACAGATCATGAGTGGGGGAGGGGCAGAAAGAGGGGGAGACAAAGAATGTGAAGCAGGTGCCAGTCTCTGAGCTGTCAGCACAGAGCTCCACACAGGGCTGGAACTCAAGAAACCATGATATCATGACCTGAGCCAAAGTGGGACACTTAACCAATTGAGCCACCCAGGCGCCCTTCCTCATTGATTCTAAGCGACCCTTTCTCTACTACTGATGTGTCTAAATACTGTGCCAGCAGTATGAGAGGCAAGCCTTTCTTCATTACTCTTGTTTTTTTATTCCTTCATACACTTGACTTTCCCCAAGCATCTTTCATGCAGAACAAAAACAAACACAAACAAACCAAAAACCCTCCACTGATTTCTCTTAAAAGTTCGAATTTTGATAAGTTTAATGGGAAACTGGTATCTTCACAGTGCTGAGTTTTCTTAAGCAGCACTTCTATTTAAATATTATAAAGGATTATTAAAAAGTCATCGTGATTATGTAATACATTTATTGTTTAAGCAGAGATGGTAAACTGTGGTGGGCAAAATGTTCGCACATGTCCGATGTGCTCCCCTTGCTCCCAGGCCTCATTCCCTTGGTCTCTAAGTGCTCTCCGTGACAAAGTTGTGGCGCACATTCATTCCCTGCGAGCTCTGCTTCCTGGACAACCCAGACCAAGCCACTGATGTCCCCACAGGAGAAGAGGAAAGGGCTTGACAGGGCATTTCACAGTAGAGAAACTTCAAATTACCAATAACCAGTCAGTGGCCAATAACACAATAAACAAAAATATACACGACGCTCTACTACTGTTTCAGGGAAATGCAACCTAGAACCACCCAAGGTATCATTATAAAGCCACCAGATGACAAACACCGACAAGTATAAGAAGATGGGAACTCTCTCTCAACGTATAGCTGCTAACACTGTACATTGATAGAGCCACTTGAGAAAACAGCTTAGCATTACTCAGAAAAGCGAAAAACTCCATACCCCATAACCCTGCAATTCTACTGTGAAGCATATATGTACAAGGACACCTGCACGTCTACATCAGGAGATGCACTCAGAATGTCCATGGCAGCATTACTTGCCATAGACAAATACTGGAAACCATCCATATGGTCATCAATGCTAGAATAGATAAGTAAAAACAGTAGTATGTCCATACGATAAAATACTACCCAGCAGTAAAAATGAATAAACTGCAACCACATGCAACAATATGAATAAATTTCACTACCATAACATTGTGCACCAGAAAAGACGTAAAGGAGAACATATGGCAAATTGATGTAAAGTTTAAAAACATGAGAAACTTAACAGCGATTTTAGGGACACATATATAGGTGATAACAAAGCAAAGCAAAAGAATGCATGTCACAGAAAGTAGGATAATGGTTATTCTTAAAGGTGAGTGAGGGGGATTGCACTCAAGGACAGTCTCGGGGCTGGCGGATTATTGGTAATATTCTTTATTCTCATTTTTAGCAATTGCAATATGTGTGTTCACGTCATTAGTGTTCTTTAAAGGTCATATAAATTTTATATACTTTCCTGTACATGTGTTAGATTTCACAGTTTTTACTAAGAAAATGAAAGTATCCAGCCCACCAGAGTCTTCCCCAAGCAGCTCATCAGATGTGAGGCATCTGTTCCATCCACCTTCTTCTTCACACATGGAGTCAGACTTTTCAATCTTATGCAAAAGAAGGAACAATACCAAAAATAATTAATGCAGAATTCTTTGGGTAGGACATGCATGGTTTAAAGAAAGCCAATGGGCAGGGGACTCAAACCCCAAAGAAATGATCTCCTTAGCCCATATATCCCCCAGATTTGGGGCAGACAAGATATTGTGAGTAGGATAACTCCATCTCAGTGAAATGGTTGTGAGGGCCCGGGATTCAGGTAAATCAGTCACTCCATTGTATAGCTTCTGTGGGTGCCCCCAGGGGCCCAGGGAAAATCTCTGAGATTTCAAAAATCTTTCTCCTCCAGAGGCAATTTTGGCATCTTAGACATCTTCTGTCAGGCTAAATTTATGCATGGCTTCGACCAGATAGAATAATCCAAAATATTTTTTACTTCCAATATACATGAATAGAAGCCATAAGTGTTATCTTACTTGAGATTCTTAATTGCAAGCAACAGAAGCTGCCTCTGGTTTATAAAACAGAAAAGGATTTTATGAAAACGTTTTGGGATCTCACAGAATCCTTAAGAGAAATGGAGACTATATCCAAGCTAAGCTTCCAGGAACCATGTCCAAAACCCCGCAGTAGAGCTGGTCTGAGGAGGTGAGGACCATGGCCATTGCCCCCCATCAATGCCACCCACAGGTCAGAACTTCAGGCTTGCCATCGTGGCCACTCCAAAAGCCGAAGGTCTCTGCAGCCACCATAGTGGGGTCCACGTGGCACTTCCTTCTTGAGTTTCTGACTCCCAAACTGAGGTCTCATATTCAATGTGTCTGACTGACAGAACTTAGATCACACAGTAGACTAAGTATAAGAGAAGCAGAGAATGAATTTTTCTGGATTCTACTGATGTACTGGGCAGCCAGAAATCATGAACAATGTCTACTTGGTGGTAGACATCCATGCTCTTTTGCTTAAAAAACTTTCTGTCTGGTATAACTTATGGAATAACAAAAATTCAGTTACTGCCAATTTCTAAGTACATGATTGATGATATTTTTAACTCTCCAGAAAAAGCATGAAATTTCACCATCTGTTTTGCTCTTTTGTCCCTTGTGGGCAATAAATTTCCCAGAGTCCCCATGATTCAGAGGCGACAGAGGTGGGGTCTTTTCTCTGAGTCTGTATGCATACTTCGTATCCATTTTCCTATCACTCGGAAGGGATTTAGTAACTAGAAATGTCTGATTGAACCCTTTTTGAAGGAAGGAGTCAATGTACAAGAGCCTCGCAGTGGTGAGAATCCATTTTTAGGTGGTTCTAAAACCCTGGAGGCTCAAGGTAAGGGCTGGTGGAGAATGGTCGTAGGCTGGATTGGAGACCAACTTCATGGCTGACATCCATGCCGCTCCCTTACAAGCTGCTGTGTTTTGAAGCTGTCGTGCAAGAATTTCTGCTTTGTTGGAGAGGGATTTAAGATGTAAAAGGCAAACTCCTCTTTTCTATTCCAGTTAGTAATTTGAGACATTTGCTTTCTACACTGGGACCTTCAGCTTCAGAGGACACCGTCTCTGCACATTTAAAATCTATTTTTACATAAGAATCTAAGATACCTGGTGGGGGCAACGGGGGTCAGTGGCAGGGAGAAGGGAAAGCTGCCGGGATTTTTTTTTCTTTTACTTTAAACAACTTAAAGCAATTTTCTCCATTTTTTTTTCTTGGTATATTATTACTTCATTACTTTCTTTAACCTTAGAAATTGCAGTTCAGAGGTTATCATCGGCCCAAGTTTTAAAGATGGTTTCATAATAGAACTTGAGCTACATGGGACAAATTTTGCTTTATTTTCTATCTCAACTTATGAAACACTTAAGGAAGAAGCTTCGAGTTTTGTGAGCTCTTTACATTCTGTAGTGTCTGATTTATAGGGCTGGTTGGATCAGGGTGAACTTGAATGAGTGGTTGAGAATACTTGTGGCACGGACAAGACCACATGCACACTGTGGCACCTGGGACTGAGATTAGCGAAGGTCTGGATGCAGTAAGAGAGAAAGGCTGAGGGAGTTAGCGTTCGGAGGGTATCTATGGTAGGTACCCTGCCACTCATTTTCCTGAGAGAACCTAGCTCTGTCCTCTTTTCAGAACACTGAGATGCAATGTCAGTGTTTATTGGATGTCACAGGGAAGCAGAGGGCTTCATTATGTTCTCATGTTCTCCCCCTTATGTTCTTTAAAAATAATATTGAGTCATTCACTTTCCAAACAGAAATGAGAAAATGTATCACCTAAAGAGATTATCCATGAAAGAGGAGTTGGGAGCTGGTAGAAGCTTCTGTTCAGAAGAATTTTAAGGGAGGCAGCTACCAAATGAACTAATGAATTAATGAGTAGAATGTGAAGAGTTCAAAAATAGATCCTGTAATATATGGGAATTTAATACATGATAAAGCCACCATTCCAATTCATTAGGAAATAATGGATGTTTTTAGTTAATTCAGTTGGCCTATACATCTGGAAGAAATAAAAGTAGACCTCTTCCTCACACCATATGTAAACAAAGTGTAAATATAAATTTAAACAAGCAAAGGCGGGGCACCTGAGTGGATGAGTAGGTTAAGGGTCCAGCTTTGGCTCAGGTCATGATCTCACAGTTCCTGAGTTGAGCCCGGCATCTGGCTCTGTGCTGACACCTCAGAGCCTGGAGGCCTCCTTCAAATTCTGTGTCTTGCCCCTCCCCCACTCATGCTCTTTCTCTCTCTTTCTCTCTCTTTCTCTCTCTCTCTCTCTCTCTCTCACACACACACACACACACACACACACACAAATAAAATGTTAAAAAAATAAACATATAAATGTAAATGTAAGCACATAGATTAATGATCTGCTCTTCTTAATATAAAAGTATAAGAGGAAAGTATAGGACAGACACTACATGAATAATTTAAGGGTGGTTAAGGAACATCTTAAGTAACAAAAAAAACTAAATATCATAAAACAAGAAGTTGACCAATGTACATCAAAATGAAACACTGCATAGCAAAGATGCCATAAACAGTTTTTTTTTTTAAAAAAAAAAACTAGACTGGGAGAAATTATTTGCCACCATATGGTCAATATCTCTGGTATATTAATAGCTATAGCGTATTAATAAAATTTAAAAATTAGTAAAATATATACAAGTAGTGATGAAACCTATGGAAACATGCTCAATAGCACTCTAGCTTGCCAAATTAACACAAGATGCAATTTTCACAAGGAAAAAAAAAGCAAGTTATAGTTTATTGTTCTGTTTTGTTTTTTGTTTTTGTTTTTGTTTTTTTTACTATATTTGTAGTATTAGGTATTTTCAAGAAATTAAGCAAGGAAGAAAATAAAGGAAGGACCTATCTACAAGCATATATATGTTTTGGAAGATACACATCAAAATGTTAATTACCTCAGGGTCTGAGAAAGATACTAAGCCAAAAGAAAAGAAATTTAACTTTTCTTTTCATATATCTTTGTAACATTTTATATACCCTGATGAGAACTCATTATTTTTGTGATTTAAAAAATAATCCAACAATGAAGCACTACCTTAAAATTAAATGAGTGACTTCCCTTATGTTCCTCTGTTTTGTCTCTTAAAGTCCTCATATGAGTGAAGTCATATGATTTTTGTCTTTCTCTGACTGACCAATTTCACTTACCATAATACCCTCCAGTTCCATCCATGTAGTTGCAAATGGCAACATTTCATTCTTTTTGATTGCCAAGTAATACTCCATTGTGTGTGTGTGTGTGTGTGTGTGTGTGTATGTGGTGTGTGTGTGTGTGTGTGTGTGTGTGTGTGTGTGTGTGTGTGTATACCACATTTTCTTTATCCATCCATCCATCAATGAACATTTGGGCTCTTTCCATACTTTGGCTATTGTTGATAGTGCTGCTATAAACATGGGGGTGCATGTGTCCTTTTGAAACAGCACACCTGTATCTCGTGGATAAATGCCTAGTGCAATTGCTGGGCCGTAGGGTAGGATGTAAATTTTAAAAAATAAAAAATTAAATTAAATTAAATTAAATTAAATTAATGACTATTTTTTTTAATTTTTTTTTTAACGTTTATTTATTTTTGAGACAGAGAGAGACAGAGCACAAATGGGGGAGGGGCAGAGAGAGAGGGAGACACAGAATCGGAAGCAGGCTCCAGGCTCTGAGCCATCAGCCCAGAGCCGGACGCGGGGCTCGAACTCCCGGACCGCGAGACCGTGACCTGAGCTGAAGTCGGCCGCTTAACCGACTGAGCCACCCAGGCGCCCCAATGACTGACTATTTTCATGGATTAGGAAACATAAGGACTCAAGAAAAAACTGCAGACTTTGGTCTGGTCAATTGATCAACTATGGTATTCCATTCATTGAGATAAAGGCATTTCTACTGACAAGAAATGAATATTTTTTTTAACATTTATTTATTTTTGAGACAGAGAGAGACAGAGCATGAATGGGGAAGGGTCAGAGAGAGAGGGAGACAGAATCTGAAACAGGCTCCAGGCTCTGAGCAGTCAGCACAGAGCCCGACGCGGGGCTCGAACTCACGGACCGCGAGATTATGACCTGAGCTGAAGTCGGACGCTTAACCGACTGAGCCACTCAGGTGTCCCAAGAAATGAATATTTTTACATAATAAATTCTTGTTTATTTATACCAAGGATATACATCAATATACAAGCTAAGATTCAAAAAATATTACTTTATTTTTTTCAAATGAAAGTAATTTTGAACCTGAGTTTTTCTATCACATGAGGCTAATGATGCATTCTAGCTTCATAATTGGACCCTGTCCCCATCCAAGTTCACACCAGACACCTGAAAAATGACAGGGTTTCCAGAACTTTAAGGAGGAAAGGAGGCCTGAACTTGAAGACAGAAGATGACTTTGGGCATGTTGACGCAACTCTCTGAGCCTTGATTTCCTCATCTATAAAATAGGGTTGATATCATTTGTTCTTCATGGCTCACAGAGGTGTCATGGGATCACTGCTTTTTAACTCGAGGCCTGTTGCTTTCATGAACCTGCTAAAATGACCCATTCTGAAGCCAATGGTGATCTAGGATTTGGTTGAATGGCTTGCCAACTGGACTGTATGAAGAAAGCCAAGTCTTTGAGCAGATAATATGTTTATGATTAAGAGATTTTTGAGCATTGGACAGATATTAAGGTGAGGGAATATAGGGGTGATTTGGGATTCAGATATCAGAAAATTATATCATCAGAACACTCAACAGACCTTCTTTGGAACTAAAATCTCTTACTATCCAGGCCAATGCTTCCTACAACAAAACTGTTGTATGGGATGATTTATTTTTAAAAGACAAAAAATTATAAATGAAATGATCTTGGTATTTTTGCTTGTCACATAGAAATTCTTGCAGAATTACTAAAGACTTCATTTAAAATTTCTTGGATAGGTCTTTAGAGAGATGTTTATCATCTAAATCTTTCACCCCAAAATCTAAGAAAATGAAGTGATTTATGAAATGTTCAATGAATGTCTGTAGTATCAGTGGCTGTGTTTATACCTATAATCCAGTACAATTTCCCTGGTCTCAGTAAGCATTTTCTGGACTAGGGGTACCTGGTACTAACAGTATTTCAATAGTGCTTTGCTTAATCGGTAGTGGTGATGTCAGGGAAGGTTTACATATTGGTTAGGAAATATGAACCCTGATTTTATCCTAAACTCACCAACCATTAGCTGTGGTCATTGGACCAGTGACTCTTCCTAGGTCTTTGTTTTCCCTTATGGTAAATAAGGCAGTTCTACAACCTGAGATTCAGATCATTATTTTTTGCTATAACATGATGATAGAAGGTACCGACTGGCGGATGGATTTTTACTTTTAAGTTGATTTTCTACATGTTTCACTTTTTGTTTCTGAGAAACTTGCAATTTACGGGTATCATAATTTGACTTCAGTATCAATGAAATGTAATTATGTATTGTATGTGTTCGGAAACTGTTGCTTTGAAACTGAAATTAAACCAATTATAATAATGATTGACATCTACTCTTATTAGTAATGATTAACAATGAGGATAGCTAAAATAGGCTTCAGATTACATAGAAATTCTAACTGACAAATGGTAACCTCACTTGATGCTCCCTCATCCATTGTGACACACTAGTGCAAGGGTCAGTAAACTAGGCCCCAAGGGTCAAATCTAATATGCCACCTGATTTTGTAAACAAAGTTTTATTGGAACACAGCCACGTTCATCTTTTTTAAGTTTTTGTTTGTTTGTTTGTTTGTTTGTTTTATTTTGTGGGGGGAAAGAGGGACCAAGAGAAAGAGGGAGAGAGAGAATCCCAACCAAGCTCCACACCATCAGCACAGAGCCTGATGTAGGGCTCAAACTCACGAACTATGAGATCATGACCTGAGCTGAAATCAAGAGTCAGATGCTCAACCAACTGAGCCACGTAGGCACCCCCACGTTCATTTCTTTGTATATTGTTTATAGCTGCATTCATACTACATCAGCAAACTTAAGTAAATGAGAGAGAAACCTAATAGCCTACAAAACCTAAAATAGTTATTATCTGGCCTTTTACAAAAAAAAGTTTGCCAATCCCTGCACGAATGTATTGCTCATCTTAGTTGGAAGGCCTGCTCTGTAGGGGAAAGTCTGTATCCCTTGAGCTGACATTTAGGGCCTGACTTACCTAGCCAAATGGCTTTCCGTTTTTCTCTTCCATGAAGCCTCTATTCTAACCAAGACAGCCCAGTCTCTTTTCTACTTCTTACAGATGAAATGTCCTCCCTCTTACCCTCTCCTAGCCCCAGAATACAGTTAGTTAGCACAGTGGCCTTAAATAATCCATAGTGATGTAAATCCTTGCCTTTCCAAGTGTGGCCCACAAACCAGCAGCATTGACATCATCTGGGTGCTTGCTATAATTACATAATCTCAGGCCACAATGCAGACTGACTGAATCAGAATCTATATTTTAACAAGATCCTCAGACAAATTGAGACACTGATCCCGGAACAGTGCTATCCACTAGAACTTTCTATGGTGATGGAAATGTTCTCTCTCTGCAATGTCCAGTATGTAGCCACCAGCCACATGTGACTGCCAAGCAATGGTGGCTAGTGCAAAACCTACTCAATTTTTAATTTTACTTTATTTAAATTAATTTAAATTTATAAAACCACATTCAGCTGGTAGGCTACCATGTTGTAGAGTACAGCTCTACATTGTGCTCTTGGAAAAGGATCCCAGGCGGGACGCTTGTAGATCACTCCCGTAAGCCTCCAAAGTCACCTGGAACATTCCACCATTAGTCTGAGACTAGAAGAAAATGTATCTTAGGGGACATCCAGTAAGATCCTTATGGGGTTATATGGCTGGAGAGCTATATGTCCCAAAACCTGAGATAGGCAGGGACATTGACTATGTGGAAACTCAAAGGCTAAATCCTCCCAAGGCAACTGTTGAGCCAAGTAGCAGCTGAGACATGGGGAGGATTGGGCCTAAGGATCTATCCCAGGAGGGTCATGAGAAGAGGCATTAACCTCCAACAAGCTGGTGTATTCAACTGAGAGAGCCAGGCCACAAGTCAAAATCTTATAGGCTCAGGCCTGACTCTTCCCTTATCCAAACCACAGGCCTTAGGACCAGAGGGCTCCAACCACAAGGACCTTTTAGGCTATCTTCTGCAATATTTTTATGCATAGTTGCTATTGATTAGGCCCTTAGATGGTAAGGAACTTACACGTGGGTATGCAGGGAGTCAGTGGCAAAGTGAGGGGTCAACCTAGGTCACCTTTTCACAATCTCATAGAACAGATTTCCAACTTAAGACAGGAAAAGCCCTCTCTGCCCCCATCTGGCTCAGAGTCTATGTCCTCACTGAGAGTGGGATCCTCACCTCCACCTTATCCCCAGTGCTCAGAGGCTCACACACTTACATTCATGGTCTGGGAGCTGCTACTGAAGAAAGCTGAGACATGCTCGGAGGTGCCTGATTCTTATCTCTCTTGGCTCAGACTCCACTTCCCAGAAGAGCTATGCCTGTCATTAGTCCAATATATTTGTTCATTAGGGCTTCCCTAACAAATTACCACAAGCTTCTTGGCTTAAAACAACAACAATTTATTCTCTCACAGTTCTGGAAGCCAAAAGTCTGAAATGAAGGCCTGTGCTCCCTCTGAAGTCTCTACAGAAAAAGCCTCCCTTGCATCTCCCAGCTTCTGGTGGCCCCTGGTGTTCTTTGGCTGGTGACAGCCTAGCTTCAATCTCTGCCTTCAACTTGTCATGGTCTTCTTCCCTCTGAACCTCTGTGTTTTCTCCATCTCTGTCTGTTAAAGAACATCTGTTGTCATTGGGTTTAGGACCCATCACAATCCAAGATGGTCTCATCTTGCGATCTTTACCTTACTTACATTGGCCAAGATCCTATTTCCAAATAAGTGCACATTCACAAGTACCAGAGTTTAGGATTTGGACGTGTCTTTTGGGGGCCGCTATTCAACCCACTATACCTAGTGTCCATGTTCCTTTCCAGAAAGCCTCAGTTCCTTTCCTTCTGTGGGTTTCATCCTCTTCCTCTCCTGGTATTGTCCTATCTGTCTTCCAAATGTATTGCAGAGGCTCAACAAGGCTTGTTCCTTGGAGCAGAGAGGAAGAGCCCCTTAAAGAGTCTCTGAATGATAGGGTTTCACTTTAGCTATATATTCTGGAGACTTGGAAACCTCTGGGGTTCTGCACCCTTTCTCCCGACTCTGTCTCCCTGACTTTTCCTTCCATGGCATGAAGAAAGGACACCCCCTTCAACTGCCCCATCAGTTTGGTCCCAGTCCTACAGTGCTCACTCAGAATGCTCCTCTACCCAACAGGAGAATGCCTAAAGAGTGCATCACATTCACCAATCAATATATTAGATGCTTTCTCATTGTCTCCTACCAGCAGGCTCTCCATTAAAATCAAATCTCGAGCCCCTAGAGGAGGGGTAGGTCTGGGTCCGGTATATGTAGTTCATGATTGGACTGGACTTAGACACCTGGCATGGGGAAACATCCATAGATGAGGTTGAGCTGGTCAGAGTCTTTCCAAGAAAATATGAACCAAGAAGCCTAGAGACTGTGCAGATTGGGTGGGGATGGGCACTGCTGGTGGCTGTGAGGTCTTGTACATTCTGAATTGGTGATCATGTTGGGTGACAGCCATGTTGGGCTGTTTGCAAGCAGAGGAAGTTTGCCCAGACCAGGGCTGAGATGCAGACAGCTGTAAACATGAGACCACTCAGTCTGAGAGTGCAAGACTGAAAGAGAAAGAGACGCCTAACACCTTTTCACTTTACTCCCTTCCTACACTTCATTTTTGAATGTCTATTATTTTACTATAAACCTCCTTTTAATTCAAACAAGCTTAAGTGGGATTTGGCCTTTTGTAATCAATAAACAACTAAAATCATTTCTGGCTTATAATCTGTTACCTTGTAAAGATCAGCCAAATAGGAAGAACATCTCATAAGAAAGAAACATTCAATTAATTGTTATTGAAAGAATAAGCAACAACAACAAAAAAAAAAGAGGCTCCAATGAGCAAACTGTTCTTGTGCTGTTGTAATTTAACAAATTGGCATCATAATTTATAAATTAAATTGTTTGTGAGTTCTGTCAATACAAATTATCCTTCCCCCTCAAGAGCCTCATCATTTGTGGATGAGTTGATAAAGTTGTGTTTCTGAATCTGAAATTTGAGGTGACAGCCGCAACAATCACAGGATCTTGATTAAGCATCTTGGCGGCTCTACACATTCTTACTACATCTGCCATCCGAGGCTCTGCCAAAGACAGAAAATGAAAATGGGAAGGATGGAAAAACAGCACTGTGCTTGATCTCAGATGAAACTGACCTACCTAAGGCTCAGATTTAGACTGTTACATTCGGGTAATTATTCGTGTCTTGAGGATACACTGGTGATAAGATGCCCTTTTGCCTTTCAACGTCCTTCTCGTCTCCCTGTCCAGACATAAGTGAGGATAAGAGAGATCCAAAGGAGATAGCCAACATGGTAATGACAGGCATAAAACAGTTTATATTGTCCATGTTTTATGAAGTTGGGAATGTCAGAGAAAAATGGGTCTTAAACATGTTTGTTTTCTATAAAGTTAAAACGCATGTAGAAAAAACGCAAAAATGTCACCTTTTTGTGCCCTGTTTTCAAAGTTCACATATTAGGCAAGTTGTGGCAGGCAGGGGGGTGAGGGGGGAGGGCTTGATACCTCGGTGCCAGCTTTTTCAATGTGACATTATGTAACCAAGTAAAATACGTTAAGCTTTCAACATCATGGCAAACGTGTAAAACTTCAGAGAATTTGCTAAGCCTTAAATAAATCTTCTATTTTTAGCCTAACTGCTATAATTGAATTTTCTTTTCCCTTTCTCACTCAATAGTTATGAGCATCTTTCTCTGAAAATTCTTTGATCTCACTGGAAGTCTTAAGAATTGTGAATTGATGAGAAAAGCAAAGACTTAAAAATCCTAAAGACATGGGTTCAAATCTTAGCCTTAAACTGAATGCCAATTTCTGGATATGCAAAATTATCATGGCAAAGCCTACTTACTGATATGATCAGGAAAAAGAACTACAGTAGCATTTAACTGTTCTTCTCAACCTTGTGCTCTCATAAAAACCAGCTTTTAAAATGTAGGAATGCCCAGGTCCTCTTCTAGCCCAGCTGACTGAGAATCTGCGAGAGTGGGGTCTGGACGTCAATATAGTTTTTAAATGCTTCAGGTTTTAAAACCTGTAAGCACCCATCACAAAGCAAGAGCAAACACCCAGTCTTTAAATCACTGTTAACTTGAGATTTTTAGGACGAAAAACAAGTGTGTGTGTATGTGTGTGTACTTCATAATTAGCTAACCGACAGTGGAGAAGTAGGCTAGGAGTGAAGTGTGAGTAGCTTACCCAACCACATGTTCAGTTAGTAGGATTACATTAGGTAGTAATTTAAATTGACACTGAATATAATTAATAGTTCCTGTTTAATTCCCCTAAAGTTACAACAGGAAATGAGGACTTTAGGACAGAGTCTTGATTAAAGGACAATACATGGGGTTAAACCTCTATGGATACTTCATTTCCATTGAGGTCATGGGGCATATTTCTTTACTAAATGTGGGATCCTCTTAGCACACCATGGACCGCCAGCTTAAAACTTAGGCAGTTTGAGCATAGGTGGATCTTTGATTCTGTAAACTAGGTTGAAAATATCTACAGCCCCATTAGACATCCAATAAAAGTTTGATGCGGTTTTCTTCCCAATAGTCTTCAGCATATTCTAAACTAGCAGATAAACTCATGATGGACCTGACATGTGTCAGCCATGACCTGTTAGCATAGTAACTCATTGACAGAACTGCAGTCTGGGTTTACGGTTTCTCTGAACCGTGAAGACCTCCAGTTTGGCAATGTGCCCCAAGTAGACAGATGACACAAAAGGTAACTGAACTGTGAGTCTTAATGAAGAAACTCTTCTTTTGATTACAGAAAGAAATTAAAATTAAATGCAGTATGTTAGAACTCTCTGCTCATCTCCAATAATATACCATGTATTGAGAGTATCAAGTTTTAGGTGTTGCTGGGATTTTGTTTGTGTTCTCTCTCTCCTTCTCTCTCTCTTTCTCTCACTTTTACCAAACCGATAATTCTTTCCTTTTTTTTTTTTTTTTTTTTTTCAACATTTATTTATTTTTGGGACAGAGAGAGACAGAGCATGAACGGGGGAGGGGCAGAGAGAGAGGGAGACACAGAATCGGAAGCAGGCTCCAGGCTCTGAGCCATCAGCCCAGAGCCCGACGCGGGGCTCGAACTCACGGACCGCGAGATCGTGACCTGGCTGAAGTCGGACGCTTAACCGACTGCGCCACCCAGGCGCCCCATGATAATTCTTTCCTTTTAACACCCTACAATAAAAAGCACACTCACTCTCTTCAGGAATATTGAGTTTCTGCCTGTGCTTTGGCACGAGCATGATTCAAGAGCAAAGCACAGGCTTAACACTCACCCATGTCCTGCACACCAAATGTGATTCACAAAATTCTTTTTTGAATCTCAAAAATTTTTAAATGAAATTCAAAAGCAAAGTTTATAGCTAGCAGTATTCATCCCCTACTAACAGCTAATCAGCATAAATACACATAGACTTGTTTAATCCAACTGAAGAAACATTCAGTTTCATACATCGATCTATTGTCATCACTCAAGGGAAATAAAATACCAGAGTTGGAATTTTCTAAAACAAATAGTTTTACAATTGCAGTTGCTAGGATAAGATTGTGTTTATATAGTAGCTCATTATCTCAAAGCACTTGGCAAATTATTTTACAGCTTTCTTAGTGAATGGATTTGATTAAAAACTCACTGTGGTGATAAACACTATTATTCCCACATTTGTTTACTAAAGGTGTTACCAGCAAATTACCTAATTGAAACCCCTGTTCCTCTCTAAACATTTTCTGTGTGTTGACCTTTATCCCAGCACTTGTAAAATGATTCCACTCTCATGAGTAGTATATCAATTGCTCAAGAGGGGAAGGGCAGTAGAAAGGAAGGGAGGAAGGAAGAAAGGGAGGGAGGGAGGGAGGGAGGGAGAGAGAGAGAGAGAGAGGAAGAGAGACAGACAGACAAAAAGAAAGAAAGATAGTTGCTGGGGTGTCTAGATGGCTCAGCCAGTTAAGCATCTGACTCTTGATCTCAGCTCAGGTCATGATCTCCGGGTTCATGAGTTCGAGCCCCATGTCGGGGTCTGCATTAACATTGTGGGCAGCACAGAGCCTGCTTGGAATTCTCGCTCTCTCTCTCTCTCTCTCTCTCTGCCCCTATCCCACTCATTCTCTCTCTCAAAATAAGTAATATAAACTTAAATTTAAAAAAAAAATTAAAAAATAAAAGCAGAATGACAAAATGGTTGAATTTTCTCAGTAACCACTTCCAATCTAAACTTGTTAAAATATCTCTAACCCTGTAAGCTATTTAATGGACTTATTTTCAGAAAACACTTTTCTTCCTTACATCCCTCTCCATTCAACTTCTCTCTCTTTAGCCCCTACCTGGTATCATCTCTCAGTGTTTTATACTACCTTCTTCCTACATTTAAGGCTTTTTGCTGCCATTTTCCTGATTTTTATTCAACAGCTCCCATTACTAAGTCCTCTTGGCTTCATTATTTAACCATCAGTAAGTGACATAATTGGTAGGTGATCAAACATAAATTCAAGGTCTAGTTGATAATGATGTATCAGCCTTAGTGATGAATTCCTGAGTTCACTGGGCCAAATTCTTGCTGTTAAAATATTCAAACCCATAGTAGCTTGCAGGCATTTCTAAGACATAGGCATTAATAATCTTGTGTGATCAAAAGGTGAAAATCTTGCTATTTGTAAGCATAAGCAAAACATTTTTAAGAAAATACATGGTGCACTGACAAAGGTCAGGCACTGTACTGAGGTGGGGAAACAGTAGTGGGTGAGAAAGAATCTTCTCTCATGAAGTTAGCAACTAATTATAAAAGACATACTTTAATAAGAAATAACATAGGATTTTTTAATTAAATTGGAAAGTTATGGGGAATACTACGAAAGTGACTGAGTGCTATGAGAATAATTGAAGGGCCTCACCTACTCTAGGTATCATCCAAAGTCGCCTAAGAAATTAACAGATAGGCTAAATCCTAGAGTGTGGTTAACCAAAGTGAAAAGGGAGAAAAGAAGCATTCCAAACGAAGGGAATAGTAAGGCCTGAGATCCTGAGGCTGAGTGGAGCTTAGTAAGTTAGACACATCACAAGAAAGCCCACACACCTTGAGTAAAGAAAGCTCAAGATGACACAAACTGGGGTCTAGACAGGGGTAGGATCTGACAGTCCCTAAGTGGGCATCCAAGGCAGGATTTTAGGTAGAGAAACGAGGTGATAAGATTTGGATTTTAGGAACATTCTGGTTGCTTTGGGGAAAATGGATTGGTGGTGGCCGAGGGCAAGGGTAGAAACAAGGAGACTGGTTGGGATGCTACTGAAATCCAGAAAGGAAATGATGAATTGGACTAGGGTGGGGACTGTGGAAACCAGCAGAAGTAGGAGGACTCAGGATGTATCAGGAAATGGTATCAGATATATTTCTAGGAAACATTTGCTGACGACAAATGGTTGATTCTACTAATTCCACTTTCTAAATATATCCCAAATCTGTGCTATATATAAATCCTAAATCTTCTCCTTTGTATGTTCGTGCATGTGCACATATGCATCTGAGGCAGGGAGGGAGAGCTGGCACATGAGGAGTCACTGAGGTAATTATTTAACTTTGCTGTAAGCCATGGCTATTATCTCCAATATTAGCTCTAGACTTCTATCTTGAGAAGCTTACTGGTCTTGGGGAACTCGGGTGGCTCAGTTGGTTAAGCACCCAACTCTTGATTTTGGCTCAGGTCATGATCTCATGGTTCCTGAGATGGAGTCCCATGATGGACTCTGCTGACAGCGAGGAGCCTGCTTGGGATTCTCTCTCTCCCTCTCTGTCTCTTCCCCTCCCCTGGTCATGTGCACTTGCTCTCTCTCTCTCTCTCTCTCAAAATCAATAAACTTTAAAAAAAGAAGCTTATTGGACACTAGGGGACTCTAATGGGAAGGTGACTGGACATTGGATGGATAACTGCACCCAATTACATTACTAACACTGGAAAAAAATAACTGCAGCATGTATTCTATTGCCCATGGTGGCATTACATTTGTATAAAAGGAGCAATCAGTATACATAAATGCAATATTCTTATCTAACATGATTGAAAATGAAGTACACTGTTTTATCAAAGACAGATCAAATATAGATTACTAGCTTACCAAAAATGGACACATGACAACATTTTGGAACGTAAGTGTTCCTGGGAGACAGAAGAACATAAAGATATCTATTTCTCACCATTTGACCTTGGAAAAATTAAATGAACCCCCCTGAACAGCATTTGTTTCATCCGTAACATGGGGATAATACAACCCACTTCATAGAATTCTGCTGTTACTTAAATGTATTACATTAGAAGCTATATTAAAGCTTTTGCCATGCATGCAGTAGGCATAAAACAAATGTAGCTAAGATATTTATCCCATCATGATTGCAGATATTAATTATTCTGTTATAATTTTTCAGACTGGCTGAGAGTTCTAGTTGGCCAAACGCTGGATCACCCAGCTTTCACCATATGTGTTTTTAATGCTGACTGTGGTATTTGGAAATGACTAACTTTGGAAAATTAGAAACTTGGCTGTTTAAAGTCAAGTTTGTGGTACATGTTGTGATCTCTGGTATATGCATACACCCTGCTAAACAATCCTTAGAATTCCTATTTCCAGCTTTGCGTTTTTAGTCAATGTGAAAAGCTACCAAATATTACCGATTTATGCAGCTTGTATAATGCCAAAAAGTTTCCACCAGAAATTATGCCACTGAATTATGCCACATTTCAAATGTTATGTTGAAATGATGTAACAGTCTGAACAAAAAATTTTCAGAGCTTATTACTATAATGCAAAGTTCATGTATGTATAATTCATATATCACTAGTCTGCTTAGACAGTCAAGATGACAGCTTAGGAGAGTTTAAGTTAACTGTGTAATAATGTACTCTCACTTTATATATACATGCAAACTTAAAAGTATATCTCTTTGGCTCTGCAGTTATTAAACTTATTATCTCATGCAATTGCTAAATTGTTAAATTATGATTATCTTAATATTTTATTTATAGAAATTAAAACAATAATCAAAACTTATATTGGATATTTGTATTCTGAAGTTTGGATATTTGATGTCAGATTCAAGTAAAAAGGTACATTTTTGAGATAGAAAAATGCATAAAGACTTGTGGATAGCCTTTAAAATAAATTTCTGTTGTATCACTTCTTCATTCTTTACTGTAAAAATGCCATTCCCACTCTTTTGACTGTAGAAAACATACCGTATAATAAAGAATAATATAATCAATTTTTTGAAATTTTAAAATTTATTTTGAGGAAGAGAGCTAGAGAAGAGGGGCAGAGAAAGAGAGGGAGAGAGAAAATCCCAAGCAGGCTCCACGCTGACAGTGCAGAGCCCAACATGGGGCTCAATCCCATGAACCGCAATATCATGACCTAAGCCAAAATCAAGGGTCAGATGCTTAACCAACTGAGCCACCCAGGCACTCAGGGCAGGTAGAAATATTTTGAGACACATAGGTAACTATCCAGTCCTGGAGAATATCTTGTCGTCTCCTGGAATCTGTGTGAATTTTCATCATCTTCAGGCTTGAACTGGCTACCTTCTTCCTCTAAGCTCAACTGACATACATACTCTATTCCCTAGATTTCAGATATTATCTTTATAAGGATAAAACCCAAATCTCTATTTCTAGATTTAGCTTTCAATATGTTCCAGTCTCCAGTTTCTTAATATCTACTGAACATTTCCAAATAGGTATCATGGGGTGTCTCAAACTCAATATGTCTAAAATGGAATACTTTCCCTCCCATATCATCTTAATTTCTATTAATGGTATATCAATTTTACAGGTAACCCAGCTCAAGATTACATACTTATCGTTGATCTTTCCCTTTTATCTTCCATACACATTCAAATGCCAAGAGCCTTAATGAAGTCAAACATATCAAAGATAGAAAAATACCACCCCAGTGAACTCTGGTCTGGCCAGACTCTTTGTGGAATAATATATCTGATTCTAGGTACCTTATATTTGGTAGCATATTGACAAATGAAAAGGCATCTAGAAAATGGTGAATGTTCAGAAATTATATGGGAAAACAAGATGTTTGTCACAGAGAAGAGAAAATACAAGGGTATATTGCAGTTTATGAGATATAAAATTTAGCTGTAAGAGCAATGACCAAGATGCATATTTTTATTTTTTTTAAGTTCATGTATTTATTTTGAGAGAGAGAGAGAGAGATTGAGAGAGAGCATGAGTGGAGGAGGGGCAGACAGAGAGGGAGAGAGTGAGAAATCCAAGCAGGCTCCATGTTGTCAGTGCAGAGCCCGACATGAGACTCAAACTCTTGAACCGTGAGATCCTGACCTGAGCCAAAATCGAGACTCGTATGCTTAAACTACATCCTTAAGATGCAAATTTTTAAAAGAAATAGCTAGACTGGTTATGAGATACATGGCCCTTTACCCAGACTGTGAATTTTAAAAAGCTAGATTGTTGCATGAGGAGGGATAACATGTGAAGCAATTTCTTTGGAGAGAGCTATCCTGCCAGTTTCAGTCCCCTCATTCCAAACCCAAGCCTAATGTGCAGACCTCCATACCTCTGTGGGGAGAGCTCTATATGCATTTCCTACATCTAGAAGATAGAGGGACTTGTGCCTGTCATTTGGAAAGTGGCTGTGGAAAGTCATGTGGAAAGTGGACAGCAAGTGGCTGTCTAGGAAATACCTGTATCTGTGTCAATAAGAAGGTCAAAGGGACTAGATCAATTACCTTTGGAAACTGAACTTGAAGTTATATTGAAAGGTACTGTCACAGAGGGGGTGGCCCATCAGGATGAGAGCCACCAGTACTAAAAGATAATGATGTGTACCATCAGGCACTATACAGTAAAATCTTGCATTGTGAGTAACTTGTTCTGTGAGTGTTCCACAAGATGAGCAAACATTTCTAATAAATTTTAACTTGATAATTGAGCAACGTCTTGCAATATGAGTGGTACATGAGGCCAACATCACATGATCACAACCGAAAGCCAATGGTTCTTGGCTTCCTTTGATATAAAAGTGTTCTGGATCACAAGCATGTTTCCAGAAAGAATTATGCTTGCAAAGAAAGGTTTTACTATACTTGAAAGAGTTAATTGAATTAAAGAAATCGCATAAACTAGCTACATTAAAGGAATTTCAGTGAGTGGACCCAAAAGGGAATCTCTAAATGCTTGTTACTCCAAGCAAGCAAGGTCCATAGTCTAATACCACCAATATAACCTGGGAGCTTTATTAGAAATGCAGAATCTCAGATTTCACTCCAGGCCTACCTAATCAGCATCTTCGTTTTAATGAGATCTGCATGTAATTCACTGCACTTGAGACTTAAAAGCGAGGGCAGGGTGGTACCAGTGAGGTAGGCACTTTGCTGTTCCCTCTCAAATTCTTTTCCTCTCCCTGCTTAGAGCTGGAGACAGCAGTTACAGAATTGAGAAGATGAGCAAGAACAGAGCGGAAAAGCCTGCCACCCAATGCAGAAGGCAGAAGGGTGGAGGCCAGGAAGATTTGCTTCCAATGAATACTGAAGGATCAGTGAATATATTGATTAGACACTACACCACAGGATTGGGTCTGTATTTAGAACTCACAGTGTCTATAGAATATTTTATTTCCTGGGGTGCCTAGGTGGTTCAGTTGGTTGAATATCCAAGTCTTGATTTCTGCTCAAGTCATGATCTCACAGTTCATGGGTTCAAGCCCCACGTCAGGCTCATCGCTGACAGCACAGAGATTGCTTGAGGTTCTCTCTCTCTCTCTCTCTCTCTCTCTCTCTCTCTCTCTTTCTCGCTCTCTCTCTCTCAAAATAAATAATAAAACAAACATTTTTGAAAAAAGAAGGTTTTATTTCCTGAGATTCACAAGCAATGTCATGGGACTATTCTGTCAGGGGTGAAGCATTACCTCAGAGCAGACCTGAAACAAAGTGAGAGACAAAGAGGCAGCAGCTCTTTGAAGAATGAGTCCTGGAGTTTCTGGTTACTACTCCACACTGGCAACAGTCATCTCCTAACATGGGGATGATTATCACGTTAAAAAGCACTGGGGGCCAATTGGTGGATGTTACTAAGAGAGATTTTGCTTAGCAGACTATGAGGATCTTCTGTCATTGCTAAGAACTGCTAACCAGAAAAGAGATCCACACTATCATACTACTGGAATGGCTCAGTTAGAGACAGAAATGATCCTCCGACACCACACGTTATAGTGAGGCTTTCTCCTTTGGGTGGAGGTAAGGTTTACGTTGACGCTTAGGTTTTATGATGCGTGCTGTAATACAGTTATGCCCTGGGGGATACGTAAAATCAGCGGGACTGTCTGCTTCTATATCAGGCACCGAATCTATTACCTAGGCTGCTTGACTTTTTATGTCTATAGCTCTTTACATTTTTCCAGCCCTTCCCCTGATGTCAGTTTGTCAGCTACCAGCTCTCACTTGCTACCCACTCATTCTTAATTTGCTGTTTCTAATTGTCTGTGGGCTGCAAAAACATATGGTCCAGCTTGAGAGAGTTATGTACAAACAAAGAAAATAAGCTTTGCATGTGAGGTCCTTTCCTGTAGAGAATTTGGACTTTGTGTCATCTACCTGGCCACTCAGGGTCTTCTCTGCTTATCTTCTGGTTCCGGTTAACTGGTTCAACAGGCAAGTTATGTAGCTACAGGAGACAACTAATTGGCATCTGTACATTCAGCAAACCAGGGGGCGCGGGGGAGTGGTGGTTTAAGCTTCTCCAAGCATCCTTGAGTGCATGTAGCTTAATATATGAATCACAGATCTCTGGGTACAAATTCAGATTCTACTAGTAGAAGCCAATAATCATCAGGAGATCCTTAGCCTCCAAGGCCTTATTCTTTTCATGTCTACAACGGGTAATCATACTTTGCAGGGTTGTGGGAAGTAAATGAGACAATGTTTATGGTGCACCTAGCCTGTTTCACTAGGCACCCAGTAATTTTTAGTTCCTTTTCCTCACTTAACTTTACCTTTTCTTAACTCTTGGCACTACAGTGCATGTGGGATATAAATAAACTGAGGTATATGTGGAGGGATGCAAAACCATGTCTTAAAAGTAGCAATTCAGAGACCAGAAACTGTTTGCTCTGGATAAGCAAAGACTCAGCAAAGAACCGTGTCTTCAAAGATTTGAAGGACAGAGTAGGGGCAGAGAGAAAAGAAATTCCTCCTCTTTATTTATTTATTTTTTAATAATAATTTTTTTTAATTTTTTTTAATTTTTTAATATGAAATTTATTGTCAAATTGGTTTGCATACAACACCCAGGGCTCATCCCAACAGGTGCCCTCCTCAATGCCCATCACCCACCCTCCCCTCCCTCCTACCCGCCATCAACCCTCAGTTTGTTTTCAGTTTTTAAGAGTCTCTTATGGTTTGGCTTCCTCCCTCTCTAACTTTTTTTTTCTCCTTCTCCTCCCCCATGGTCTTCTGTTAAGTTTCTCAGGATCCACATAAGAGTGAAAACATGTGGTTATCTATCTTTCTCTGTATGACTTATTTCACTCAGCATCACACTCTCCAGTTCCATCCACGTTGCTACAATAGGCCAGATTTCATTCTTTCTCATTGCCAAGTAGTATTCCATTGTATATATAAACCACATCTTCTTTATCCATTCGTCAGTTGATGGACATTTAGGTTCTTTCCGTAATTTGGCTATTGTTGAAAGTGCTGCTATAAACATTGGGGTGCAAGTGCCCCTATGCATCAGCACTCCTGTGTCCCTTGGGTAAATCCCTAGCAGTGCTATTGCTGGGACATAGGGTAGATCTATTTTTAATTTTTTGAGGAACCTCTACACTGTTTTCCAGAGCAGCTGCACCAGTTTGCATTCCCACCAACAGTGCAAGAGGGTCCCCGTTTCTCCACATCCTCTCCAGCATCTATAGTCTCCTGATTTGTTCATTTTGGCCACTCTGACTGGCGTGAGGTGACATCTGAGTGTGGTTTTGATTTGTATTTCCCTGATGAGGAGCGACGTTGAGCATCTTTTCATGTGCCTGTTGGCCATCTGGATGTCTTCTTTAGAGAAGTGTCTATTCATGTTTTCTTCCCATTTTTGCACTGGATTATTTGTTTTTTGGGTGTGGAGTTTGGTGAGTTCTTTATAGATTTTGGATACTAGCCCTTTGTCCGATATGTCATTTGCAAATATCTTTTCCCATTCCGTTGGTTGCCTTTTCGTTTTGCTGATTGTTTCCTTTGCTGTGCAGAAGCTTTTTATCTTCATGAGGTCCCAATAGTTCGTTTTTGGATTCTCTCCTCAGCTATCCCTTCTGGTGACCATCACCTCATGCGAGGCAATCACCATCTTTCGTTCAGGCCACTGCAGCCTCCTCCATGCAGGTCTCACTGACTCTTCTCTTGTTCCACCCGCCTCCAGTCCATTCTCCACACAGCATCCAGAATGCCCTTTTAAAAACACCCAGCTGGCCGTGCCTTTCCTCTTCAAAAATTCTTCAGGCTCCCTTTGACAAAAGCCAAGCTCCTTAGCACCTGAGGGCACTTGTATCTGTTGTGCAACCTCATTTTCCTCTGCTTCCTTGGGCTTTCTCTCACCTGTTGCCCCCCTCACTTGCACATACCTCATGTTCACCAAAACCAAACCATGTGAATTTCCTTAGAGATATTTATCTGTCTCACTCACTTCATGCCTGTCTGCCTGGAACATTCTCCAACTTGCCCAGGAGGTGAAATGCTTGAAATCAAGTTATCTTCTCTAAGAAGGCTTCCTGTTCTTTCTGTGCCCCACCTTCTACCCGGAGCTAAGCACTGCCTGTGTTACTTCTATATCCTATGATCAGTAGTGTGTCCTATTTCCATGCCTACCTGTGTGTCTCTCTCCTTGGCTGTGTGAGCTCCCTCTCCACACACATTTTGTCCCCTTCTCTAGTGCCACTACAGGACCCGGGGCGGGATGGGGGAGAGGTCACCACGTCAACACCACAGCACTTAAAACCTTAAGCACAGATTGATCTGTTAGCAGGACTCTCAGCAGTAGATACAACTCTCGTGATGCCTTCTACCTTAAGGAGTTACTATCTTCCGATTATTATGGTGTCTTTTAAATTTGTAAGACCAAGCCACTGAGTTTGTTTAATTTGGAAATACTGCCATAAAGTGGAAGGATTAGGTCAGAATAGAGTTTCTCATTTTTAACGTGCCCAAGAATCACTGAGGAACTCTTGTCAAAGCACAGATTCTGGGGGCACCTGAGTGGCTCAGTCGGTTAAGTGTCCAACTCTTGCTCTCAGTTTGGGTAATGATCTCATGGATTCATGAGACTGAGCCCTGCATCAGGCTTTGCACTGACAGCACAAGAGCCTGCTCAGGATTCTCTCTCTCTCTCCCCCCCTTTCTCCCCGCCCCTCCCCCCACCAAATAAATCAATAAACTTAAAAAAAAAGTACAGATTCTGAACCAGAAGGTCTAGGGTGGGGTCTGAGACTCTGACTCTCACAAGCCCCAAGGTGAGGCTGATGATGCTGATCCCCAGACCATCTTCAGTGACAAGGATTTATAGATTATCAGATTCAACTGGGGTTTGCTGGTTGGGTTTCAGATAAAATTGAAGCACAAAACCTCAAAGTTGATGTTTTAAAAATCCAAACCAAAAAACCCAAACAAAACAAAAATCAGTTCAATTATGACATCTGTGATAGAGTGATAGAAACTGCTTTCCGAAAAGGGTATTTTATTTTTTTTTTTAATTTTTTTTTTCAACGTTTTTTATTTATTTTTGGGACAGAGAGAGACAGAGCATGAACGGGGGAGGGGCAGAGAGAGAGGGAGACACAGAATCGGAAGCAGGCTCCAGGCTCCGAGCCATCAGCCCGGAGCCCGACGCGGGGCTCGAACTCACGGACCGCGAGATCGTGACCTGGCTGAAGTCAGACGCTCAACCAACTGCGCCACCCAGGCGCCCCAGAAAAGGGTATTTTAAAGTAACACTTCAGAAAACCAAATATTGCGTAAGGCAGGAAGTTTAAAACATGTATAAGATCTATAAACCTGTTAAAAAGGACTTTTGATTGATTGATTTAAATAATTCTTTTCACGGAGTTGGCAGACTATGTGTCGAGGTAGAAGTTCAAAGTGACTAAAAAGCTTTAAAAAAGTTACCAAGTGTTAATTTCTGACTATTAAAGTTGAAGCTTTTGATTTCAGTAGAAAAGAAGTTCAGTAAATTACTTGTTTTTAAAAAAGAAATAGAACTCTTTCTCCTCCAGAGGTTTCTATGGTTTCATTTGATTCATTTGCTATTAATAAATACATAAAAATGGGCTTTGAAACACAATGGACACTAATTAGGAGGAGAGTAACAAAAGGTTCAAATAATTTAAAAACTGAAAAATTGGTTTATGCTCCTTGGGTCAATGACTCATAAACAGAAAAGCTATGCAAAATATTATTCATTTATGTTGCCAGGTATTCAAGTGATGAAGAAACACTTACAGATCTTCTGCTGTGGAAAATTCTTGGCTAGGCATAAAGAGATAGGGAGCTGTAGCATAGGGAGTGTATCACTTATCAGACTAGAACGATAGCAGAGCTGGTAAACCCATTCAGGGTGCAAAAGCCCATATGCTTTTCATCAGGCACATTTCTGTGAATTAACTGCTACCATAAACATCTCTCGTATGGAGCCAGTGCTGACATAAAGGCTTTAGTCAGCAACACTAAGCTGCAAACAATATCATTTTGTGATGGCCTTACACGGATATAAGGACACTCCTCAACATCCAAAAAACAATACAAACATTTATGGGAAAATGCCACATGCTGCCATCTCCCATCAGTGGCAAACGCGAACTCTATCAAAAGATGTATACTTTACACATTGCTCTGAAAGCTAAGAGTTTCTAAAAGACATCACTATTGTTCTGTTCTTACACAGATTAATTGATCCCACAATGGGTTCTCTACTCCAGGAAGAAAGTATTTATTTCCTCAACAGAGTCATGTATGTTTTCTCACAGTGGTTTGTTGACATTGACAAACACATTCACTATGGGATTCCAGAGTAAAATCCCCCTCCTCTTTAAGCCAGACTACTCTATATGCCCATAATGAATCCTGTCATGACAATGCCAAGTGCGATTCTGTTCCAAACTTCTGTCATCTTCTTTGGAAAGCCTTCCAAACCGAGGGCCAGGAAACAATGATTATTTCTAAAGAGACTGAATTTACTTAATAGCATCTTGACAGATGGAAAAACCAAGAGCATTTACGAAAGACCACACGAGATTTGAACTGTAGATATCCCTAAAACACTGATGTTAGGAAAAAAATATATAAAAATAAGATTTCTTCCTCAATACAAATGCAAAGCAGTCTCCTTCATTTTTCTCCAACATCTAAGTCGGGAAACTAGAGCTTCTTTCCTCAAAGATCTGCTCCCAGAGGGATAGTCTATCAAAATCATGAAAATATGAGCCCTGCTTCTGCCCCATAAAATGTGATGCTTACACAAGTCATATTTTTTCCATTAGAAAACATGGGTGTATTTTACTCTTTGAAAACAATCTTTTTCATTTTCTTTTTTTCACTGTCCAGCAGAAGGGATTAGCGTGTGTCTTTGTCCGCCCTAGGAATGACATTAGCACAAAAGCTTATTAGCTTAGTTAGCTAAGGCCAACTAAGGAGGGTAAAGCCATGAATTCAGTCTTGGGAGAGAAAAGGAAAACTTAGTTTGAGTTTCACAGTCTAAACCCTCAGGTCAAATTTGAACACCCAGATCTGTTGTTCCCAGACTTAACCTACACCTAATAGTCATTTGGACCTCTTCCCAAAGTGGCACTCAGTCAGCTGAGGGCGGCCTGATGAATCTTAACCATTGCCCCACATGGCGCTGATGCAGGCAGTCTGGGACCTTGCTTTGGAAAACACTGCAAGGTCACTGGTCTGTCCAAAATCACTTGAGTTGGGGACACAAATGGCTAGAGAAGACAGTAAATGCAGCCCATAGCAAAGCTACGGTCCCCACTGAACAAACAGCATAAAGAATGATCATCTTGGAGTACAAAAACATTTAGGACAAATCAGAGGGGAAATAGCTCTTATTGATTGAGATCAGAACGTGCTGCTTAGAAATGAATAATAAACTCATTTTACCCAGTTCTTTGCTTAAAGATTTTCCTAATTAGCAAACCCAGAGAGAGCTGTCAGTTTTGTTCAGAACTGGAGCAGTTGGTTTAAGCATTATGCATCAACAGTTCCAGGAACTGTTGGACTAGAGGTATAAATAGAAAGCAATAACAGAAGCAATATATCATAAGAGTTAAAGCAAAGTATTTTAAACAATTTATTATCTTGGCGTGGGGGGAAGAGTGGGTGGTGGGTGCAGAATCAGAGATTTGGCTCTGTGTACTTTTATCATAGCTGCAACAATCAAAGGAAATGTCTGGATTTCCGGATGTTCCTCAGAAATTCTGGTCTTAGTGAATTAAGAAAGGTTGTATGCAGGAAGTTGATATGTACCTATCTTTGCCATCTGCTATTTTATCACTGCAGCTTCATTTTTTTTTTTTAAGAACAAGAATCGGCAATGACTATTGTTTCCAGGAAAAGTGGGAGTTTACAGGTGAGAGAGGGAGGGAGGTGGGAATGGGGTACAGGTGGGGCTGTAGCAAGCACAAGCTAGAAGGAAGAAGGCAGTTAAGTGCTCCATTTCCCTCTTAGGCTGACGTTTTTAGGAGACTTATTGCTCCCAAAGTGATTGGTGGTGTGAGTTGTTCGGATAAAGGTGATAAAATGTGTGAAACTGGTCCTTTGATAGATACCGTAGGTTGAGTTCCCTAAACATGTCCTAAGACAAGGATGTGACACAGGAGTTGATTTAGCAGGTGATTTCAGGTTAGCACCATGGAGAACAGTCACTGGTTGAGAATGGCTCCCGGAAAGTGTTGCCTCCTAGGCGTTTCTGGTCTGCCCCACTCATGCACCAGGTGGAGTTCCATGGCCAGAGAAAACCCTCAAGGAATGACTCACAAGAACTTAGTGGTTGGGGTGCCCAGAAATCTGGGAGCTAAGGCAATATGGGTGAGGCACCAATACTCAGGACGACAGTGGAAGTCACAGAATGGATTGTGAGTGAGTCAAAGATTAGGCATCTCCAGACAGATTGCATTTGCATGTAAAGTATCCAAGAAGGTCTTCTGTTGAGAATAGGTGTTCGACTTAAATTCATTTTCTTATTTTTGTCTATTTAAAAACCGCCTTCTAAAAGTCTATGGTGTAGTGCATAACACATAGCATGGGTGACTATAGTTAATGGTACTGTATTGTATATTTCAAAGTTGTTAGGAATAAACCTGGAAAGTTCTCATCACAAGGAAAAATTTTGTAGCCATGTATGGAGACAGACAACTAGACTTCTCGTGATGATCATTCCAGTGTTTATGAATACGGAATCATTATGTTGTACATCTGAAATTAACATAATGTTATATGTCTGTTATACCTCAAATTCAAAAAAATATGTTTTCTGTAGTCAGTCTGTCCCATGGTTTTCCCCATGAAGAAACTCCATAGTCAGCTATACATAATATAATATAACACAATACCTAATGTATTTCAAAAAGAGCTGCTGTGGTAGAAAATAGAAGCCACCTTATTCTATTGTCCACCTAACAGCTCCTTCGCTACCACCATCATTTAAAAAATTATGTAGATGATGCTAATATTTAGTAACCTCTGGATTATTTAATAACAACTTCTTAAAATAGCTAAGAATATCCTCTGAGTAGTTTCCTAGTAGGGAAGCTCTACTTCCTCCCATAAGGGCTGCCTAAATACCATTTTTAGATTTTCTTTCTTCCACAGTGGGCTTTGTAATTGTGGCTGGGGAAATAGATTCTTTCAGCTTCTTCCTTCTACCCTTCCTTCCTTTATTTATTTGTTTTTATTTGTTTTTAGTTTGAAGGAGTTGGATAATTGAAAATCATCTTCTCTGAGTTTCTAGTTCCAATCTAGATTTGGAATGGAGATTATTCCAGGCTTCCGGCCCTCTCCAAGGCTTCTGATTGCATTTGCACCGCCTGACTGCTGTGATATCATTTATTTCCCATATGTGTGTGTGAGGTGCTGAGGAGAGGAAGGTTGGCCGCTCTGCAGTTCCCCTTGGTGACCAGCTAGAGTTCTGTGTAGACTCTAGAATGGGATATTCCCTGGCTGCTGCAACACTAAGCCTGTGTTAACGAACTATCTGCCAAGACAGCTTGGCTGTGAGACAGATAGAATAGGGAGATAAGTCTGAGGAGACGGCTCACATAATCCTAAACCACACTTGAGAGTACCCAAGAGGATGCACTGGAGGGAAGAAGTCAGATATCAGATCCCCCTAAGTGGAAATTTCCCGAAGGACTCTATTTACTATTAACTGCTTGGTTCGAATGGAAATTCCCCAAAATACTGAGGGTCTTGGTAGAGGGCCGTATCATCTGGAAGGCTGAATATTTTAGAGTAATGGTTAGCCATGTCCCAAAAGTCAGATCATAGTAAGTCCCATAACCCCCTACAAATCCAGAAGGTTTAAAAGCGGTTATGATATAATGACCCCAGTTTCCTCATGGTACTCAGGTATAAAGTAGCCTGAGTTAACCAGAGTTTATCAGAGATTTGGTTATTCTGCTTCATTTAATTTTTGTGGTTATAAAACATTCATTTTGTTTCAACACTTTGAATTTTTTTATCTGCTTGCCATAATGAACATCTAAAAAGCAAGCACATTTTATTATTTCTGTCATTTCGTGTTTAAAATTCATTATTATGAGCCTATTGTTCACCATATATTATTTTTGGTGCAATTAGAGAAGGAAATAGAATGTTAGATCCTGAATAGACACTAATGTGAGTTTATTTTCTCATGGTTTGTTCTTTATTTAAAACTCTAGGTAATTAAGAGTTGGGATTAGTAAGGATATGATAAATTGAGGGTTCGCTATGGTAAATTTACCTTATGCTCATTTGTCCTGGGGTATAAACATCTTTAGATGTGATTTTAAGAGTTTTTCAATCTTGTTTTGGTTCATTGACTGGGTTATATACATATATATTTTTAAATCTTTATTCTTGAGAGACAGAGAGTCAGAGACAGAGACAGAGTGCAAGCAGGGGAGGGGGAGAGGGGGAGAGAGGGAGAGAGAGAGAGAGAGAGAGAGAGGGAGACAGAATCCAAAGCAGGCTCCAGGCTCCAAGCTGTCAATACAGAGCCTGACATGGGCCTCAAACTCTTAAACTGCAAGATCATGACCTGAACCCAAGTCGGACACTCAACCAACTGAGCCACCCAGGCACCCCTGATCAGGTTATATTGTAAAGCATTCAAAGTCAAGGCCCTGACTTTAATTCAATGCAGCAAATGTCTACTGAATATCTGCATGCCGGGCACCTGACTTCATTTCTTTTCTGCCTCCCCATCTTACAGGGTTTAATCTTTCAGAGATGACTCAGTACATGCGCTTGGCATACACACAAGTGAACTATCAGAACCATCCTTGTGGTGTCTGTAACTTGTCACTTTGTTTTTCTTTTACTTGCAGTTCTCATGAAAATCTTCCCAAGTCCAATTATTGCCCAGACTGCCCTCTGCTACAAGGATTATTCGTTAATTCTTTCAAATATCATAGCACTTTTGGATGCCCACGATTAATAGCCCCAGAGGAATACTTCCACTCCCCACAGCTAAGGCCTTGGCGGTGCAGAGAGATACATACATGAAAGGAATGAACTGCTCCTTTTATAAATTCCTGTGGTACATAGGGTGTACTGAGTCACACTTAACTTATTGAAAAAACTGAGGAAAAGGCTTCCTCCCTTGCCCCCCATTCTCTACTATCAGTGTTGAAACTATAAGCAAGCATAATTTCTGGAAAAAACTTACCTAGGAAACTCAAAGCAAAGCAGTTCCCCTTACATGGCCGAACTAGGTCTAAAATTCTTTGGAGAAGAGGCATTCAGAGCCTATTAGCAACAGGTACAAATATAATAATCTCATCTCTGCTCCCAGGAAAGAATAATCACAAAGGTCATGTTATAAAGCCCTTTTATCCATAAAGGGTGTTTTCAAGAGTTTTCACAATGGTAAACCAGCCACTTGGAACTTGAAACACGTTTCCCTATTGAAATGATGTATAAATAGCGGAGTTTTCAGATAGAAATTCCTCCCCAGAACTTTATGAGAAATGGTTTCCAAATTCCAAATTCCAAGAATAACCAATTGAAAAAAATAATTTTAATTCCCCTGCAAGAATTAAACGTAACAATCAGCACAGAGACCTTACTGGTTCTAAGAAATACACCAATGTCAAGTCAAAAGCAAGAAGTAAAAGTGGACACATGAAGTTTAAGGTCAAGATCAACTTTCAGGAACAAAGACAAGGCTACACAAGAGAAATGATCAGTCTAGTCAGTTATTCGGGCTTGCAGCTGTTGCCTTATTGGGCACTCACAGCCTACATGCACAGTATACCTTACCAAACTCCTATGGAAAGTGTTTCAAATGAACAAATCTGAGAGATAAAATAAGGCCTTAAAATGGCAGTTTAAATTTTTTTTTCAACGTTTATTTATTTTTGGGACAGAGAGAGACAGAGCATGAATGGGGGAGGGGCAGAGAGAGAGGGAGACACAGAATCAGAAGCAGGCTCCAGGCTCTGAGCCATCAGCCCAGAGCCCGACGCGGGGCTCGAACTCACGGACCACGAGATCGTGACCTGGCTGAAGTCAGACGCTTAACTGACTGCGCCACCCAGGCGTAAAATGGCAGTTTAGACACATGATTTAGGGTGCTGTTAACCTCGCTAGAAGATCTAAATGTCACATTACTTGAATACTACTTAATAATGTTCACTAGCATTTTCTGGTGTTTAAATGTTCACCGTGGGCTATGGTTCTTAGTAAATAACTTCCAGACTTATTCTTTCTTATTTACTCATTAAATATTTCTAGAAATCCATGATGATGAGTTTTAAGAATATAAAGAACATTGGATGTATTTTAAGAATGACTTATAGGGGCGCCTGGGTGGCTCGGTCGGTTGGGCGTCCGACTTCGGCTCAGGTCATGATCTCACAGTCCGTGAGTTCAAGCCCCGCATCGGGCTCTGTGCTGACAGCTCAGAGCCTGAAGCCTGTTTCGGATTCTGTGTCTCCCTCTCTCTCTGCCCCTCCCCTGTTCATGCTCTGTCTCTCTCTGTCTCAAAAATAAATAAAACATTAAAAAAAAAAATTAAAAAAAAAAAAGAATGACTTATAATTTTGGAAATTCCCAAGAATTTTGATTGCTTCTTCCTAAATCCCAAATACTAATATATGTTTGGAATTTGGAAATATAACAGTAACTATAATGAAAAGTAAGAGTAGTTTTTAGAACAGAAGTGCCCGTGGGGACTGTGACACATTAGCATGGGTATTAACATCTTGGGGTAAATTAAATTATTAGAACTCCAGGTTAGTTGGATAAGCTGCAGGCTCCCAAAGCACCTTTTCTTTTTTTAAGAAAACACTTTACCTTAATTGTCTCAGTGTCTTTCTCTCTCATAGGCTTTAAGCATTGTTGAGTATAGGAGTTATAGCATCTCCTTTGTCACTAGATTCCCTAGTACCTCACACCAAGTTGAGCACATAGCAGCTTCTCAGTAAATATTTCCAGAATGAAAACTAGTGAACACATGAATGAAAACAAAAGCATGAGGAGGGTGGTGCATAGAGAGGGAAGGTGTGGGAAGTGGCTATGGGACTTGACCCGGGTACCAGGACAGGAAAGGGGAAGGAAGAAGATCTGTGCATTGAGTAAAACAGAGGAAGACCTCAGACAACGTGACGATATTGGCTGCCTGAGTACAAAGGACAATGGTCTTGAAAAGACAGAGAAGAAAGTTGCTCAGAGAGAGGTATACTGTACTTCACAATGCTGTCTGGAACAGCCCCAAAGGATACAGGCCATCACACTGCTTCAGTAAACCCCCCACTCCACCTTAGGGAGCTCCCACCTCCAACCCACCCTAGGCTGAACTGGACCAGATAACAAACAGAATTGTGAGGACTTGGCCAAAAAAGTCTCCTTGGATTCACTTGAAAGCAAAAGCTACAGGACAGAATGGATGCTGAGGTTAGAATCTGTTGCATGTCCCGTCCCATTTGCCTCTTAGTGATGGGGTTGCAAAGTTAGGTCCAAAGTTACCAGAATTTTTAATTTGGTTTCAGCTTTGGTGATTTTTTTTTCACATGCCAAAAATGAATGACTTTGGTTGGAGACTCTAGAGAGTAGAGAAGCAGCTTAAGTTGATTGGAGATGAAGGGAAATACTTAACATTAAGGATAAAAGCTAGATAAAGTTAGAGCTAGATCCTAAGAGTCTATGAATGCCATTCTCCAAGAGTGTACCTCAGCCTCCAGGCCACTACGACTCACCATGTGGTCCATGGGCAAGCAGCAGCAACAGCATCTCCTTTTAAAAGACAGATTCTGGGGCCCCAGACCTTCAGAATCAGAATCTGAGTCTTGTCCTTGACAAGATGCCCAGATTAATTGAATTTATGTTACACTTAGACAAGCACTGGTCTAGGAAATGTGGAGTCATTGAGATTTCATATGGGAAAGTATCAAACGCATTTGTGTTCTAGAAGGGGGATTACAGAGAATGGATTAGGAGACTAGTGTGGAGGTAGAGAGCAATTACAAGGATATTCCAACAATTTAGATATGAAAGGCGGTGGGTTTGGCCATCAAAATGAGATGGGAATAAAGAGGAAACATCTAGAATTAAGATTTATTTAAAAGGTAGACTCAGCAGGACTTGGAGCCTAATTAGATAGGAGTTTTAGAGACAAGAGGGGAGTGAAAGGAAGGTAGGTGGTGTCTAGGTTGTCTCCTAGGCAGGCTGAAGTGGCGAATGGTACGACCCTCTTTAAGCACAAGAATAGAGAAAAGTAAATAAATAAAAGTACCAAAAGGAAGAATGATCATTTTAGCTTTGGACATATTGGCACCTTATGTGTGCTAGAAAGCAAGTGGAAATTCTGATCGGAAAACTCCACAGCATCATTATGAGAATTAAATAGGTATTGCAGCAAAAAGACCGGTGGCAAGTCACAATGCACTATACAAATACATATAATAGTATTTTAAACAACTTCACAACTTTTTTCCTCTGTGATTTTTTATATTCTGATTTTCATAAGGTAAGAAATGATTAATAGGCTTAATTATTGTCCTTGGGTTTTTTTTTTAATTTTTGTAATGTTTATTTATTTTTGAGAGAGACAGAGTATGAGCAGGAGAGGAGCGGAGAGAGAGAGGGAGACACAGAATCCAAATCAGGATCCAGGCTCTGAGCTGTCAGCACAGAGCCCAACGTGGGGCTCGAACCCACAAACCATGAGGTCATGACCTGAGCCAAAGTCGAACACTTATCCAACTGAGCTACCCAAGTGCCCCTTAATTATTGTCCTCATAAAACTTTAATTTGGAGTCTAACAGTAGATTGAAAGCTGAAAACCAGTGACAAAGTTAGGAAGTAAGAAACCTAGAAGATGGGGAATAGTGAATGGTGGTTTTAGCACTGACTGAATGAGGAAATGGGTACACAATCAGAAGTCACTGATAATATGTAGTGTAGAGCTACACTGTTCAGTGTGGTAGCAACTAGCCACATGTGGCTATTGAGCACCTAAAATGTCACTTGTTAAATTGAAATGTGATGTAAGTGAAAACTATGCACAGGAGTCAAAAGACTTAGTATACAAAAAGAATATATTATTGTTAACATATTATTAACATTGATTTCAAATGTTGCTCTCCATGTATGTGGCTCCCATTTGAGCCCTGCATTATATTTCTACTTAACAGTGCCGGAACACAGCAGGGCTATGAAACAGTTATTGAGTCCCTTGGTTCTTGCATGTCCTCTTGCATATGCCATCACCTGTGTCATGTGGACTGGCTTGCCAAGGGTTTCCAGTTCCATGTTGATTTTCTTTTTTGCTCATTGCTTACCACCAATAAGTAGTATAAGTAATGGAAGGACATGGTCTATGATCTGCCAAAGTCTCTTGGGCAGATCTTCTGCCCTCTTCCAGTATAGCCTGTCTTTCAATTTGTCTGCCACTATGAATGACTTCTTGAAATCGGGTCAAGGTGATTAGGGTTGGAAGGAATCCTCAGGATAATCTAACCCTACACCCTTTGTTTATGGGTGAAAAAATCCAGAGGTCCAGAAATGTCAGTAAATACACCTAAATTACATGGTTTTTTTTTACTACCTAACACTTTTCCCCAGATGGGAACCATTGACCTAAAGCAAAGTTTTATCTTCAGAGTCAAGTGACTGCACAAAGATGTGAGAGGGGTTATAATGCAAATTTGACCACTTCCTTGCAGATCATGGGAAAAGAGCTGAGGAATTTGTTTTATGAAAATTTTGCTTCATCTAGAGAGTTTGCTTGGAAGAGGAGAAATTAATCATTTGCAGAGTTGGGAAAAGATTTATGGGGAAAATGTGGGAAGATGGACAGGGAGCCAACAAGAGATGAATCCAAGTTTCCCAAGCAGCAGTGAATGCTTTGTCTCTATTCACACATCATAGTAAGCTGTAGGTGTTCAAACAGAAAATATTACTAAAAGAAACACGTAGAAGCCTTACTGACCAGTGTTTCCTCCTTTAGATATAATTTTTTTAATGTTTATTTATTTATTTTTGAGAGAGAGAGAGGGAGGCAGGAAGGGGGAGAGAGAGAGAGAGAGAGAGAGAGAGAGAATGAATGCATGCATGCATGCATGCATGTGCAGGGGAGGGGCAGAGAGACAGATGGGGAGACAGAGAATCCCAAGCAGGTTCTGTACCATCAGCATGGAACCCAACCCTAAGAACCATGAGATCATGACCTGAGCCCAAACCAAGAATCGGATGCTGGGGCGCCTGGGTGGCGCAGTCGGTTAAGCGTCCGACTTCAGCCAGGTCACGATCTCGCGGTCCGTGAGTTCGAGCCCCGCGTCGGGCTCTGGGCGGATGGCTCAGAGCCTGGAGCCTGTTTCCGATTCTGTGTCTCCCTCTCTCTCTGCCCCTCCCCCGTTCATGCTCTGTCTCTCTCGGTCCCAAAAATAAATAAACGTTGTAAAAAAAAAAAAAAAAAAAAGATCAAACTGTCATTGGGACCACAGTCCACAGATGTAGGCCAGGACTGCAGGATAAACCTAAACAGAATGACTGCATGCTAAAATGATATATTTAAATAGGACCTGGAGTCTCTTCACATAATAGATAAAATATCCAGGGTACAATGAAAAAAACAAGAACAACAACAACAAAAACTCACCTGTCATACCAAGAACCAAGAAAATTACAACTTGAATGAGAAAAGACAATCAAATGATGCCAATATTGAGATGAACTGAATGTCAGAATTATCTGACAAGGATTTTAAAGCAGCTGTCATAAAAATGCTTCCACAAGCAAGGACAAATTTCCTTGAAATGAATGAAAATATAGAAAATCCCCACAAAGAAAGAGAAGTTACTTTTAAAAGCACCAAGTGAAAATTATAGAACTAAAAAATACAATAAGAGAAATTAAGAAAATCACTGCATGGGCTTAATAATAGAGTGGAAATGACAAGATAGAATCAGTGAATTTGAGAACATAAAAGTGGAATTTTTGCAATCTGACAACAGAAAAAAAAAACTAACCCAAAAAATGGACAGAATTTAGGAACCTCTGGGGCAGTAACAAAAGAGCCAATATTTGCATCATTAAAGTTCCAAAAGGAAAAGCGAGGGCAAGACAAAAAAAACGTATTCAAAGAAATAATGGCTGAAATCTTGCCTAATTTGGTGAAAGCCACAAACCTATAGATTCCAGAAGCTGAGAGAAACTGAAAAAAGATAAACCCAAAGAAATCTATGCCAACATACATCTAATTAAACTTCTGAAAACAAAAGACAAAGTAAAAATATCGTAAAAGCAGATGGAGGGAAAAATATATTAGAAGGAAATGCCAAGTTAAATGATGACAGACTCTCATTTGAACCCATGGAGGCTAGAGGGAAATGGCATAACAATTTCCAAATATTGAAAAAAAAGAATTATCAACCCCAAATTTTATATCTAGTTATATTAACTTTCTAGGTTTCCTACAATAAATTGCCACAAATGAAGTGGCTTACAACAGAAATTTATTCTCTCACAATTCTGGAGGGCCAAAGTCCAAAATCAAGACAATACAACCGCACTCCCTCTGGCCTTTAGGGTAGAATTCATTCTTTACTTCTCCCAATTTCTGGCGGCTCCAGGCACTCCTTGACTTGAGGCTGCTTAACTTCTGTCTCTTCCTCCATCTTCCCATAGCTGCCTCAGTGTCCCAGTCTCCTTATCTGTCTCAGTCTCTGTCTCTCAGTCTCTCTGTCTCAAATCTCTCTGTGTCTCAGTCTTTCTATCAGTCTCTGACTCTGTCTCTGCCTCTTAAAAGGATAATTGTCATTGAATTTAGGCCCCACTTAAAGATTTAATCTCTAGATGTTTAATTTATTTTTATTTTTAAATATAATTTATTGTCAAATTGGCTTACATACAATACCCAGTGCTCATCCCAACAGGTACCCTCCTCAATGCTCATCACCCACTTTCCCCTCTCCCCACCCCCCATCCACCCGCAGTTTGTTCTCTGTATTTAAGAGTCTCTTATGGTTTGCCTCCCTCCCTCTCTGTTTGTAACTAGTTGTTGTTGTTGTTTTTCCCCTTCCCTTGCCCCATGGTCTTAAGTTTCTCAAGATCCACATATGAGTGAAAACAAATGATATCTGCCTTTCTCTGACTGACTTATTTCACTTAGCATAACACTCTCCAGTTCCATCCACATTGCTGCAAATGGCAGGATTTTATTCTTTCTCATTGCCAAGTAGTATTCCATTGTACATATAAACCACATCTTCTTTATTCATTCTCTAGATGCTTAATTTAATTATATCTTTAAAACCTTTTTCCAAATTAGGTCACATTCCCTGGTTCTAAAATTAGGACATACACACACCTTTTGAGGATTACCACTCAATCTCCTACACTGGCAAAATTTTCCTTCAGGAATGAAGGGGAAATGAAGACATTCTCTCTCAGCTGAAGGAAAATGTAAAGAATCTTGTTACTAACAGACCTATTTTTAAAGACTGGCTGAAGGAAGTTCTTTGAACTGAAATAAAATGAGTAAATAAAGAAATAAAGATTTGGAAGAAAAACCCATGGAAAGACCAGAAACACAAGCACATACAATAAAGTATCATTTTCTTTATGATTTTTATGAATCCCATTTAGTGATGGAAATAAAACTTATAAACCGTCTGATATTAAGTATAATGATATTGAAAAGTGAGGAAGGTAAAAGGAACCTAGAGTGAGCTTTTCATACTTCAAAGTGGTAAAGTGCTGATACCAGTAGCCTGTGGTCACTCCCATGTACATTACACTGTAACACCCAGAGCAGTCACTCTAGAAACTACACAAAGAGACACACTCAAAAATGCTATAAATAAAGCAAAATGGAACTAAAAAATGTTGAAGTAACCCATAGGAAAGCCAGAAAAGAGAAACATGGGAATGAAAACCAGAGGAAACAAAAGAAGGAAATAAAATGGCAGATAATTTATCATACTAATAATTACCTGAAATGTAAATGATTTAAATATATCAATTAAAAAAACACAGAGATTGGAGAGTAGATTTTAAAAATGATTCAACTATGGTACGCCTGGGTGGCTCCGTTGGTTAAGTGTCCAACTTCAGCTCAGGTCATGATCTCACGGTTCATGAAGCCCCGCATCAGGCTCTCTGCTATCAGAGCAGAGCCCGCTTCAGACCCTCCCTCTCTCAGTGTCCCTCTCTCTCTGTATGCATGCTTGCTCTCTCTCTTTCTCTCTCTCTCTCTCAAAAGTAAACATTTTAAAAAATTCAACTATATGCTGTTTATAAGACACTCATTTCAAATTCAAAGCATAGGTAGGTTGAAATTTTTTAAATGGTCAGAGATATATCAGGCAAACATCAGTTTGAAAAATAATAAAAGAGCCAGGGTAACTTTATATGTGTGATAAAACTGTATAAAACTAAACACACATACAGAGGATGACAAGTACAACTGGGGAAATATGAATGAGGCAGGTGGAGGGTACTGATACCTATATCCTGGTTATGATATTGTACTATAGTTTTGCAAAATATTTTCATTAGGGGAAACCAGGCAAAAGGTGAACAGGATCATTCTATTTTTTCTTACTACTGCATGTGAATTGACAGTTATATCAACAAAAATTTCAATTAGGAAAAAGTTTACCCAAAAACAAAGTAAATCTCCAATTGAAATGAGTATTCTTCTAGCTCTGTTTTAGAATGAGACAGCAAGAACAGAGTTAGTATTCTCTTTCTCCCCCTTTGTCTAAAAAGTCAAACAAATCACATTTACTTATTTAACATTTACTTACTGCCTACATGACCCACACTCATAGTGAAACGTTCCAAAATTAAGCCTCTTGATAATTTAACCTCTGAAAACATAATAATGATATAAAGTATAAATATTTTCATAGGATAAATAAGTCATAGTGTTATCAAATGGGGCCAAAAGAGAGACCGAAAGATTGCTTAGTCTAGTTTTTTAGGAATCCAGAAACATCTCTTTTTTAAAGGATTCAGGTCCAAAATCGTTACCGAGACTCTATATGGAAGGATAAAAGCAGCACATGTGGATGAATTATCTTTGCTTGTGTGTACTACATTGGAATACAGCTTCCCATGACTTATTCAATAAATGAACCCAATCCCCTTTTGTCTGTAGGCATAAATCATGATTAGGCACTGTCTTCTCTTCAATTCTAAATTATTGTGAAATCTAGTGATACTTTTGCTTATGAATATCGATACTTAATCTGTTCTACACGGCAATTAGTTTAATCTGTAATATCACTTTATGGATTGTCTCTTTATATTACCCTATTTAAATGACCATATTAACATAAGCCTGTAACTAAAGATACTTTAAGGATGAAAACAAAAAAGAGAAAAAGATGTGCTGTCATTACGAACCAAAGAGTCTGCCTTCTGGAGCTGTTTTTTACAGTAACACACAGAATGAGCAAGGCACAATGAACAAGGAAATAATACCACCGTTGACTTACTGGAAGAAGAATTTGCAGCCGTCTGTGTGTAGCAAGTGAGTCCCAGGCATTTTGATGGTATTTACTCCCCGAGAGAGCCTTCTGGGCCCAGAGGCTAGAGCCTTGCAAATGTTCTGGAGCCACAGGACAAGAATGTCTAAGGAAGAAATGGACAATCGGCATTTATTATTTTTTTTCTCCACTTCATTCTGGTGCGTAATCTACTGATCAAATTTGGAGAAATCGGTGTACCAAATGAGAGTAAGCAAACTTTTTCTGAAAAGGTGCAAATAGCTTATATCTTAGACTTTGGGGGCCAAATGATCTTTCTTGACACTATTCAACTCTAGCATGAAAGCAGCCAGAGACGATATGTAATCAAACATTTATGGCTGCATTCCAGTGAAACTTGACTTATGGATGCTGGAATTTATATCTCATAAAACGTTCACATATCATGAAATATTCTTCACTGGATTTTCAGCCATTTAAAAATATAAAAGCCTTTCTTAGCTCTCAGAATGAACAAAAATAGGTGGTAGGCAGGATGTGTCCAGCAGCCTTAATTTGCTGAACCCTGAATGAAATTATCCATGGTATCAATATTTTCTTCATGAGTAGTGATTATAATTTGGCTTATATTGCTGGATCTACAGAAAAAACACAGCATTGATTATTACTTTCTTTCCTTTTTTGAGTTAATATTGCTTAAATAGCTAAAAATCCTAATTCCTTTAAAGTTGAGAGTAGAAAACATTGAAATTGATGTTTACATAAGCAGCGAAGCATATCAAAGAACTATCTGAATTCTCTGCATGACAAATAAGTGGTATTTTGTGCCCAAGTTAATCAGTTTGAGAACCATCAGTGAAAAAATTTTAAAAGAATTCTGTTCAGCTCTTTATTTTATTTGTGTAGTTGTAGTTACTACATGATGTATGATGGTCCATTTAATGTAATGTAACTTTAAATGCTGTTGGTTTAATTTGAGTAGCTTTTTAATGAAAGCAAACCAACATTTTCTGCTTCATTGCTTAACAGAATAAGTTAGGAATGAGGATAATGCATGAATATGAAAATATGGATAATCTTAAAATGATGACTCAAGATACTTCTCCCATATATTTTCTCTTAATGAAATACAAATGAGGTCTGGAATTGTTCTGTTAAATTACACTGTAGGGCTTCTGCTGCCTCTGTCTTTATGCTACTGGAGGTAAATAGAGGTTATAATGCATTTCACTTTGAGGGAAGGGGCTAGAATCACCAAATGCAATCTAACTGCAGCTAAATGGTTGAGATAAACAAAAAATACAGGTAAGAAGATGGCTTGTAATTATTGAGGAGTTATTTGTTTTTCTTTTTGTTAACAGAATTCACAGGACTGAAACCAAAAATTCATTCAACAAGCACTTATTGAAAGCCTATGATTCAGACAGGGCTATAACACTAAATCACCCTGATAAGCCCTGGCCTCATAGACATTCCAATCTAGTGGAAAGAGCCAGATAATTAACAAGCAAGCAATTAAATACCTAGTTTGTCATATGGTGATAATAAGATAACAGGGAAAAGTGACTATGGTATGACAATACCTACCACTTTCTATTGAGTGTCAAGAAAGAGACCATGGAGGTGATATCTGAACATAAAAACCCAAATGAATGAGAAAGCAAACCACATGTTTATTTAGGGGAAGAACATTCTCAAACAGACAATGGCAAACACAAAGACCCAGGGATGGGACTGTGCTAGGAACGTACCAGAACAGCAAGGAGGCCAGTGTGAATGGAGAAAGGGTGGGAAAGGATACTTCATAAGACAGGTATTTTTCTCTGTTTTGTTCACTGCTGGATCCTTTGCATTTGAGACAGTGTTTAACACAGAGTAGGTACTAAGTAAATATTTGCAGAATGAATGGATTAATGAATAAATGTATGAGAATAGAGAGAAAAAAGAGGGTGTAGATCACATAGAGCCTCATAAGTCACTGTAACAACGTTGGATTTGACTAAGTTAAGAATAGGAGTCATTGAAGAGTTCCAAGCAGAGAAGTATCATGATCTTTTCTGGATCTTTAAAGGATCACTAGATTTATAGTAGGTTAGACTGCAGGAAGAAAGGCCTGAGCAGGAAGAACAGGAAGAAAGCTATTTCAACAATAAACAGTATCTGACGGTAGAATCAGCAGACTCTGCACAACAATTATTTAATCTGAATTACAGAGATGTGTAAAACTGGCGGGGTGTTATACATCAAGCATGGGGTCAAACTAAGCTATATGGTAATGAACTAAGGCTAGCTGTGTATTCTAGCTAGATTTTCATGGGAGTCAGAGTGCAGCTGATGATCTGAGCTTCAGTGTTGCCAACTCAGACTCTTTTGATCAGTTCACACATGGTAATCAGGCTCTTGAAATGAACTCATGTCAACTAAATTCCCACGGAAAAGAGTGTAGACATATGCTGCAGAACAATACAGGTTATTGGCATCAACAGAACCTGATTAAAGGGTAGGCAAACAGCTGATTTCCAAGGTGCCAATTCATAAAGGCTACAAAACCATTACTCTAATTATATCAGGATTGAAAGAACTATTCTTTATCTAGGCTCCTCTTATTTTTATTTTTTTTTTTTGAGTTTTTATTATTATTATTGGTAAAAGAATAGTCCTACAAGACAATATAGAATTGGAAACAAAAAAGCCTTAATAAGCATGAAGAAAAAGAGATGAAATAAAATTCAATAATATAACAATGTACTTGTCTATACTTTTTTATTATATATTTATTTATTTAATATATGAAATTTATTGTCAAATTGGTTTCCATACAACACACAGTGCTCATCCCAAAAGATGCCCTCTTCAATGCCCATCACCTACCCTCCCCGCCCTCCCACCCCCCATCAACCCTCAGTTTGTTCTCAGTTTTTAAGAGTCTCTTATGCATTGGTTCTCTCTCCCACTCTAACCTCTTTTTTTTTTCCTTCCCCTCCCCCATGGGTTTCTGTTAAGTTTCTCAGGATCCACATAAGAGTGAAAACATATGGTATCTGTCTTTCTCTGTATGGCTTATTTCACTTAGCATCACTCTCTCCAATTCCATCCATGTTGCTACAAAGGGCCAGATTTCATTCTTTCTCATTGCCATGTAGTACTCCATTGTGTACATAAACCACAATTTCTTTATCCATCCATCAGTTGATGGACATTTAGGCTCTTTCCACAATTTGGCTATTGTTGAGAGTGCTGCTATAAACATTGGGGTACAAGTGCCCCTATGCATCAGTACTCCTGTATCCCTTGGGTAAATTCCTAGCACTACTACTGCTGGGTCATAGGGTAGGTCTATTTTTAATTTTTTGAGGAAGCTCCACACTGTTTTCCAGAGTGGCTGCACCAGTTTGCATTCCCACCAACAGTGCAAGAGGGTCCCCGTTTCTCCACAACCTCTCCAGCATCTATAGTCTCCTGATTTGTTCATTTTGGCCACTCTGACTGGCGTGAGGTGACATCTGAGTGTGGTTTTGATTTGTATTTCCCTGATGAGGAGTGACGTTGAGCATCTTTTCATGTGCCTGTTGGCCATCTGGATGTCTTCTTTAGAGAAGTGTCTATTCATGTTTTCTTCCCATTTTTGCACTGGATTATTTGTTTTTTGGGTGTGGAGTTTGGTGAGCTCTTTATAGATTTTGGATACTAGCCCTTTGTCTGATATGTCATTTGCAGATATCTTTTCCCATTCCATTGGTTGCCTTTTAGTTTTGTTGATTGTTTCCTTTGCTGTGCAGAAGCTTTTTATCTTCATGAAGTCCCAATAGTTCATTTTTGCTTTTAATTCCCTTGCCTTTGGGCATGTGTCAAAGAAGAAATAGCTGTGGCTGAGGTCAGAGAGGTCTTTTCCTGCTTTCTCCTCTAGGGTTTTGATGGTTTCCTGTCTCACATTCAGGTCCTTTATCCATTTTGAGTTTATTTTTGTGAATGGTGTAAGAAAGTGGTCTTGTTTCAACCTTCTGCATGTTGCTGTCCAGTTCTCCCAGCACCATTTGTTAGAGACTGTCTTTTTTCCATTGGATATTCTTTTCTGCTTTGTCAAAGATGAGTTGGCCATACTTTTGTGGGTCTAGTTCTGGGGTTTCTATTCTATTCCATTGGTCTATGTGTCTGTTTCTGTGCCAATACCATGCTGTCTTGATGATGACAGCTTTGAAGTAGAGGCTAAAGTCTGGGATTGTGATGCCTCCTGCTTTGGTCTTCTTCTTCAAAATTACTTGGGCTATTCGGGGCCTTTTGTGGTTCCATATGAATTTTAGGATTGCTTGTTCTAGCTTTGAGAAGAATACTGGTGCAATTTTGATTGGGATTGCGTTGAATGTGTAGATAGCTTTGGCTAGTATTGACATTTTGACAATATTTATTCTTCCAATCCATGAGCACGGAATGGTTTTCCATTTCTTTATATCTTCTTCAATTTCCTTCATAAGCTTTCTATAGTTTTCAGCATACAGATCTTCCACATCTTTGGTCAGATTTATTCCTAGGTATTTTATGCTTCTTGGTGCAATTGTAAATGGGATCAGTTTCTTTATTTGCCTTTCTGTTGCTTCACTATTAGTGTATAAGAATGCAACGGATTTCTGTACATTGATTTGTATCCTGCAACTTTGCTGAATTCATGTATCAGTTCTAGCAGACTTTTGGTGTAGTGAATAGGATTTTCCATGTATAATATCATGTCATCTGCAAAAAGTGAAAGCTTGACTTCATCTTTGCCAATTTTTTAAAAAATTTTTTAATGTTTATTTATTTTTAACGTTTTTTTAATTTTATTTTTGAGACAGGGAGAGACAGAGCATGAACAAGGGAGGGTCAGAGAGAGGAAGACACAGAATCCAAAACAGGCTCCAGGCTCTGAGCTGTCAGCACAGAGCCTGACGCAGGGCTCAAACTCACGAACCGCGAGATCATGACCTCAGCCGAAGTCGGCCGCTTAACCGACTGAGCCACCCAGGCGCCTCAATGTTTATTTATTTTTGAGACAAAGAGAGACAGAGCATGAATAGGGGAGGGTCAGAGAGAGGGAGACACAGAATCTGAAACAGGCTCCGGGCTCCGAGCTGTCAGCACAGAGCCCAATGCAGAACTCGAACCCATGGACCGCGAGATCATGACCTAGGCCGAAGTCAGATGCTCAACCGACTGAGCCACCCAGGCGCCCCAATCTTTGCCAATTTTGATGCCTTTGATTTCCTTTTGTTGTCTGATTGTTGATGCTAGCACTTCCAACACTATGTTAAACAGCAACGGTGAGAGTGGACATCCCTGTCATGCTCCTGATCTCAGGGGGAAAGCTCTCAGTTTTTCCCCATTGAGGGTGATATTAGCTGTGGGCTTTTCATAAATGGCTTTTATGATGTTTAAGTATGTTCCTTCTATCCCAACTTTCTCGAGGGTTTTTATTAAGAAAGGATGCTGAATTCTGTCAAATGCTTTTTCTGCATCGATTGACAGGATCATATGGTTCTTATCTTTTCTTTTATTAATGTGATGTATCACTTGATTGATTTGCAAATGTTGAACCAGCCCTGCATCCCAGGAATGAATCCCACTTGATCATGGTGAGTAATTCTTTTTATAAGCTGCTGAATTTGATTTGCTAGTATCTTATTGAGAATTTTTGCATCCATATTCATCAGGGATATTGGCCTGTAGTTCTCTTTTTTTACTGGGTCTCTGTCTGGTTTAGGAATCAAAGTAATACTGGCTTCATAGAATGAGTCTGGAAGTTTTCCTTCCCTTTCTATTTCTTGGAATAGCTTGAGAAGGATAGGTATTATCTCTGCTTTAAATGTCTAGTAGAATTCCCCAGGGAAGCCATTTGGTCCTGGACTCTTATATGTTGGGAGATTTTTGATAACTGATTCAATCTCTTCGCTGGTTATGGGTCTGTTCAAGCTTTCTATTTCCTCCTGATTGAGTTTTGGAAGCGTGTGGGTGTTTAGGAATTTGTCCATTTCTTCCAGGTTGTCCAGTTTGTTGGCATATAATTTTTCATAGTATTCCCTGATAATTGCTTGTATTTCTGAGGGATTGGTTGTAATAATTCCATTTTCATTCATGATTGTATCTATTTGGGTCCTCTCCCTTTTCTTTTAGAGAAGCCTGGCTAGAGGTTTATCAAGTTTGGTTATTTTTTCAAAAAACCAACTCTTGGTTTCATTGATCTGCTCTACAGTTGTTTTAGATCCTATATTGTTTATTTCTGCTCTGATCTTTATTATTTCTCTTCTTCTGCTGGGTTTGGGGTGTCTTTGCTGTTCTGCTTCTATTTCCTTTAGGTGTGCTGTTAGATTTTGTATTTGGGATTTTTCTTGTTTCTTGAGATAGGCCTGGATTGCAATGTATTTTCCTCTCAGGACTGCCTTCGCTGCATCCCAAAGCGTTTGGATTGTTGTATTTTCATTTTCGTTTGTTTCCATATATTTTTTAATTTCTTCTCTAATTGCCTGGTTGACCCATTCATTCTTTAGTAGGGTGTTCTTTAACCTTTATGCTTTTGGAGGTTTTCCAGACTTTTTCCTGTGGTTGATTTCAAGCTTCATAGCATTGTGGTCTGAAAGTGTGCATGGTATGATCTCAATTCTTGTATACTTATGAAGGGCTGTTTTGTGATCCAATATGTGATCTTGGAGAATGTTCCATGTGCACTCGAGAAGAAAGTATATTCTGTTGCTTTGGGATTCAGAGTTCTAAATATATCTGTCAAGTCCATCTGATCCAATATATCATTCAGGGCCCTTGTTTCTTTATTGACCATGTGTCTAGATGATCTATCCATTGTTGTAAGTGGGGTATTAAAGTCCCCTGCAATTACCACATTCTTGTCAATAAGGTTGCTTATGTTTGTGAGTAATTGTTTTATATATTTGGGGGCTCCCGTATTCGGAGCATAGACATTTATAATTGTTAGTTCTTCTTGATGGATAGACCCTGTAATTATTATATAATGTCCTTCTTCATCTCTTGTTGAAGCCTTTAATTTAAAGTCTAGTTTGTCTGATATAAGTATGGCTACTCCAGCTTTCTTTTGACTTCCAGTAGCATGATAGTTCTTCATCCCCTCACTTTCAATCTGAAGGTGTCCTCAGGTCTAAAATGAGTCTCTTGTAGACAGCAAATAGATGGGTCTTGTTTTTTTATCCATTCTGATACCCTATGTCTTCTGGTTGGCGCATTTAGTCCATTTACATTCAGTGTTATTATAGAAAGATATGGGTTTAGAGTCATTGTGATGTCTGTAGGTTTCATGCTTGCAGCGATGTCTCTGGTACTTTGTCTCACAGGATCCCCCTTAGGATCTCTTGTAGGGCTGGTTTAGTGATGGTGAATTCCTTCAGTTTTTGTTTGGAAAGACCTTTACCTCTACTTCTATTCTAAATGACAGACTTGCTGGATAAAGGATTCTCAGCTTCATGTTTTTTCTGTTCATCACATTGAAGATTTCCTGCCATTCCTTCGTGGCCTGCCAAGTTTCAGTAGAGAGATCCGTCACGAGTCTTATCGGTCTCCCTTTATATGTTAGAGCATGTTTATCCCTAGCTGATTTCAGAATTTTCTCTTTATTCTTGTATTTTGCCAGTTTCACTATGATATGTCACGCAGAAGATCGATTCAGGTTACGTCTGAAGGGAGTTCTCTGTGACTCTTGGATTTCAGTGCCTTTTTCCTTCCCCAGATCAGGGAAGTTCTCAGCTATTATTTCTTCAAGTACACCTTTAGCACTTTCCCTCTCTCTTCCTCCTCTGGAATACCAATTATGCGTAGATTATTTCTCTTTAGTGCATCACTTAATTCTCTAATTTTCCCCTCATACTCCTGGATTTTTTTACCTCTCTTTTTCTCAGCTTCTTCTTTTTCCATAATTTTATCTTCTAGTTCACCTATTCTCTCCTCTGCCTCTTCAATCCGAGCTGTGGTCACCTCTATTTTATTTTGCAGCTCATTAATAGCATTTTTTAGCTCCTCCTGGCTGTTCCTTAGTCCCTTGATCTCTGTAGCAATAGATTCTCTGCTGCCCTCTATACTGTTTTCAAGCCCAGCGATTAATTTTATGAGTATTATTCTAAATTCACTTTCTGTTATAGTGTTTAAATCGTTTTTGATCAGTTCATTAGCTGTCGCTATTTCCTGGAGATTCTTTTGAGGGGAATTCTTCCATTTCATCATTTTGGATAGTCCCTGGAGTGGTGCAGAACTACAGGGCACTTCCCCTGTGCTGTCTTGAATAACTTGCATTGGTGGGCAGGACCACAGTCAGACCTGACATCTGCCCCCAGCCCACCGCTGGGGCCACAGTCAGACTGGTGTGTACCTTCTCTTACCCTCTCCTAGGGGTGGGATTCACTGTGGGGTGGTGTGGCCCGTCTGGGCTACTTGCACACTGCCAGGCTTGTGGTGCTGGGGATCTGGCATATTAGCTGGGGTGAATTGGCAAGGTGCACGGGGGCAGGAGGGGCAGGCTCAGCTCGCTTTTCCTTTGGAGATCTGCTTCAGGAGGGGCCCTGCAGCACCAGGAGGGAGTCAGACCCGCTGGAGAGATGGATCTGCAGAAGCACAGCATTGGGTGTTTGCTCAGTACAAGCAAGTTCCCTGACAGGAACTGGTTCCTTTTGGGATTTTGGCTGGGGGATGGGCGAGGGAGATGGCGCTGGCGAGCGCCTTTGTTCCCCGCCAAGCTGCACTCTGTCATCCAGGGCTCAACAACTCTCCCTCCCATTGTCCTCCAGCCCTCCCGTTCTCCAAGCAGATCTGTTAACTTATAACCTTCCAGATGTTAAGTCCCGCTTACTGTCGGAACACACTCCATCCGGCCCCTCCGCTTTTGCAAGCCAGACTCGGGGGCTCTGCTTGGCCAGCGGGCTGCCCCTCCGCCCCACTCCCTCCCGCCAGTCCGTGTAGCGCACACCGCCTTTCCACCCTTCCTACCCTCTTCCATGGACCTCTTGTCTATGCTTGGCTCAAGAGAATCCATTCTGCTAGTCTTCTGGTGATTTTCTGGGTTATTTAGACAGGTGTGGGTGGAATCTAAGTGATACCCAGGACGCGGTGATCCCAGCATCCTCCTATGCCGCCATCTTCTGTACTTGTCTATCTCTAGGCTCCTCTTAGAGAGACTAGTTTCAAAAGATAGCTAGCCACTGAAACACATCCTCTGGATTCATGGCCTCATGTGGTCATCCACCCTCCTCCTATCTGGGCTGGGCCCATGACTTCTTACCAATAGAATGAGATAGATGTGACCCTGCATGACTTCAAGGGCCAGGTAAGAACAAGTCATCTACTTGCCATCTTCTTCTCTAGAAACATTCATTTTGGGAAGCCATCAGTAATATAAAAAGTCCCTCTACCCTGCTTAGAAACCACATGGAGGGGCTTTACAGACACTCTTTCAAGGCAACAGGTATGTTTTGGACCTTCAAGACCAGGCTACCTACTAGCTGAATACCAAGTGACTCTAGTCTGGATTCACCCTACCAAATCCTGCCCAAATTCCCGAGTCACAAAAATCATGAATAAATAAAATGGTTGTTGTTTTAGCCACTAAGTTTTGAGGTAGTTTTGAGGTAGTTTGTTATGCAGCCACAGTTAACCAGAACAATAGTGTGTGGGATTGGTACGAATAATTTAGTAAACCACTTGAGTAGAAGCAGTATCTTTATGAGGCATAATGAAATGGCCACTGAGGATTATTAAGCCAACTTCCAATGACAATGGCTAGGTGCATTTACATACAGGTGAGGTCTCCATGTTTGGAGTAAGATATTTTAGTTGCTGAGAGCAGAAGAGAGGAGACATGGCCACCAGTAGTCTTCAGCCATCATTCTTTCACAGCATAAGGTGCCCACATGTGTGGGTCTAACCTGGGGCATTGGCCACTCCTTCTCTGGTCAGGAGACCCATTCAGAAGAAAAACAAATCGTGTATCAGAATGTTGCTCTTTGAACAATGGATTAGCACATAGAGAGCAGGTATCTTTATTGGAATAATTCTTCCATTTTGTTATTTAAGATACAAACTAGATGTTTGTGATCGAGACTAGATGTTTGAAATTCCTTAAAGGACAAAATTCCAACTTCTTTTTAACAAAGCCTTATAGTGTATTTTCATGATTAGTTAGTATGGAAAATGCTAAGCCATGGCTACTATTCCCATGTTTGTAAAACCTCTATGTAACTCCATTCTTAATGCAGGAAAAATAACACTATACAATGCGATTTGCCCCCAGTACTCTAACATTTCAAGGAGCAGGCATATTTTATGGCTTTCTACGTCCCCTCCAAGACACCCCTCAGCAAAACTGGTTAAGTTTAACTTTTTTCTCACTTAAGGGATTCAGTATGTAGATAGCTAATTAGTGTACCGTATCATTTGGTTTCAAGAATATTGTTTTAGAAGACTTATAACTAGAAAAATTCATTTTGTCTTTGGTATAATTCACAAGAACAGTAATCCTTAGCAATAGCCAATTTTTAAGGAATGTTCATTTATGGCAAGTACTATAAAAAATAAGTCTTATCAATGTCACATAAACACAATAATGTAAATATTATCATAATTTACCTTTTATGTATCAGAAAACTAAGATTTGGAAAGTTTTAATTATTCACTCAAGTAGAAGTGCCCGATTCCTAAGTCTGCATTCTTAAAGCGCTACATTGCACTTGGTTATAATAAGATAAGGTCTGCCTGTAAGAGGTTATAAAGATAAACTTTGGCCCCTAAAATGATAAATATTTTTTAGCTTAGAACTTCATCTTAGTCCTCACAATATAAAAGATAAAACTCATTTGTATGATTTGCTTATAATCAACATTGTAAAACTATGGCAGTATTAATTTGACATTAAATTATCATCATATAATATCATACATAACTGAAAAAGAACTGCTATCAATAAAAGCCACAGAAGAGTTCACTCTCAGGAAAGCATTTCACTGAACTATTATTCTCTTGAAATAAACATGAGAAAAATAGTAAAGTCTTGAAAAACATCCAAACCCATTTCACTATCACATGTGATTCTGGCAGGCTTGTCTTCATTTATTTGGCCTTTAGGATTTCACAGTATTGATGATATGCCCACAAAAAAGGGGAAAATAGCCATGACTGAAAATATGGATCTTATTTAAACGCATAAAAATTCCATTTGCAACACCCAGTATTCTGGATGTTTTGTTTTTATTTTTTGGTGGCCAAAAAACATAAATTTATTTAATGTGAAAACTGGTAAAGTTGGGCGTTCCCATTTAAAGGGTGTTGAGCTAGCCTCTTTGCCTTCCAACTAAAATATCTTTGAAGTTAGAAAAGCTTACTACAATGCTGGAAATTAACACGACTGACTTAAGGTCAGAGTCTAGAAGAAGTTTCTATCAGGCTGATGAAAACAGATGGAGAAAAACCAGAGGGGGACCAACTGACGTTTTGTCCCAGGAGATAGAGCATCCTTTCCTGCTTAAAAGAATGCAGTAAATATTTTATCCCTTTTCCACTTTCCTTAACTGGACCTGGGGCAATAAGAAAAATGAACAACTTTCTCCTACATGATCTACATTTCTGGGGCTCCAGAGGAATACTCGTCAAGTATCTTTATAGTCATAATGAAACTATAACCTCCAGAACATAGTAGGATGGGAAGAAGGTATTCAGCATGGTAGAGGGTGTGGCTAGACTGGCAGTGGTGCCTTTCACCTCTAGTCTTGAAAAACAAAGGGCTACAAGAGGAAGAGCCTGGTGGCACTATGCTATGGACTGAAATGTGTTCTCAAAAATTCACATGTGGAAGCACTAGCCTCCATTGGGACTGTATTTGGAGATACGGTCTTTAGGAAGGTACATAAGGTTTTCTGAGATCATAAGAGCAAAGCTGTGATCTTATGGGATTAGTGTCCTTACAAGAAGAAACATGAGGGGCACATGAGTGGTTCAGTGGGGTAAGCATTCAACTCTTGATTTCAGCTCAGGTTATGATCTCCTGGTCATGGGATTGAGCCCTGCATTGGGCTCCACGCTGGGCACAGAGCCGGCTTGAGATTCTCTCTCCTTCTCCCTCTGCCCCCCCCCAAGCTCACACATGCATGTGTGCACGCTCTCTTGTGCGTACTCTCGAAGAAGAAGAAGAAGAAGAAGAAGAAGAAGAAGAAGAAGAAGAAACACCAGAGAGCTCATGCTCTCTTGCTTCCTCTTGTGCTCTTTCCCCCACCACGTGAGGACATGCTGATAAGACAGCTGTTTCCAGGCGAAGAAGAGAGCTTTCACTAGAAATTCAATCAGCTACCACCTTGATCTTGAACTTGTTGCCTCTGGAACTGTAAGAAAATAAAGTTTTGCTGTTTAAGGCATCCAGCCTATGTTATTCTGTTATGGCAGCTGAAGCAGACAAGACACACTATTATATAAGGGACTGACTTTCATGGTGTGCCTGTCACTTTAGCCTTACAAAGAACCAGGCAATGATGGCAGGAACAGATGCCAGCTTAGTGTTCTAAGTGAATCTCCATTATGTTAAGAATTATAAAAATTTAATGCATAACATTAAAGAGTACCTCATCAAATAAGAAGTATAGCCATGTTTATGAATACAAGATGTAATATTGTCAAGATATTTGTTCAAGGCATTCCAAAATGGGACAACACGATTTTCTATAGTTCAACAACATTTTTCAAAAACTTACATAGCAGAGCATAAGACCAAGATACACACAAAGAACACTTGGGAGGAAAAAATAAAATTAGAGGGACTAGCTGTCATGATATTAAGACTTGGTATAGACCTTGTAAGTAAGACCAAGTTATTTGGTGCAAAGATAGAAAAATAGACCTGGATAGGGAGACCAGAACCAGTTGAACATGTATATGGAAAGTTCTTATATAATGGTTGACATTTCAGCCTGGTAGGGGAAAAAAACAAAAACAAAACAGGTTGACTCTGTGGGGGAAAAAATGACATTTGATCCCTATCTCATGCTATCCTTATAGATCAATTCCAGGCGGATTAATGATTTATATGTAGAAGACAAAATTTCAAAACCCTTAGAGTCAATATACCTTCATGTACCTTTATGACATGAAGATTAATAAACCATAAAACAAATTAGATGCAGGCCTGAGTAGCTATGTCAATATCAGGTAAGATAAAAATCAGGGTATGAAAGATAAATTGGCAACAACATATGCTGGGAAAAGGAAAAGCATATCAAAAACATGCAAGCTCACGAACACAGGCACCTAAGAATATAGGCTCAAAAAATGTAGAGCAACAATTGAGGGAAATGAAGTGAAAAACAGAAACATCAGCAAGTGGAATTGAATGCAACATGTCCCTCTCAGAATCAAATAAGTTAAGCATAGCAAAAATTCAAAAGAAGTTAAAATACCAAAACTGACATAACAGATCTATATGGAAGTTGACACTTAAAAAATAAGAGAACACATATCTTCTTGGAGTAAAGAAAATTAATTGCATAGAGTTCCACAAGGAGAATCTCAATAAATTAAAATAAATTGTATCTATTATATTTTCTGACCATTAAGAAAAAATGGGGAAATCAATAAGTCTAAAAGCTGCATATATATAGGCATGAAATAACTTATTATTAAGTAACCCCTCTACCAAAGAAGAAAAAAACATAAGGGAAATCTAAAAACACTAAAAGGTGAAAAACTGCAAGTATTTTATAAAAGCTTTTAGGTCATACCTAAAGTGATATTCAATAGGAAATTTTATAGCTTTAAATGCAGACAGCAGAAAACAAAACAAAAAAAAATGGAAAAAAATGAGCAATGAACAATGAAGGAAGATGGGAAGAGAGCAATAGAGCAAATCCAAAGAGACAAAAAGGAAGGTAATAACAAAGATAAGTACAATAATTAAAGGAATAAAACACATGGAAACAATAGAGAAGATTGATGAAATCAAAAGCTAGAATTTTGAAAACCTTAATGAGAGAGTGCTGACAAAAGTTAATCAAATACCCCTTTTATTTATGAACAGAGATTCAAAGTTAAAGAGAAAATATATGGATAAATGATAGAACAGAATCTTCTAGCTAATATAACCAACAACATTGTAAAAAATAAAGAGCAGGATTTATCGCACTAATTCAAGAAATATCAGGAAATCTATCCACACAATACCCCACATTAAGGAATTAAAGAAGGAAAAGTGTATGATTATTTCAATATATGCTGAAAAAAAATAATGGTAAAAGTTCACCATCAATTTTTTATTAAAACACTAGAAAAATAGAAATAAAAATGTCCTAAATTTGTAGACAGCTATATATCTTAAAAAACTGTAACAAACACTACACCAAATGGAAGAACCATAGACACATTCCAATTAAAACTGTAATCAAAACAGAATACTACTATCACCATTATCATTAAACATAAGACTTGTCCAGTGTAAAGTCTTGTCCAGTGTAATATGCTAAGCAAAAGAAATAAAAGATATAAGCCTTTCCTTCCAGATATGGAAAGAAGTATAAGGGAAAATAAAATTCAAATTATAAAATATAAATATAAAATTAAAAATATAAAATATCTGTCAGTACTACCCAAAGCAATCTACATATTCAATGCAACCCCTATCAAAATAACACCAGTGGGGGCGCCTGGGTGGCGCAGTCGGTTAAGCGTCCGACTTCAGCCAGGTCACGATCTCGCGGTCTGTGAGTTCGAGCCCCGCGTCGGGCTCTGGGCTGATGGCTCGGAGCCTGGAGCCTGTTTCCGATTCTGTGTCTCCCTCTCTCTCTGCCCCTCCCCCGTTCATGCTCTGTCTCTCTCTGTCCCAAAAATAAATAAATGTTGAAAAAAAAATTTAAAAAAAAAAAAAAAAAATAACACCAGTGTTCTTTACATAGCTAGAATAAACAATCCTAAAATTTGTATGGAAGACGTCCAACAGTCAATGCAATCCTGAAAAAGAAATCCAAAGCTGGAGGCATCACAATTCTGGACTTCAATCTGTATTACAAAGCTGTAATCATCAAGACAGTATAGTACTGGCACAAAAACAGACACTCAGATCAATGGAACACAATAGAGAACCCAGAAATGAACCCACAAACGTATGGCCAACTAATCTTTGACAAAGCAGGAAAGAATATCCGATGGAATAAAGACAGTCTCGGGGCGCCTGGGTGGCGCAGTCGGTTAAGCGTCCGACTTCAGCCAGGTCACGATCTCGCGGTCCGTGAGTTCGAGCCCCGCGTCAGGCTCTGGGCTGATGGCTCAGAGCCTGGAGCCTGTTTCCGATTCTGTGTCTCCCTCTCTCTCTGCCCCTCCCCCGTTCATGCTCTGTCTCTCTCTGTCCCAAAAATAAACGTTGAAAAAAAAATTAAAAAAAAAAAAAAAAAGACAGTCTCTTCAGCAAATGGTGTTGGGAAAACTGGACAACGACATGAAGAATGAACCTGGACCACTTTTGTACACTGTACACAAAAATAAACTTGAAATGGATGAAAGACCTAAATGTAAGACAGGAAGCCATCGAAATCCTAAAGGAGAAAACAGGCAACAACTTCTTTGACCTCAGCCACAGCAACTTCTTTTAGACAAGTCTCTGAGGCCAGGGAAACAAAAGCAAACATGAACTATTAGGACCTCATCAAGATAAAAAGCTTCCTGCAAAGGAAACAATCAACAAAACTAAAAGGCAACCGATGGAATGCGAGAAGATATTTGCAAACGACATATCAGGTAAAGAGTTAGTATCCAAAATCTATAAAGAACTTATCAAACTCAAGAGCCCCCCCCCCCCAAAAATAATCCAGTGAAGAAATGGACATAAAACATGAATAGACATTTTTCCAAAGAAGACATCCAGATGGCTAACAGACACATGAAAACAATGCTCAACATCACTCATCACCAGGGAAATACAAATCAAAACCACAATGAGATACCACCTCACACCAGTCAGAATGGCTAAAATAAACAACTCAGGCAACAACAGATGTTGGTGAGGATGTGGAGAAAGGGGAATGCTTTTGCACTGATGGTGGGAATGCAAACTGGTGCAGCCACTCTGGACAACAGTATGAAGTTTCCTCAAAAAGTTAAAAATAGAACTAACTAGGACCCAGCAATTGCACTACTAGGTATTTATCCAAAAGATACAGGTGTGCTGTTTCAAAGGGGCACATGAACCTCAATGTTTACAGCAGTGCTATTGGCAATAGCCAAAATATGGAAAGAGCCTAAATGTCCATCAACAGATGAATGGATAAAGAACATGTGGTATATATATACGATGGAGTATTACCCAGCAATCGAAAAGAATGAAATCTTGCCACTTGCAATAAGGTGGATGGAACTAGAGGGTATTATGCTAAGTGAAATTAGACAGTCAGAGAAAGACAAAGATATGGCTTCACTCATATGTGGAATTTAAGACACAAAACAGATGATTTTAAGGGAAGGGAAGCAAAAATAATACAAAGATAGGGAGGGGGACAAAACTTAAGAGACTCTTAAATATACAGAACACACTGAGGGTTGCTAGAAGGGTTGTGGGAAGGGGGATGGGCTAAATGGGCAAGGGACATTAAGGAAGACACTTGTTGGGATGAGCACTGGGTGTTATGTATACATAGGGGATGAATCACTGGAATCTGCTCCTGAAATCATTATTGCACTATATGCTAACTAACTTGGATGTAAGTTAAAAAATAAAAATAATTTATATATACATGTGTGTGTGTGTGCATATATATATATATATATATATATATATATATATATATATATGGTATCTATCAGGACCAAACAGGGAAATAGAAACCATTTTTTAAATGGAGGGAAGTAAAGCCTATGAATTAGTTTCAAAAGCGATAAAAGAGCTAAAAAGCAAGACTGGGCTGTGAGCCAACCCAGAGATTAGCAACAGAAAAAAACCCATTCCCACTGCTAAGCCTCATGGTGGGAGCCCAGGGGCTAGGCTTACCAGGGTGTCGCTGGAGCTGTGAAAGAGACAGGGAGAGGAGATCACTGTGGCTTTTCCCTTCTCCGTGCCCTCTAATCTCCCACCTCTGCTTGCAGTTGACCCAACCAAGCATGAAGCAGCCGACACGGAAGCGTGGGAAGCACAGCTTATCTACCTGGGAGTGCACCTGCTATCAGGTGTACCCCCTTCCACAATTATTGCCTTCAGGTGCTCCTAAGCGCTTTCTGTGGTGGGTCCATTAGGCCTTGGGGCCAGTACAGGCTTCCAGCTACCGCTCACACCTTGACTCTTCACACCTTTTATTCCCTTACACTGCCTATGAGTCTATAAATAGTCCCTTAGTTAAACTTTTCAGTGAAATCCTCTAGGGCGCCGTTTGCTTCCTGACTTACAAATGCCAAGTAGGAAATGTTAACTCACACATACAACAGAAAAAAAAAAAAAAAACAAAAAACAAACCCTAGAAATTCATTGAACTGTGTTCACAAACAAAAACTGTGTTTTCTTTGGGAGTCATCTTCCATTGCCAGAAAGACAACATTTCAGACTATAGATTAACAAGGAGAAGATTCTTTCCTAAAATTTGAAATAAGATGTAATTCAGCCGATTAAAACCACAACACAACACAACTCTTCTTTGAGAACTTCTTCCTCCAGTCAGGAAAGGACTTCAACACCAGTCTGACGCTTGTGTTTCCTTAAGGAAAGGGCAAAGAACTCTAAAAGCAATCAAAAAATAAACTTTAAGAAGTCCTTTGTAGAACTTGTTGTACCAAGTGCTTTTAATCACTGCTTTCTAATAACTGTGAAACAGGAATCCTATTTAATTTCTTTAGTTATTTTCTTCTTTTTTATATTCTTGATTTTGAACTTTTAATAGTAATTTAGAGAGAACTGAAATGGGCAACTATAAATTTTTTTTTCAACGTTTATTTATTTTTGGGACAGAGAGAGACAGAGCATGAATGGGCGAGGGGCAGAGAGAGAGGGAGACACAGAACCGGAAACAGGCTCCAGGCTCTGAGCCATCAGCCCAGAGCCCGACGCGGGGCTCGAACTCACGGACCGTGAGATCGTGACCTGGCTGAAGTCGGACGCTTAACCGACTGCGCCACCCAGGCGCCCCAAGGCAACTATAAATTTTATCATTCCTTCTTTGGATAGCTATGGTATTATGACTTAAAGGCACTCATAATAGATATCCTCATTCATTGTAGATATTTTCAGTTTCCGAACAAATTCCTTAAAAGTACAAAAAGAGTTATGTGTCAATTTCTTAGAAAAAGAGATTGTGAGTTAAATCATTTTTATATACACAAAAATGTCCAAATCTACCAATACTAGTGGCATGTGTCACTTTTAGGATTAGAGCTTTATTCCTATTCTTGACATACCTCTACTTTACTTTTAAGACCCTGCCACCAACCTAATCAGATTCCTTTTCCAAAAAATTTTTTCCTACCCACACTGGCTAATAAATACAATGCTGGTGTACTGAGTATCCATTTATTTAAGAGTGAATGAATTTCATAAAGATTGGCAGTAGACGCTCAGTCTACTTTGGGTAAAAATTTCACTGTTTTTCCTCTTGGTGAGATTTCAAGTCATTTGGGTCCTGAAAGGAACAGGAAATTTCTCTGGATCTCTGAGGAGTCTTTACATTTCCCTGAGAGAATACTCTTGAAGGCCTTTCACAGTGGAAAAAAAAAAAAAAAGAAAAGAAAGTTAGTGATCAATTTAATAGCCCACTAGTGCAACAATCTACTTTGCATGTTTTTAAAATATCTAAACTCAGAGCCCCCTCTTTATCACCACCTGTGTTTTCATTACAGTTCGATTTGTATGGAAGTAGTTACTGAATAGAGTGGAAAATTTTTAAAAATCTGTGAAGAATAATTCAAACTTGCAAGCTACTCTTTGTCCTCAGGATGAATAACTTCATCCAGGTCTGTGTCTTATGATGTTTCATCACTTTTCCTCTACGAAGGAAAATAAGAGTTCCATTCCGAGTTCAGAGATTCTAAACAGCTCCTTCAATTGGCTGTGCTAGGCTGTTATAGAGTGGAGGAAGAATTTAGAACTATTTCCCATTTTACTAGAAATTTGTTGTTTTTCATGTGTTGGGAATATTCTATTAAATGCTCTGAAAAGACAAAGAAACAAATGTTTGGAGCAAGGTGTCTTCATCAATGGTGCTGCATCTGTTGATATTTTTAAAGAGCACTGCGGCCTCATTGTAGGAAATTACACCCACAGGAGGGCCTTACAGATTTTGCCCCATCTGTATAAGCAACCTGACAATTTTTAACAAATTCTGTAATTGCTGGAAAGTACTCCTGCGTTATAGAAAATTAATGTACACAATTGAATTTTAAATGTATCTTTAAGAAATGTGTTTCATGAAGCTGTTTCCTAGTGTCTCTGTACAGAAAAGTCAGCAAGGATAATTTTTTTATCCCCCATAATAAAGCAAATGTTTAAATAAGTATCTAAGTTCAACATCATATGCTTCTGTGGCTAATCAATTAACAATTAGGGATTAGAGAAGTATTCCCACAGGCTTCCTTGGCTCCCAAAGTCATTGTGAAAAGCTCAGGGGAAAAGTTGAGTCTGTTGAAGACTTTAATAATTTCCAGTGAGTAGTAATTTTCATCATTATCATGTGTCTTTTAGAGATATGAATGGCAATTCAGGAAATTAAGCCAGCAGCAGGCATTGACTTCCATTGTAAAGATTGCTACTGAAAAAGCGAGAGACAAAGGAAGGAAGAACTCAAAGAAGTAAACATAGTCATAAAAACATATCATTTAAATTTTCTGGAGGAGCAAAATTTGGGTTTGAGGTAGGTTTAGAGCAGCCACCATGTCACTAATGACATTTTTTTGCTATGAGCGTGCCCTCTGCATTGTAACATGTTGCAAAGCAAACCTGACCTCTACTCAGTAGAAGACAATACTCATCAATACTCACCCTTCTCACCAGTTGTAACAACCAAAAATATCTCCAGACATTGCTAAATTTCCCTCGAAAGGACAAATTGTCCCTATTTGAGATCCACTGCCTTGGAAAAAACAATATTTCCTGAGAGACAGGAATAGGTGAGTTTGAGAAATTGACTATGTAAGAAAGGTAAGTGATGGAGTAAGGTTTAAAACTTGCAGATGAGGGGCGCCTGGGTGGCGCAGTCGGTTAAGCGTCCGACTTCAGCCAGGTCACGATCTCGCCGTCCGTGAGTTCGAGCCCCGCGTCAGGCTCTGGGCTGATGGCTCGGAGCCTGGAGCCTGTTTCCGATTCTGTGTCTCCCTCTCTCTCTGCCCCTCCCCCGTTCATGCTCTGTCTCTCTCTGTCCCAAAAATAAATAAAAATGTTAAAAAAAAAAAAAAAAAAAAACTTGCAGATGAGGGGTGCTTGGGTGGCTCAGTCGGTTAAGTGTCCGACTTCAGCTCAGGTCATGATCTCACGGTTCATGGGTTTGAGCCCCGCGTCGGGCTCTGTGCTGGCAGCTCAGAACCTGGAGCCTGCTTCGGATTCTGTGTCTCCCTCTCTCTCTGCTCATCCCCCACTCATGCTCTGTCTCTCCCTCAAAAATAAACATCAAAAAAAAATTTCTTTAAACTTGCAGATGACATCAAAGTCACCTATGTAGGAGCTCATATTGGAGAGAAAGAAAGAAACAATTATAGAAGGGAAAGAATGGGAGGATAGATGAAGAGGTATTAGGAAGGAGAGGAGGCAAGGATGAAACTCGTTATTTGAGAAAAGTAGACAGAGGGAATGCAGGTGGGAATTAGGAGTTGAGACCGGAATAGTCCCTCCTAGAAATAAGTAGGGGTAAACTAATTGTCGAATGGGTCATGGTTCTATGAGGACATTGAGGCTCTATGAACGGAAGTCAATCAAAAAGAAGCCAGCTGACTGCATCTTGGAATATTCAGCCAACATAATTGTCATCTGACTTTCTCCAGGAAAGCTCAGCTTCCAGAAGTGACAGCTGAAAGAACTGATTTTGCTATTCACCAAAAATTGGCAATTAGCAAAGCCCACAAGCGGGAAAGGCAAATAAAGGTGTATTTTTGTGTAGCTATCAAGAGCATTAATTATAATAATTCATCATAGAAGCAGCAAGTTTCAGGTAAGCAATAGAAAGGTGGGAAATAAGGTAAGGAATGTTTTGCAGTGAGAGAGAGGGACAGGCTCTGTAAGATTAACAATGACAGACATGAATGGAAGTTGTGGTCTAAAAGCAGAATTTCAGTGCTAAGAATCCATATCAGCTCTAGGTGAAATGAAGAGTCAGAAAAGTTGTTGGAAAATGAGGAGAGTGACAAAACTATGGAGTCAACATATCGGAAAAGTCATAAGCACAGATACTGAAATCACCAAAGTAAAGGTTAGAAAAAGAAGGGTAGAAATAGACAGCAAGAAAACAGGAATACGAATGATGTTAATAAAAACAATGTCCTTAAATTCTAGAAACTTTTAAACTTTCAGATCATTAACTATGTTGACTTTTAAAAGAAAACACTTTAGGGGCGCCTGGGTGGCGCAGTCGGTTAAGCGTCCGACTTCAGCCAGGTCACGATCTCGCGGTCCGTGAGTTCGAGCCCCGCGTCGGGCTCTGGGCTGATGGCTCAGAGCCTGGAGCCTGTTTCCGATTCTGTGTCTCCCTCTCTCTCTGCCCCTCCCCCGTTCATGCTCTGTCTCTCTCTGTCCCAAAAATAAATAAAAAACGTTGAAAAAAAAAATTTTTAAAAGAAAACACTTTAATCCATCATCTGTATCCAAAACTTCTAAATCAAAATGTTCTATAAAGTGCACACCAAATAAATTACTCTAACTTTAAATATACTTAACAATTTTTCTTCAAATTTGGCTTCCTTTTCATTTCTCATTAAGAGCTGAAATCCTGCCAATGTTGAAGTGTATAGTTTTACCTATTTTTAGCTAAAGTTTAAAAGACATTTTTATTTTTTTTTCATGATCTCCCCAAGCAAAAACATTTTAGGAAACCTGTTCAAGTTTTCCCCAAATAGGCAAGGATTTTGTTCAAGCATGAAAAATTTAACCTCACCACCATTCTTTAGTTAATTTTTCCAGTAAAGATTATTTTACATTTTTCTGATCCTTTTCATCAGAGAAGAGGTGCAACATGGGAAAAAATAGCCTTTAAATCAATTCTTTAAGCTTATTTCCTTACATTTAAATTAAGCTGCTTTGTTTTTTAACTGCTTGTAATGTAACATCTGAAGACCAGATCACAGATGAGACTTAGCTATAAAGGAAAATACTGGCCTCTAAAACTAAGCAGGTAGGAAGAGGTTGGTATGTTATTTCTGTTTAAATTATGCCTATAAATGATGACCAAATCAGTCTTTCTTACCTTTGAGAAATGTTTTCAATTTTTTCTTTTATGTAATTTATTTTAGAAAATCAAAATCTACTGAATATGCTTTTTAAGCTATACATTTTCCTCCCCTTATTCCACATCTTCTTATCACCCTCCTATCAATCTCAGAACTAACACTCATCACACCAAATCTCGTCTTCAGAGTCTTTTCCATTTCTTCCATTTTGATAAATACCAACCAATCACTAATAAATAGAAATCACTGTAAATTAATTTGAACTTGTTGCTGTACCCAAAGTATGGAAACAAAAGCAAATCATTCAAACTGACTTCCAGTGTTTATTAAAGCGAATCATATGCCTTCAGGATGACCCAGAAATTATATATACCATGATAATGAGTGCTTACTGCCACCAAAAAGCATATTCAAAAATATTCATAGAAGTATTATTCAGAATATCTAAAAACTGAGAGAAATATAAATGTATCTCAACAGGCTAAAGTTTAACAATGAAATATTATGCTACAGTGAAAAAAGAACCAATAATAAACAAGTTCAGTAACGTGGCAGGATACAAGATAAAGATTTTTAGAAATCAATAGTACTTACATACAACAGCAAAAAACAACCCGATAATGAAATTAAGAAACAATCTCATATATAACAACAACAATTACCATGAAGGAATAAAATACCCAGGGATAAAATTTATCAACAGACTTACAGGACACGTACAGTAAAAACTATAAAGAAATTATTGAAAGAAATGAAACAGGACCCAGGGGTGCCTGGGTGGCTCAGTCGGTTAAACATCCAACTCTTGATTTCCGCTCAGGTCATGATCTTACAGTTCCTGAGTTCGAGCCCTGCATCAGGCTCTGCACTGACAGTGCATTGAGGAGACTGCTTGGGAGTCACTCTCTCTCCTTCTCTCTCTGCTCCTGGCCTGTGTGTGTTCACACTTTCTCACACTCTCTCTCTCTCTCAAAATAAATAAACAAACTTTTAAAAAAAATAAATGAAACAAGATCCAGAAATATGGAAAGATACTTCGTGTTCATGGTTCAGAAATTTAACATTGTTAAGGTGGAAATACTCCCCAAATTGTTCTAGAGATTCAGTGTCAACCCTATCAAAATCCCAGCTATGTTTTTTTGGGGGGGAAAAAAAGACAATCTAGACCCAGAATAGCCAAAACAATCTTGAAAAAGAACAACAAAACTGAGGGACTTAACACCTTCTGGTTTCAAAACCTACTGCAGACAATATGTTACTGACATTTAAAAAGACATAAAGATCAATGGAATAGAATTGAGAGTCTTGAAATAAACCCTCATATTTATTGATTTTTGATAAGGGTGCTGAAAAAGTTCAATGGGAAAAGAATTGTGTTTTTAACAAATATTGCCTGAGAATTTTGATATCTATATGCAAAAGAAAATTTGAACTTTTATCTCATACTATATACCAAAATCACCTCAAAATAGATCATATGCCTAAATGTAATAACTAAAACTATAAAACCTCCTAGAAGAAAACATCAGAGTAAATATTTGTGAATTTTAATTAAGCAATTATTTCTTAGATATGATACCAAAAGTACAGCAGCAAAAGAAAATAAATAGATAAGTTGCACTTCATTAAAATTTAAAAATTTTGTGCATCAAAGACACTTTCAAGAAAGTGAAAAGACAACCCACAGAATGGGAGAAAATATTTCCAAACCATATACCCAAAAGGGTCTTGTATCTTGAATACATTAAGAAACTTATAACTCAACAATAAAAAGATAAATAACTCAATTTTTAAAATAGATAAGTGAGCCAAATAAGCATTTCTCTAAAGATATATAAATGGCCAAAAATCACATGGAAGATATTCAGCATCATTAATCACTAGGAAAATGTAAATCAAAAACACAATGATATGCTTCCTCACACCCACTAGGATTACTATAATCAAAAATGCGGACAATAACTAGTGTTAGAAATAGTGTGGAGAAATAAGAACTCTCTTACGTTGCTGGTGGGTATGCACAGTGGTGTAGCCACTGTGAAAAACAGTTTGACACTTCCTCAAAATGCTAAAACATTGGTAATAACTGAGCAATTGCACTCCTAGCTATAGACACTAAGAAATGAGAATGTATGTTCACAAAAAACTTGTACAAGAATGTTCAAGCATTATGTAAGATAGCAAAAAAAGTGGACACAACCTAAGTGCCCATCAACTGACAATAAATAAACATAATTTGGTATAATCATAATATAAAAAGAAGAAATATTGATATATGCTAAAAGAAGGGTGAACCTTGAAAGCTTATGCTAAGTGAAAAAAAGCCAGTCACAAAGGACCATATATTTTATGAATCCATTTACATGAAATGTCCAGAATAGGCAAATCTGTAGTGATGAAAAGTAGCTTAGTGGTTGCTTGGGGCTTGGGAAGGTTTGGGAGGTTAAGGGTGTTAGGCAAGAATGGGAATGATTGGTCATGTGTATGAGCTTTCTTTTGGGGGTTTTATTTATTTATATATTTAATTAAAATTTTTTGAAGTTTATTAATTTTGAGAGAGAGAAAGAGAGAGTGGGGGGGAGGGGGACAAGAGAGGGACAGAGCCTGATGCAGGACTTAATCTCACAAACCATGAGATCATGACCTGAGAACCAAGACTCAGACACTTAACCTACTGAGCCACCCAGGAGCCCCTCTTTTGGGAGTTTTTAAAATGTCTTAAAATTGGGTTTTGGTGATAGTTACATAATTATTCAAGTATACAAGAAGCTGCTTGAACAATGTACTTTAAATATGTGAATTTTATCCTATGTGTAATAGATGTTAATAAAGCTATTTTTCTAACAAAAGGACAAGACCAAACTATAATATACACAACATGATAAATGAATCTCACAGACATTATAGTAAGCAAAAGAAACCAGACAGAAGAGTATTTACAATGTGAATCCATTTACATGAAGTTAAAGAACTGATAAAACTAATCAAATAATAAAAGCCAGAATATTGATTACCTGTGGGAGAATAAGTATTGACCAAGAAAAGGCATGAGAAAAACTTCTGCACTGCTAGAAATGATTTGGATGATTGCTACATAGGCATATATGTATATGGTTGTTTCATCAGTTTCTACACTTAGAACACTTTATGCCGTTTATAGTTGGTAAGTTATACCTCAATTAAAACGTTGAAAGAAATAAAAACAACTGTGTATGTTAGTGCTTTGTTGGTCAACAAGATGTAGTAAAACAGTACATTGATATGTTGTTAAGACAAGATTTAGAGTTGAAAATCCTTTTTTCCAATAGTGTTTCCCATTCTCTGGCTAGAAGATCTTGTATAAATTATTTAATATTCATGATTCTCTCGGTGTTAATATGAAGATGATGGTTATATCTGCCTGAAAGTTGCCTTGGTAGAGAATGCATATGAAAGTATTTTGTAAATTACAAATGTTAGTGGATTTATTATAACTTCATGAAGTTATACTAAGACTCCTCATATAACAACTCTTACTAAGTTATGCTTTGTGCTAATATATTTGGACTCTGTGTAGTAAATATGTAAAAGAAACAGTCCAATGGAACTCATTGGTATATATTTTGTAAAGATGTTCTTTGCTCCATTTCCCAATGAAGGTCCCTACATAAAGACCCATGGGAGAAAGTCTATATTTTTATATCACTTGACCACTTATTTGTTCTCTGATTTATGGAAACGGATGATTTTTTTGAGATGACTGCAAAAACAAACAAACACACAAATACGTAAATAAACAAAATGTGTGGCTTGGGCCTAGCAAGGAATGGAACTTCTCTACATGTATCTTGGATGTTTTCACTCTTCACTTTATTCTGTGTTTCCACTCATATTTTCTCTCTGCTTCAGTTCTCTGGCCTGCTCTAACTTGTTTTATCACATTGTTTATATCTTAAAAGTCTATTTCAAGTCATTTTTAGGGATGTTATAATGAGCCAACAACAGCAACAACAAAATAAGTTAGTTACACCAGAGTCCAATTTGTTAATCATCTCCACTATAGAAGTCAAACTCCTAGGTAGCACAGGAAATACCCACAGATGTAGACACAGGTTTCCAATTTCACAAAATGTGCTGAAGGAGCATTTTGGTGTTCTTTATGCTCATTTTAATACCAGAACTCTACTGAGTGGAACAGGATCTTCAGAGGGCCAGGGATTTTGTCCATTTTGTTTACTTCTCTAACCCCAGAAGCAGTCAATAACAGTGCCTTATTCATGGTAAGCACTTAAGTAAAGTTTGTTGAATTAGTTAGTACAATCTATGAAATGTAGCTTTTCAGGTGCTCCTGAGTGGCTCAGCCAGTTAAGCATCCAACTGTTGATTTTGGCTAAGGTCACGGTCTCACAGTTTGAGGGATCGAGCCCTGTGTTGGGCTACGTGCTGACAGTGTGGAGCCTGCTTGGGATTCTCCCTCCCTCTCTCTCTCTCTCTCTCTCTCTGCCCCTCCCTCACTCACACTTGCTCTCTCTCTCTCTCAAAATAAATAAACTTTTGTTTTTTTAATGTAGTTTTTCACTTCCTCAAAGCCATGGTTACAGTTACACTAAATTTTTTACAAGCTACCATGAAAATATAAGGTATGTATACATGGTTTCTGTCAGAGGCAGAATTAAATGAAAAGTCCCTCACTAATATTGGGCAAACCAGATATTCTGCTGTTTTTTTTAATGGAAGGTTTTTTTCCAATGGACATAATGACACTAATTCAATATGGAATTTTCCATGTAACCCACTTGTTACTCTAAATTCTACAAATAAGATGCTCAATTATTCTTCTCTTATATAAATATAAGGTATCACCATAAAGTAATATACAACTTATTTCTTCTCAAATAAGTCAGTCCTTTATTTTTATCTTTATTTTTTAATATATGAAATTTATTGTCAAATTGGTTTCCATACAACACCCAGTGCTCATCCCAAAAGATGCCCTCTTCAATATCCATCACCTACCCTCCACTCCCTCCCACCCGCCATCAACCCTCAGTTTGTTCTCAGTTTTTAAGAGTCTCTTATGCTTTGGCTCTCTCCCACTCTAACCTCTTTTTTTTTTCCTTCCCCTCCCCCATGGGTTTCTGTTAAGTTTCTCAGGATCCACATAAGAGTGAAAACATATGGTATCTGTCTTTCTCTGTATGACTTATTTCACTTAGCATAACACTCTCCAGTTCCATCCACGTTGCTACAAAAGGCCATATTTCATTCTTTCTCATTGCCATGTAGTACTCCATCGTGTACATAAACCACAATTTCTTTACCCATTCATCAGTTGATGGACATTTAGGCTCTTTCCACAATTTGGCTATTGTTGAGAGTGCTGCTATATTGGGGTACAATATTGGGGTACCAGTGCCCCTATGCATCAGTACTCCTGTATCCCTTGGGTAAATTCCTAGCAGTGCTACTGCTGGGTCATAGGGTAGGTCTATTTTTAATTTTTTGAGGAACCTCCACACTGTTTTCCAGAGCAGCGGCACCAGTTTGCATTCCCACCAACAGTGCAAGAGGGTTCCCGTTTCTCCACATCCTCTCCAGCATCTATAGTCTCCTGATTTGTTCATTTTGGCCACTCTGACTGAAGTGAGGTGATATCTGAGTGTGGTTTTGATTTGTATTTCCCTGATGAGGAGCGACGTTGAGCATCTTTTCATGTGCCTGTTGGCCATCTGGATGTCTTCTTTAGAGGAGTGTCTATTCATGTTTTCTGCCCATTTCTTCATTGGATTATTTGTTTTTAGGGTGTAGAGTTTGGTGAGCTCTTTATAGATTTTGGATACTAGCCCTTTGTCTGATATGTCATTTGCAGATATCTTTTCCCATTCCATTGGTTGCCTTTTAGTTTTGTTGATTGTTTCCTTTGCTGTGCAGAAGCTTTTTATCTTCATGAAGTCCCAATAGTTCATTTTTGCTTTTAATTCCCTTGCCTTTGGGCATGTGTCAAATAAGAAATTGCTGCGGCGGAGGTCAGAGAGGTCTTTTCCTGCTTTCTCCTCTAGGGTTTTGATGGTTTCCTGTCTCACATTCAGGTCCTTTATCCATTTTGAGTTTATTTTTGTGAATGGTGTAAGAAAGTGGTCTTGTTTCAACCTTCTGCATGTTGCTGTCCAGTTCTCCCAGCACCATTTGTTAGAGACTGTCTTTTTTCCATTGGATATTCTTTTCTGCTTTGTCAAAGATGAGTTGGCCATACTTTTGTGGGTCTAGTTCTGGGGTTTCTATTCTATTCCATTGGTCTATGTGTCTGTTTTTGTGCCAATACCATGCTGTCTTGATGATGACAGCTTTGTAGTAGAGGCTAAAGTCTGGGATTGTGATGCCTCCTGCTTTGGTCTTCTTCTTCAAAATTACTTGGGCTATTCGGGGCCTTTTGTGGTTCCATATGAATTTTAGGATTGCTTGTTCTAGCTTTGAGAAGAATGCTGGTGCAATTTTGACTGGGATCGCATTGAATGTGTAGATAGCTTGGGGTAGTATTGACATTTTAACAACATTTATTCTTCCAACCCATGAGCATGGAATGTTTTTCCATTTCTTAATATCTTCTTCAATTTCCTTCATAAGCTTTCTATAGTTTTCAGCATACGGATCTTGTACATCTTTGGTTAGATTTATTCCTAGGTATTGTATGCTTCTTGGTGCAATTGTGAATGGGATCCGTTTCTTTATTTGTCTTATAAGTCAGTCCTTTAAATCAGGCAGTGATCGTGTTATTTCCATATCACATGAAGCATTCACGCTGTACTATGTAAGAGAGATGGTAAAGGGACTTCTTAAAAAGACATTTAAGGACGGGGAGAACAGAAAAAGGGAGAACAGCAATAAGATACCGTAAGCTGGAAAGCAGATGGATGAGTGTAATCAAGTTAGCAGGAACTGAAGCCCGAGCTAGCAAGAGGGAACACTGAGAACCGACCTAATCTACACCACGGAATTCTCAAAGGACTCAGAAACTGGCAGCCACAGACACTTCTGGAATAGGGTGAAGGAGGGAGAGGCTTAAAATAAAAATGATTGCGTAAAAGCACGGGAAGTCTCCCAGCGACTCCACCACCGTAGGCCACTGAATGAAAACTCTTCCTCACATTAGCAGACTATATTTTTTTTTTCCCTAGAGGGGGCAAACGGAAAGCTTTTGTAATGGAAATGCCAGGCATAGTCGAAAGTATAATCTCTAAGCCAAAAATGGGGACTAGGCAAACATATGCCTATTGAACGCTGAAATTCCCAGCCTTCAGAACACCGGCCACCAGGCCATGCTCCTCCAGGCAGAAAAATTAGAAAATTCTCTAGGGAATCCAGCTAGCCCAAGAACAAAGATATAAAACATTTACATTGAGGTAACCCGATAAAAAACCAAACAGATCACCCTATACTGAAGCAAGGCGTCAACTAGCCCAGTAGCAAGTCAAGAGCTAAGTTAGCTTCCAGTGTGTAAAAATGCAACTGACTTTTGTATATTGACATTTCACCCTGTAACCTCTCTCAATTAGCTTCATCGTTGTAGATACTAGTTGTTTGTTGATCCCTTTAAATATTCTACCAAATCGATCATGTCATCTGTGATTAGAGATGGTTTTACTTCTTTACTTATCTTTGTGCCTTTTATTTCCTTTTCTTGCCGAATTATGAAGGCTAGCTAGGCTCTCCAGTTCAGTGATGAATGTAAGGGGTTAAAGTCAGCATTCTTTCCTCGTTCCTGATCTTACGGAGCAAGTATTTAATGTTTTAACATTGAATATTATGTGAGCAATGAGGTTTTCATATAAGCCCTTATCGGATTGAGAGGTTCCCTTTGTTTCTAATTTGACTCAATGTTTTATCATGAATGGATATTAAATCTTTTCTAATTCTTTTCTGTACCTACTGAAATGGTAATCTTTTTTATCCTTTTTTCAGTTAATATGGTGAATTTCATTGGTTGATTTTCAAGTAGTAAATCAACTTTGTGTTCCTGGAATTTGTTTACTAACATTTTGTTAAGAATCTTTGTGTTTATATTCATGAGTGGTACTGGTGTGTGTGTGCGTATGTGCATGTGTGTGTGTGTGTGTGTGTGTGTGTATCTATCTTTCCTTCTTTATGTATTTTTAATGCTTTTGTCTGCCTTGGGTATTTGGGTAATATTGATCTCATAAAATGAGTTGATTAGAACCATTATCTTCTATTTTCTGAAAGATTTTATATAATATTGGTATTATTTCTTCCTTAAATGTCCAATAGAACCATTTGAACCAGCTGGGCCTGGGTTTGCCAATAAGCTTTTTAGTCTTCCACATTTAAACACAGATATCCAGACATCCAAGGATTACCCCTGATTTGACATTACAAATCAACTAGCAAGCTTTGAAGAAATATGCCCCAATAGCAGAGGTTTGGATTTGGTCTTTGGTGGTCCTAAGCATCATTGTTCTTCTTTTAATGTTTTATTTATTTTTGAGAGAGAGAGAGAGAGAGACAGAATGCTAGCAGGAGAGGGGCAGAGAAAGAGGGAGACACAGAATCCGAAACAGGCTCCAGACCGATCTGTCAGCACAGAGCCTGACGTGGGGCTCGGACTCGGGAATGGCAAGATCATGACTTGAACCGAAGTCGGATGATTAACTGACTGAGCCACCCAGGCACCCCCTAAACATCATTATTTTTTAAGCTCCCTGGGTTATTTTGACTATACTCAGAGTGGAGAACCTCACCTGTGACATCAAAGCTAGCGACAAAAACCACAAGAAGAGAGCAAACTGGAAGAAACAGGGACTGTGCCAGTAAATGACAACTCTAAAAGATCTACTATTGACATCCTCAAAGACAACAGAGAAGATACTGAGACCATGAAAGAAAGAGCAGATGTTATGACTCAGAAATTGAGCAGAAACTGATTTCAAATACTGAATCTCCATATTTTCCTGGCTTTGGGACCTTTCCTTACTTAAGTTCTTTGAAACTGTTTCCTCACCTACAAAACAGCAATAATAATAGTATCACCTCTTGAGTGGCTGTGAATATTGAGATAACACTTGGAAAGCAGTTAGGAGAGTGCCTGCCACAATGTATTAATTAATAGTTTATAGCAGTCACAGTAGCTGAAACTCTTTCACTGTTACTTGTTATATTGAATCAAATAGGCAAAATGCCCTCTGGCAACATTAAATTAAATAAGCTAACCAGTGAAATTACTATCCAGACCTAAAAGCACCACTGGGGTGGTGGAACAAGGGGAAAGGGTGTAAATTAAAATTAGTTTAATGTAGGAATGATTCAGTTATGTGTCCTCATTTAGAAAGATTAGCTTGGAAGTCTCTCGCTCACATTTCCTCAGTATTCAGTACAAGTTCAAATTCGCCGCAGAAGCCTAGAAACTCAACAGCATCTGTGAAAATCACAGAACAAACCAGAAAAAAGGCTCTATGGGTCATCATTCATTACATATTTTCTTAAGCTTTAATCTAGTTTCATCTTCAGGATTCCCTAATTCAATAAAAAGTAAAATAAATAGCTATGAAATCCACAATTCTCTATTTCTGTTGCAGATTATTCAGACTTCTTAAGGCTGAAGGGAGGATTAAATAAAACAATGCCTAGAAAGCACATAGGCACATAAAGGCACAAAGTACATAACCTCAGTAAATGTTCATTGATATTATCATAATTATCATTATGATTCAGGGCAAAACTAGCTAATTATGAACTTAAAATTATTTACATGTAATATATGAGAATGTTAGCCTAGAATAGCTCTGTATCTCCTAGCTCAAAAAGTCCATTTAGAATAGGTACTTGGGATTTGACAGTTGTTTACTTTGAGATATATTCCATTGGTAGGCTATCTGTAGTGTTTATTAATACTGAAGATAATGCAGAGTTTTTGGTCAGAATCATCTGGTCAGTCCCATTCATTACTTGCCATAATGTAGACCCAGCCAAAAATGTGAAAATAGCTTGTTGTTCAAGAGTTAATCAGACTAAGAGAGCAGGAAGATTTTTAAATTTTGATTTAAATGGCAAAGTGCCCTTCCCTAGGTAGTTTTTATCTATTTGAACACAAGATGAAGAGAATTATATCTGGTGATAGAGGCTCCTCAGCAGGGCCATCTCACTTAAATTTACCCACATCGGGAGTATATTTATTGCCTTTTACTCTTTCCTGGGCTATTAGACAAGGTAGACAGCAACAAAACTGTCTCAGAGAAAGACTAAAAATTACATGTATTTTAGCCGTCAATAAGTTTTATTTGGATTTTTTAGACTTGAAGTTAACAGTGTTTAGGTAATCAACAAAATGTGTTTCAGAACCACCTTTCCCAGAAATTGCCAATAAATAAAAATAATAAAATTCCTTAGGTTACAAAATACCAGTAGGAAATGGCTCACTTTTCATGCGGTGTGACCTGGGAGAGTATGAGAAGTCCAGAAATTATCTGTTCCAAAAGAATCTCTACTGGCAATTAAATAAAATCATCCCTCGTAACAAGACATATTCTTAAAGTCCCAGTTAGTGTCATTTGCAGAAGGTGGCACCACATTAGCAGCAACATCTTCAAATGGGAAAAAATAACCAGTGAGGTTGTTACGCAACAGGTATCCGGGCAAGTGCAGGCAATTTTCTCCTTTTATTTATCTTGGTATTCTTAGGCACATCTAGCCTACTTAGAGAAACTAAAAACTAACACCAGGATAATAACAATCATCTTAACATTGGTAAAAGGCCCGAAACTATTTTTAGGGCCATTCAAACAAAAAACACAATTGCACATTCTCTCACCAAGAACCCTAATTTTGAGATTACATTCCTACCTGGAAAATGTTTCCTGATGATTCAGATTCCTCTTTGTATGAGGGGGTGCTTATCAATTTTTCGATCCAAACTTTTCATTTGGAGACAAACTGTTCCTGCAAAGGCTCCCAGAAGGTATATGACCACCAAGAATTGTCCAAAGACTTTATTACCCCAAGTACAACTAGTATCCAGTTGGGAACGTCATACTGGGAAGTTGAGGAGCCATTGTTTTCACCCAGAGTTTAGAAAAGGTAGGACTATTTTTTCAAATATATGCGAGTATTTTTCCCTCCTACTTCTCTGTTGCGGTATTTATTCTCATTGATGGGTCACCTGGGTGGTTCAGTAGGTGAAGCGACCGACCGACTCTTGATTTCTGCTCAGGTCATGACCTCGAAGTTTGTGGGATTGAGCCCTGAGGTGGACTCTATGCGGACAGTGCAGCTCCTGCTCGGGATTCTCTGTCTCTCTCTCCCTCTGCCCCTCCCCAACTCATCCTCTCTCTCTCTCTCTCAAAAATAAATAAGTTAATTAAGTAAATAAATAAATACATAAATTTATTTATGTATTTATTTATTTATTCATTCATTCATTCTCACCAAGCTTTCATTTCCTAAGACAATATCTAAGAGACATTTTACCAAGATGAATCCATGAGATGGTTGTACAGATGATTACAAAACACTGTTGTTGGAAAGATTCCCTTCCAAGTGCAGAATGAAGACCAAATCTAGCACAACAATACCCTTTGCTTGCATTACTTTTCTCATTGATACCATTTTCCTTGGAAAATGTTTAAGTAAATGATTTGACTATTTGTACTGTGGATTTACCAAACATCCACATTATTCTGCTTGTCTGTCAAAAAGAAAAACCTTACTAGAAAACTCAAAAGGCATCTGTTGCCTTAGGTACTGGTGGTTTTGTGATGAAGATGTAAATCATTATGTAAACTGACTTTTTTTTAAATTTTTTTTTAATGTTTATTTATTTTTGAGACAGAGAGAGACAGAGCATGAACGGGGGAGGGGCAGAGAGAGAGGGAGACACAGAATCCGAAGCAGGCTCCAGGTTCCGAGCCATCAGCCCAGAGCCTGACGCGGGGCTCGAACTCACAGACCGAGAGATCGTGACCTGAGCTGAAGTCGGACGCTTAACCGACTGAGCCACCCAGGCGCCCCTAAACTGACTCATAGTGGGTGATTCACTTAGAAAAGGTCTTCCTGTTTTACTATACAAATAAATAGCAACTGCATTTTACTGAGTCAAGAGCTCCTTATGACATTAGATTGTATTTTAACTCTTCCACCTTTGTCACTTGTTGATGCCTGGAAGACTCATCAAAATGACAGTGATTTCCAAAAACAGCCTTTAGAAAGAAGAGCAACATGGGGGCATTCACTTTTGAATGTCCCTTCTCTGTGAAGAGAGTTTTCCTACTATTTTTCCTTTCTGCTCTTATACTCAAATAAACTCTTGCCTGCTGGTCAAAAAAAAAAGAAAAAAAAAAGCAATATGTATACGTGTGCTATATACGTACGCGTGTATATATATGTGTATATAAATACATACATTTGTTTTGTTATGTATTTATGTGTATATAAATAAACATATATTTTTGTTTTGTTTCCTTTTGTTGGTTGTTGTTGTTGTTTTAGGAAAGCCAGAAGGCCATACTCCTGCACAAAGAGTTCAGCTGGCCTGAAAAACAGCCAACTCCAGTTGTATAATGAAAACTGACCCTGGCTTTGAAAGCTCACTTGGAACCTTCCAGCAAGATTTCATCACTACACAGACTATGGTATTTATATGGATGGGCTAACTTAATAAGATGTTTCACCAGCTTCTTAACTTTCACTGCAAATATTTCTCCAGAAGCCACGCCCTCCGATCCTGCTCATTTTGTGGGCTTGAAGTATTAATTATAGTTTAGATTCTACAAAATAAACAGAAAGAGCTTCTAGGCCTGTTGCTTCTACATTGCTTGGCCATGACTGTGTTTTTCTCAAACTCTCTTTCAGCCTCAGTTATCAAGAAGTTTGGCGTTTTAGAGTCAGTATAATCTATAGATTGTGAAGTCTTCCACAAATCCTAAATTCTTTGGGACCATTTGCCTCATTTAAAAATATATGCTGCCAGTCGAGGCTTAAAAGCAACAGCAAAGAGGACAATTCACTAAGCCAATGCATGAATCCTATTTGGTTCAAATCTCAGTTTAACTTAGTTAAAATGACTTTTAGTTTAAACCGTTTTTGTGATTTACTTAAAAAAATTTTTTGTGTCTGTGGTAAAGGGAGAGCCCTTCCCTAAGGAAGGTGGTGGAGGCCTTCTCAGAACAAAGAATGGCAACGTGGTCTAATCAACTCCTATTCACATATGCAGAGCTCTGACAGGACTCTAACTTGGGCCGTGTCCAATCAGACTATATGTGTCACCATATACAGGAGACAAAGAAGTAGAAATTGCATCAAAGGCTACACCCCGCTGCTCTCAGGGGCTCAATTTTTTGGGTAGGAACCCACTGAGCCTGTGCCTGCTCAATGAATAAAGTTGCCTCCTGGACAAAGAAAGCCTCGGTGTCCCATTTCTCTGTGTGAGAATCCTGCTATATATCTAAATGTTCCTTCTATTAAAAGAATAAAAAAAATTGTACTGTATTCTCCCAATTATATAAGAATAAAGATCTTTTCCTAAACCTCTATTGTTATACATAGATTGTTCTTCTATGATTGTAATAATTGTGTACATAGCATATGATTACTATTTATTATTTATACTTTTCCATATATCTCTAAAGTTCACACGTTTGTTAGATTTATAGGTAATAAAATATTTTATTGATATACCACAATGAACTAATTCATTTCCCAATGTTTCGACATTTGTCATGACTTTTAAAGTATATACATTATGGGTCACCTGGGTGGCTCAGTCAGCTGGGCATCCGACTTCGGCTCAGGTCATGTTCTCACAGTTCGTGGTTTGAGCCCCATGTAGGGCTCTGTGCGGACAGCTCAGAGCTTAGAGCCTGCTTCCGATTCTGTGTCTCCCTCTCTCTGGCCCTCCTCCACTCACGCTCTGTGTCACTCACTCTCTCTCTCACTCTCTCTCTCTCTCTCTCTCAAAAATAAATAAACATTTTTAAAAATGAAAACATTTAATTAAAATTAAATAAAAAATTTAAAAAAACCATTATGATTATGTCAGGGACTAATTCCCTAGGGCTACCATAGCAAAGTACTGCAACCTGGGATAGCTTAAAATAATAGAAATTCATTCTCTTACGGTTCTGGAGAGTAGAAGTCTAAAATCAAGTTGTTGGCAAAGCCACACTCCTTCTGGGGAGGATCCTTTCTGGCCTCTTCCAGCTTCTGGTATCCCCAAGCATTCCTTGATTTGTGGCAGCTTAACTCCAATTTCCATTTGTGTCTTCACATGACTATCATCCCTCCGTGTCTCTTCTTTTCTTTTTATAAGGACACCAATCATATGAAAGAAGGACCCACCCTACTCCAATAGAACCTCCAACTTAACTTGTTATACACCTGCAACAACCCTATATCCGTATAATGTGTCTAGAAGGACATGAAATTTTAGGGGACATTTTCCCTCCCAATGCGTGTACCCTGAACCATTATTTATAGATATGCTAACATTCTTGGCTTCCAAGGCACAGGAAAACAAAATGCTCTCACATTTTCAAAATACATGATTTCCGAAAATATGTATGTTATTTGTCTTATCTAACCAGTCTGCCATTTCTAGAAGAGAAAAAATTCTGCTTTTCATATTATGTTTTCAATCGTGATTATTCCACAGACCTAAATCCAACTACTATCCACTATATATGTGAGGGAATAAAAAGGGCTTATAGCCATCATGAATGTAGTTTCATGCCCTCTAATCAATTCTCTTTAATCCCAAAGATAAAAAATTTCCCCACAGATTCTTATCTTTGACAGAGCTTTAGAATGGAATAAATACCTTTCTATTCCTCCAAGTCTATAGAGGAAACCCCTATCCCACGAGAGAAAGGAAGCTTATAATCAGGAAAAAAAAATGCATTTCACCCTTCACCATCATTTGATATTCTACAAATATTTATGGATCTTTAAGAAACTCCAGTATACTCTTTCAGAAAAGCGAATATCCAGAATGACAGACGAGGATATAGTCTCTTCAATGTGGAAAGAGTCTGAAAAGGCAAAGTGCCAAAGTGCCTCCATCAGCTTTGCAAACATCCCATGAGAAAGGGGGATATGACATATGTATTTCCTTCAACCAACTTTTTGAAAAGGAGTAAACATTGAACACCCTTATCCCTTTCCCCTCAACTCATCCATGACTAATATGTCAGAACATGTTTTCAAGGGTCATGAAATAGCCCCAAACCCTGGTGAGGGGAAATGAAGAGTGACACCATATTCATTCTGAAGATTGAGATCATGAGTAAGATACTGCAATTTGTTGTGCTTTCTTATCAAGACCATTTTCAGGTTTCAGATCACAGCAAAAGTGGGGGGAAGGTACAGACATTTCCCATATACCACTTGCCTGCACACATTCACAACCTCCTTCATTAGCAACATCCCCCACAAGAGTGGTACATTCGTTACAGTTGAATCTACAGTGACATAGCATAATCAAAGTCCACAGCTCACATTATGGTTCACTTATGGTGGTGTACCTTCTATGGCTTTGGACAAATGTATAATGACATGCATCCATCATTATAGTATCATACAGGCTATTTTCCAGCCTAGAAATCCTCTGTGCTCTGCCTTTTCATCCCTTCCCCTGCCCTCCAATCCTTGGCAATCACTCACCTTTTTACTGTTCCCAACTTGCCTTTTCCAGAATGTTATATGGTTGGAATCAAATAGTATATCACATTTCGAAATTGACTTCTTTCACTTAGAAATATGCATTCCTGCATGTCTTTTCATGGTTTGATAGTTGATTTCTTTTTAGCATTGAGTAATATTCCATTATCTGGATGTACTGCAGGACATTTATCCCTTCACCTAGTGAAAGTTATTGGATTGCTTCCAAGTTTTGGCAATTATGAATACAGTTACTATAAACAGTCATGTGTAGGTTTTCGTGTAGATATAAGTTCTCACCTCCTTTGGGTAAATACCAAAGAGAGTGATTGGTGGATCATATGTAATAATACATTTAGTTTTTTTTAGGAATGTGCCAAACTATCTTCCCGGAAGCTGCTGGCTTGCTTTGACAACAACTGGGAAAAGAATGACCTTGGAGTAGTTTCAGACCTTCACAAACACCGGCAGCTGTTCTCTGGATAATGCTAATTATGTTCTGCAGATGATTATATTCTATAGTTTTAAGTTGCTACTTTCCCAGGGGCGCCTGGGTGGCTCAGTCAGTGGAGCGTCCGACTTTGGCTCAGGTCATGATCTCATGGCTCGTGAGTTCGAGCCCCACATTGCGCTCTGAGTTCCCGGAGCTTGCTTCAGAAGCTGGAGCCTGCTTCAGATTCTGTGTTTCCCTCTCTCTCTGCCCCTCCCCTGCTCATGCTCTGTCTCTCTCTCTCTCCCTCAAAATAAATAAACATTAAAAAAAATTTTTTAAATAAAAAAAGTTGCTACTTTCCCCCCAACAATAAGGTTATCCTGAAGCCCTGTATAATTACTGTGAACGTATTATGCTTGTAGTATATTATCTTTTCTCCAGTAAGTCTCAGATGAGAAGCTGATGTGATACGTGTAGCTTTTTCTATTTCAAAATAACATAATCACTTTCACTGGAAACCATTTTCAAAAATGCAAGGTCAGTGATCAAGGCTGTACTTCCCCAAATGACATCCTTGTCACTTCCAAAGTCAGGACCCTTTCAGAATGAGAGGCCAAGATAAGGCCTGCCATTTTATGAGGAATTGGCAAAATGAACCTTGGCACAGTCTCCAGGGAACTTGGCTCTCCAAAAACAAAACAGTCATGCCTCTTCTTCTTTTCCCTTCTCAATAAGGAAAGTAAACTTTCAACTTCAAGGTATGTAGATAGTACTCTATTTGTTTTGGAGGAGTTACTGTAAATTTTCCACGGTTGGTACTGCAATGAAGAAATAGAAAAACAGAATTAAAGTTCAGTAAATAGACTGCCTACACTCAGAATTCTACAAAGTTCATTAATAAAGTTCCCTGATATTTCAGACCAATATGGAGATCTTTTCTTCAATCATGGGGAGAAAAGTATTCCTGAGTTATTCTGGTCAGTTTACTAAATTCAGCTGGATCCAATGTAATAAGTGAAATTATTTTTGTAAATAAGAGTTGTTTAATGTTTATTTATTTTTGAGAGAGAGAGAGGGAGAGAGAGAGAGGCAGAGACAGAGTGTGAGCGGGGGAGGGGCAGAGAGAGAGGGAAACAGAATCTGAAGCAGGCTCCAGGCTCTGAGCTGTCAGCACAGAGCCCCATTCAGGGCTTGAACTCACAAACCATGAGATCATGACCTGAGCCAAAGTCGGATGCTTAACCGACTGAGCCATCCCAGCCCCCCAGAAGTGAAATAATTTATTTTTTTTAACCAGCAATTCTGGTAGCCAAAGTAACCCAAAGCAACAGCAATCTAGTCTACTTTGTCAAGACTGTAAGGTCATGCTTTCCCTGTTCTACCATTCATTGCCTGTCTGAAAAACCTTCCCTCCACTCTGATGCTACTTAAAGTTGTCATGTAAGTCCCTTGTTCCCTTGACTTGATCTATTTCCCCCCTCCCATCTACTCATGGGGGTTTATTCCCCACCATAAAACCACTCTCTCAAAAGATGCCAATAATCTGCTGATCCTAAAAGATCTCCATGCAGCCTTTCACTCTAATGACTAATCTCCTCTTGCTGGAAAATCCTGTCTTTCCCGGCTTAAGTCAACTTGACCTCTCACTTTTCTTCCAACTTCATCTCTGATGATTTCCCTTAGTGTGTTGTGCTGAGAGCTAGGCTTCTAGGCACATTATTACTTATGTTTATTTCCTCATACATCCACACATAACTGTTGAGTGCCTTTTAAGGGTTTGGCTCTGCCCTAGAGTTCTGACTTCACATCCATTGTCTCTTTTGTCTCTATAATTTATCCCTCTGCTATTGCATCCAGACTCGAGGCTTTAACCATCAACTCTATTCATCCCCTCCTTTTTGGCCACTGCCTTAGTACATATATCCTCAGCATTTCTTTCCTGGACTTTTACAACAGCTTCTTCAATAAGCTTTCTGCTGACAGTTTCTCTAACTACCTTCATCCCATAGAAAGTGATCTTACCCTTTCTTTCTCGCCCGTCCTTTCTCTCCTTTATCTCTCTTTGATTTAATATAAAATGTGTTTCAAAATCCCCTGAATTTAGAAAACTATAAAGAAGAAAAAAATTCCTAAGCCCACACTCAAGGTCAACCATTTCACCTTTAGTGGGCTTTTGGTCAGAGTTTTTCCAAGTATAGGTTTTTTTAAAAAGGAGTCAGGGGAAGTGAACTTTTTCAACCTTCAAATATCAGATATATCTCGTCTATTTGAATTATTCCAAAACATAAAGAAGAAACTTCTCAAATACCTTTTTTGAAATCAGCAAAATTCTGATAAGAAACTTGATACTGATTACTCACCAAAATAAAACAAAACACAAAAGAAAATATATCAATCTCACGTGTGGAAACTATGCAAAAATACTAAATAAAATATGAGCAAGTGTAGTAGAAAAAACAGCAAAAAAAAGAGTGCAAAAATGATTTCATATTCAGAACTTTATTGATTTTAAACAGGACATTGATAGGACAAGCAAACATTCTAATAATTGCCTTAAAATTTGCCAAATAAAACCTTTGGTACAATTCAAATTATATTCCTACCTAAAAAAAAAAAATCTCTGAGTAAAACTAGGAGAGAATGATACTTACTTGACAGGATACTAATATTCATCTGATCATCATGTTTAATAACAAAAAATGAGAAGTTTCCCATGATATCAGGAACAAGAAAAGAAATTCCATTTTACTATTGTTCTCAAAGCACCAAACAGTGCATTTAGACAAGAGAAATATAAGGTATCACTATAAGAAATAAGGTAAACTTGGGGTGTCTGGGTGGCTCAGTCAGTTAAAGGTCTGACTTCCGCTCAGATCATGATCTCACCGTTCACGAGTTCAAGCCCCACATCGAGCTTTGTGCTGACAGCTCAGATTCTGGAGTCTGCTTCATTCAGATCTTGTGTCTCCCTCTCTCTCTCTGCCCCTCCCTTGCTTGCATTCTCTCTCTCTCTCTCTCCCTCTCAAAAATAAATAAAGTTTAAAAAAATTTTTAAAAAGAAATAAGGTAAACTTAGTTATTTGCAGATGATAGCCAGTATGTGTGCAAAATTTGAGACTATCAACAGAAGGAAAAACCTAGAATCAATAAGATTGTATTCAGTAGTTTTGCATAATTTTCACAAACAAGACTAATCTGTCATTTCCTTTGGAGGAACCATCTATGGAATAGTGATTTCTGGCTTCACAAATGGAATTTGGTAGTGTTTCTTCTTTTTGTTTTTAAGCCATTTAAATAAACTGAATTTATCTGATTTTTGAAGGTTGAACAATTCACATGTTTAAAAAACAAAAAAAGCAAAACCCTATCCCTGAAGAAAACCTGGTAGGAACCCAGTAAAATAGTTACAAATTAATTATACACAATCAATAGTTTTTTGATACAAACAATAACCAAGTACACAATACAATGAATTTAAAAGTATTATCTATAATAGCAAAAGTCTATGGATAAATCTCAAAAGACCTGTGTAGACACCACAAAAAAAGAGAAGAAAAAAAAAAAAAAACCTTCAAGTTTCTGCTTAAGGCCATACAGGTGAGGAATAAATAGATATATCGTGATATTGTATACAAAATGTCAATAAGGTAAAAGAATATTAATAGTTGAATTTCTAAATTTAATGAGATCCCAATGAAAAATAAAGAAGTTTAAGATTGAGGGAAGCAGGGCTTTAAAATTAATGGCTATGCAAACTGTATATCTGACAACAGGTTAATATCTAAAATACATAAGGAACATCGTATAGATATAGATATATAGATATGTATATCATACAACTCAATAGCAAAAAAGCAAAATAATTCAATTAATAAATTGACAAAGGATCTAAATAGACATTTTTCCAAAGAAGGCATATAAATGGCCAATAAGTACATAAAAAATTGTTCACAATCACTAATCATAAGGGAATGCGAGTTCAAACCACAACAAGATATCATCTCACGCCTATTAGGATGGCTGTTATCAAAAAAAGACTAAAAATAACAAACATTAGCAAGGATGTGGAGAAAAAGGAATCCGTATGCACTGTTAGTGCTAACATAAAGTGGTATCGCCCCTATAGAAAACATTAGAGAGTGTTCCTGGGGTGTCAGGGTGGCTCAGTCAGTGGAGTGTCTGACTACTGATCTCAGCTTGGGTCATGAGCCCGTGTTGGGCTCCACACTGCGGAGCCTGCTTGAGATTCTCTCTCTCTTTCTCCCCATGCCCCCACCCCCACTTGTGTGCTCTCTCTCTAAAATAATAATAATTTTTAAAAAAACATTATAGAGAGTCTTCAAAAAATTAACGATAGTACTACCATATGATCCAGCAATCCCATTTCTGGGTATATTTCCGAAGGAAACAAAAACAGTATCTTGAAGAGATATCTGCACCCCCACATTCATTGCAGCATTATTTACAAAAGCCAAGATATGGAAACAACCTAAGTGTCCACTGGTGGATAAATGGATAAAGAAGATATGGTATGTATACAGACACACACACACTGAAATATTATTTAGCCTTAAAAAGGGAAAGAAATCCTGCCATTTGTGACAACATGGCTGAACCTGGAAGGCATTATCCTAAGTGAAATAAGCCAGACACAGAAAGACAAATACTGTTTGATGTCACTTATATGCGGAAGAAAAAGATTAACTCCTAGGAACAGAGAGTAGATGATGGGTTACCAGGGAAATGGGGAGATGCTGGTCAGAGTACAATCTTTCAGTTATAAGATGAATAAGTTCTGAGTTCCTAATGTACAAAATGGTGACTATAATTAATAATATTGAATTGCATAGTTGAAATCTTCCAAGATTAATCTATCAGGTTCTCATCACAACAAAAATAAGTTAAAGATAATTATATGAGGTGATAGATATGTTAATTAACTTAATTGTGGCAAATATTTTGCAATTTATATATGTAAAATCATCATATTGTGCACTTTAAATTAGTTTTCTTCATCAATATACCTCAAAAAAGCTGAGTAAAAGGAGAAAAAATTTAAATAAAAATAAAAAGGGGCGCTGGGTGACTCAGTCAGTTTAAGCATCTGACTTCAGCTGAGGTCATGATTTCACAGTTCGTGAGTTCAGGCCCTGCATTGGACTCTGTGCTGACAGCTCAGAGCCTGGAGCCCGCTTCAGATTCTGTGCCTCCTCTCTCTGCCCTTCCCCCATTCTCTCTCTTTCTCTCTCTCAAAAATAAACATTAAAAAATTTTTAAATAAAAATACTTGAGGGGTACCTGGGTGACTCACTCAGTTGAGCACCTGACTTTTTTAAAGATTTTTTTAATGTTTATTTTTTTCAACGTTTTTTTTTTTTATTTATTTTGGGACAGAGAGAGACAGAGCATGAACGGGGAGGGGCAGAGAGAAGGGGAGACACAGAATCGGAAACAGGCTCCAGGCTCCGAGCCATCAGCCCAGAGCCCGACGCGGGGCTCGAACTCACGGACCGTGAGATCGCGACCTGGCTGAAGTTGGACGCTCAACCAACTGCGCCACCCAGGCGCCCCTAATGTTTATTTTTGAGAAAGAGAGAGAGAAAGAGAGACAGAGCACTGACAAGTGAGGGACAGAGAGAAAGAGAGACACAGAATCTGAAGCAGGCTCCAGGCTCTGAACTGTCAGCACAGAGCCCAATGCAGGGCCCATGAACCAGGAGATCATCACCTAAGCTGAAACTCAGCACCTAACAGACTGAGCCACCTCGGAACCTGAGCATCTGGCTCTTGATTTCGGCTCAGGTCATGATCTGATCTTAGGGTTCCTGTGACTGAGCCTTGCAATCGGGCTCCAGGCTGACAGTGAGGAATGTGCTTGGGATTCTCTCCCTGTCCTTCTCTCTCTGACCCTCCCCTGCTCATTCTCATTCTCTCTATCAAAATAAATAAATAAACTTAAAAAATAAAAAATAAAAATAATTGACAACTCTGAAGTTCACCTGGAAAAATGCATATGTGAAAATAGCCAAGAGAAATCTGAAAAGTGAGAAGTAACAAACACTGTCAGCACTTTAAAATATGTAAAAACACAGTATTTAATAGGGCACCTGGGTGGCTCAGTTTGTTAGGCGTTGGGTGTCTGACTTCGGCTCAGATCATGATCTCATAGTTCGTGAGTTCGGCCCTGCATCAGGCTCTGTGCTGACAGCTCAGAGCCTGGAGCCTGCTTCAGATTCTGTGTTTCCCTCTCTCTCTGCCCCTCCCCTGTTCATGCTCTCTCTCTCTCTTTCAAAAATAAATAAACATTAATTTTTTTTAAATACAGTATTTGAAGTAGTATTGTACTGGTGGAGAAGTAAAGAGACATAGCAATGAAACAGAATCCAGAAACAGATCCAAATGCCTATGGGGATTTAGTCTGTAATAAGGATGGAATTTTTAAATAATGGAGTAAAGATGGATTATTTAATAAAAGGTA